>NC_071285.1:49773733-49940288 GCF_943735745.2 Anopheles bellator | reverse complement strand
TCAATTACCGATAATTTTTTCACAAACCACGTATTTGGAAACTATTAAAAAGGCTCAATGCTGTGTGACTGAAATAGGCAGTAGATCCGCTCAATGATCGGTCACGTGCGGCTTCCACTTTATGCTGCCGGCCCAACGATGATCAACTCGCGCCGGTGCAAAGCTCCCCTGCGTCATGGAGTGTTGATCGAGAGGATTCCATGTTCTGGCATCGAAGTGCCATCCATCCCGTGTCGCGCCGGCTACCGAAAGAGCATTATGCTACCGTATTTTGTCCGCACGGTGAGACCACCGTCGTCGTCGTCGTCGTCGTGCGTGTCACTTGAATTTGCGTCACCGGCCGCAATCCGCCTGTGGTCGTGGGTCTCGCATTTCACTCCCTGCTCCCATCGTCCGCCCCCTTGGCGGGCGCGCCATCTTGAACAACATAAACACCATTGTCCGCGCGCCGGGCAGTGCCGTTCGCGCTCGGCTCCGTCGGCGGTGCGAGGCCGCCGCTGGAAAATAATGCTTCCATCATCGTCGTGGACCACCAAAGGTTTTTCTTCGCCTCCACAGCATCAGTGTGAATGTTTTGTTTTGTTTTCGGCTGTGTACGTTTAACTTTATTTTGTTTCATATCTCGAGATCATCAGCTGCAACAACATGACGACGACGACGACGATGGGAGCAATGTTTGGTTTGTGGTGTTCATTCCACGGGATTTCGGTCACCATTTTCGGTCACTTATTTTGCTCGGCACGGACTAATGTGTGCCGATGTTCCGCTCATGTTTCAGATACTATCACCGTTGGGGCTAGACACTTGTTGCTAGCTTTTTTTGTTGTTGTTAAATGTAGGTGATAAAATGTAAATTTTTGGATAAAAAAACAAACGAACACTACGGGTTTTTGTATCATTCACACGATCGTAGTTTATTTCTTCTCTCTATTGCGTGCTCCGAGGATTATGCTTAATACATAATGAGATAAGGCATGCTACAGTGGCTTAAAGTTCTATCACGCTAACATCAACTTACTAACACTAAAACAGGTAAAATGACGTGACACAGTACGCTCTAGAAAAGGGGGTCCGCTTCTTCCTCTTTGATCAGCAATAAATTATTCCCTAACAACGCTAAAACCTGAGCTAGGCCGCAAACACTAAAACATGTCACTGGCGCCGTATACGTGCTTACGATCTAATATACTGCCCGGGCTACGAGAGCTACTCGCGGCCGAATCTAAATCTAATAGGATCTAATAGGATTGACGGGGGTCGAGTCAGAGCTTGCCGCTGGTCGTAGCGCTAGTACGTTCCTACAAATTAGTCAACAATCTAGTAAAGGTTCCTGCCCCTACTAAAGTGTGCCCAGAGCTCCCGGCTCTCTACTGGCCGGCCGTTTCTGTAGCACGGCAGAAAGTTGGAGCTGGGGAACGGAACTGTACCTTCTCTCGGATTGCACGTGGATAATGCTGGTGGCCAAGAATGCTGTGGCTTTAATCTATCGTCTACACCCTACACCGTGCCCGTATTTGTCCGCTCGAGCTTTGTTTGTGACGCTCTTCCGTTCTGCTTCTACACCTTCGGACAAGCGCACTACGACAACGTAGCACCTCCAAACCTCACACCTGAGACGACCCACCCAACAATGGCACCGTCTGTGCTCAGCCGCCCATCAGGATCTGCGCCCTCGGCCCATTCCCTTCCCTTGTTTGCTTGGCGAGAGAAGATTCTCGCCGAGCTGCGGCAGCAAATGGACGAACCAGCCGCAGCCATTGCGGTCCACGCCGGGGGGTTGTTTGTGCAGCTCATTCACGCCCGCGATCCGGATTCCCCCCTCTCACAGACAACAAACAACAAGCAAACCGGCTTACCGATCGTGGCCCAGAATGGCCGAGATGCTGAAGGGTAGCTGCTGCTGTCGCGCCTGCTTCTTGATCGACGGCTGGTCGAGCGGGGCTACCGATGCCGGGGATGCTGTGGCAAGCGGGAGAAACTCTCGGCGGGCGAACTGCTGCAACTGTTGGGCGGCCTGCACCAGTGCACTCGGTTCCAGGCCCGGTGAGTTGCCGGGTGGCGGGCACCGGCCACCAACGGCCGCGGCCGCCGCGAACGGAAACATCAGCTCCATCCACGAACCGTGCGGTGAGTGAAGATGGACACCGGGGGCCCCGAACAGGGCCGGGTGGGGCTGATAGAAGGCACGTGCCGACGGAGGCGGTGGCGGTGCTGCGTGGTGTCGCATCGGTGAGCCTCCGAAGTCGTCGACGACGAGTGGTGAGCTGGTGCCGCTCGAGGAACCATCGCTCACCGACAGCTCACTGTCGTCGAGTGAGGACAGCGATCGGGCCATGCTGGCGGCGGTGCGTGGACGTTTCGCATCCGGACTAGCGTCCGATTCTGGGCCGTCCGATTCGTCGTCATCTGAAGAGCTGCGGCCACCGTGGCCGGAGTCGGGCGACGAGAGCAGACCAGCCTTGCGTTTGCAGCGCGATTGGCCCGTCTCGCGGAATCCCTTCGCGAACGGGTTGTTGTCGATCTTCAGCTTAGTGATCCGATCGTTCTGGGGGAAGAAGGGAAGCGACCGGAAGTTGTGGTTAGCTAACGTAGAGACGTGTGGAGGCAACCGGTGGTGCGAGTTCGGGACCGGGACGAATCGGGAAAATATAGACCGGAAGCTCACCTGATAAGCGGTGACGGCGACGAATTCCGTCTCCGGGAAGGTAAACGCTTGCTGCGGAGCCCACGGGATCTGGGTGGCGTCCGCGGCCTTGATGACGTGCAGCCGTGGCTGATACTTGTGCATGCTCGTCAGGACAATCTGCGGAACGGAGAAGCGATGCACCAGAGATTAGATCGTGTCTATTTAAAGTTAGGAATTTCCATTCCAGCTTTTTATGCAAAGTCTTTGAGTGTAGTTCGTCAAAAAGGATTCACTTACATGGCCATTGCTGTCGAGTGTGTTGTTGGTGAGCTTGACCTTGTTGAAGACGATCGGTTGCGATGTCCAGTGGGACCCGAGAGCCGGCCCGTCCGGGTGGAAGTAGATGCGCTGTGGGCTCTGGGGTTCGGCTCCGCCAGCCGGCACCCACTGCGAGCCACTGAACTTGAACCGACAGTCGCTGATCGGGACCATCTCCAGCAGGATGAAGTAGTTCTCTTCCGCCTCCAGCCCGTTCACGGAGAGGCGCATCGAGGGGAACATGCGTCTGCGAGATAGAGAGACAGAGAGAGAGAGAAACCGATTAGTGACTTGGTCTGAGAGCTTTCACTAGGCGCGAAACCCTACGGGTCTCCAGCAATGAGAATGAGTTCGCCGCCTTTTCGAGGCCGATTTCTAGTTTTGGCAGCCTCCGTCTCCCGAACGAAAACGAAAAGTGGTGGACCCCAGTGGATCAAACCAGTCCGTTGGTGCGCCTTTTACGACACCCGAATAACCAATTTAGCCCAGGCCGTTACAACAAACTATCCGGCGAGACGGGCGGGGGGGTCCCACTTGCGTCGCCCCTCCGCCGGGAAGTGTGTTTTGCTTAATTAAATTTTATGAGCCACCCGACAACCGGCCGGTGGGACCCGAAGGAGCACCCCTGGCCGGGGCCCCGGATGAAGAAGAATCGAAAGCAAAATAGTAAACCGCACCTCGAACCTCGAGCTGCCCCCGGCCGCCGCCCGGGTGGCTCATCCGTTTTTTACGGGTTTTTATGATTTGTGAGTGGTCGTAAAAACAAAATTTAACTATATTCTCTCGCGTGGACCCCGCACGGTCGGTCCGGAACCGGGCCCGAAAGGGGGCACGACGAAAAAAAGAGCGCCCGGGCTGAAGGATGAAACGATCTGACGAGATCTGTCGCGCACACTTCGGGATCCGAGGCCCCGAGCCAGCCAGATTTATCGATCGGGAATAAATCAGGGGATCGGGATGCTGCTCGCTGACGGACGCGGATCGACTGATCGGACTGGGCTGGGATGGTCGTGTGAAGCGGATCATAATCGAGGCGGGGTTCGGAGACGCCAGACCGAGCGCGGGCGACCCGCTGTGCTGCCGGCCAATAAACACTTCGTTTTCGTGTCTCAAAGTCGGCGGCCGACCTCAGACGCTATCCCGCTGGGCCCAAGAACCTTGCGTGGTTCGCTTCGATCTTCGATCTTCGCTTTGTTTTAAGACCCGGCAAGATGGTGCGGTTCCGATAGGCTGATTGCTGAGGCCGAGGCCGATATCGCAACTCAACTCACTCGCCTTGTTAGCACGGTGATCGCACTCCCGAAAAGATCACCCATTTTGCGACTACCACACACAGCCACGCATCGCGTCCCAACACCGGAACGAAGCCCCGAAAAAAAGCGGTGATGCAACGATGCCGTCGGTTGTGAAGAAGGAACGTCAAACGAGATCAAATCCCAACCAACCGGGAGAAGAAAAAAAAACCGGGCGAAGACGCAAACAGGAGACGATCCCGCAGGGCGGTCGAAAGCAAACAACAAATTGGCGCCAGCCCGGCAGAGGTCCCGGCCGGAGGCCGTTGTGCGAACGGAGTGCAATTCTCGGCAACCCGGAGAGGCATCGGACGGGGAGTGGAAAATATAACATAACGCCGAACCGAGCTTGGCCGGCCGGCCTCGGAACGTTTTATGAGTGCGCTAAAACAAAACAAAAAGTATGACCAATAAAACACATTAAAACTAACGTTTGTCGAAAAACGTGTGAAGAACGGGACGGCAATAATGAGTAAACGCGACCCGAGAGAGAGAGAGAAGGAGGGCGCGATGATAATGGAGAGCTGCAGGAGATCGACTTTTGGGAATCCAGCTTCACACCCGGGCCCAGCCAGCCAGCCAGCCAGCCAGCCGAAGAATTATGATTATTGTCCTTCACACTCACCAAAGGATGCAAGCGCGACAGAGAGAGAGAGAGAGCGAGACCGAGCACTGCATCGGACTGTCCTCGGCGCGGTCCCTTTCTGGAAAGGGCTCGGGCGTCGGCAAGGTTGCGTCGGTTTGAGGGTTGTAAAATTTGGCGCCATGCCTCGGGTTTACAGGACCCGAGACCCGAAAAAATAAACGGCGGCGCACCGACGATGTTCGGATGTGATGTCCGATCCCGGTTGGAATGCTGGTGTTCCCAGGCATACAAAGAGCACGCGTTGCGTGCCTCTACTTACCGGCCACTCTTGGTGATGATCATCTCGGTGCCGATCTTGGCGAACTGGCTCCACAGGTCGCGGTTCTGCAGCTTGACGTCCACGTCCGGCAGGGTGTTGTAGCGGGGCGGTGGCACCATCATGGTGTGGCGTGTGGGTGGCGGCACCGGTAGCATCGCCGGGTACGGATCTGAGAGGGCCAAGAAGAAAAAAAAAGGTGGCCAAGGAGACCAACAATTAGTTCCACGTGAAATTCCGGTTTTTCGATTTTCTTTTGGCGACCCCCGGAAGCAGTCCGACGTCCGACGTCTGGTCGGTCGGTCGGATGGCTGACTCATTTCACAGTTTGATTTGTTTGTTGTGCGGGAAAACAATAATAGCGAGGGCGAGAATTGAAGACCCAACATCGGCGTCGTCGTCTGCGTCCCTTCTCCATTGTGCCGCGGAGGGTGCTAATGATTATGATATTTACATCATTATTTTCCCCATTCGTTGCGCTTGTTATGCTGCTGCTGCCACCCCCGGTAAACACTGATATGCCCGGGAGGGGAGAGAACTCACGGCAAGGCGCATTTCGGACTGGCCCTCTCGGGCAGTGCAGTGTGATGATTTAATCCAAAGACACATCCAAAGGCGATGTAATTGAAACATTCGTACCGGAAGTTAATTAAAACAAATTGCCGTTCACACTTCACGCATGCCGCGCGCGATTGAATAAATAAATAACTAATCGTATCGCGGGGGTCGGTTCGCTCGTTGAGAGCGTTTATCGATCAAACTCCCCGTCGGTAAAAAGGGCAGACTAGCGCGGCGCAGACTGTGGTGGAATTTCGTGTCGAACCAGAGTGCCGTCGGGAAACGGCGGATTGTCAGTCACGGGCGAAAACTCAATCTCAACATTGCGTGCGTTCCTTACCCGGTAAACGTTGCATCTGATGCATCTGATGGCGATAGAACTCGGACTGCAGCGCCAGGTGATGGTGCATCCGTAAATCCATGAGATCGGCGGTCATTGTGGCCGGCTCGTCCGTCCGTTTGTTGCACTCGAACGACACTTGTAATACTTCCTTGCACATGCACTTTGGCACCAGGAGCAGCAAACTGCAGCACACACAAGCTGGGTGGGTGCACTCGTAAGTCTTCGGTCCGACGGCCCGAACGGCTTGTTTATTTTCCGGTTTTTGTAATCCTTGGCGCGGTTGTGTCACTCACTCGTCACTCCACTCAACGACATCACTATCCGGCCCGGTTCAGTTTTCTGCTGCAAAGTTTCTTCTCTGTCTCGACCCAACGAAATCGGATCGGATGATCCTCGCGAATCTCACTGTTCACTCGATCGGAACAAAAAAAAAACAAGACTGTGTAGTTCACCCGCGGTCAGGAGACACATCCGTTCTCTGGCAAGTTAGCTCGTTCTCTGGCAAGTCGCCAAACAAACAGCGACCTGCTCGGTTCCGAGGCACCACGCGCCGCCGTCAAGTGGCCACTTGCCGCGCTAGTGTTTGTGTAGGGACGAGCCACACACACGCAGGCACGCCAAGGAACCGGTTCCTTCGTACTATCCGTAACCGTCGAAGCCGCACACACACTGGCCTGGCGCACTCAAGAAAAGCTTCGAGGGAAAAGAAGGAAAATCGCCCAAACAAACAAACACACATGCGATCGTGTACGAATTCGTTTGGTTTTTTTTTCTGCTGCCTCTTGAACCGGTTTTTTGTCGATTCCGATTGGCTGGTTCGGGTGATTAATGGACCATGGGCTCCTCCCACTGAAAACGAGCGCCGACTTTTGTTACTTTTCTCTCTCTCTCTCTTACTCTCTCTTTTCTGCGGTGCATCCGAGATGCAGTTTTCGGGCTGCACTTCCTCACGATGGGCTCATTTTGTGCCTGGGGCCTGCGAAGCCCCAACTCTATCGGTGCAAGGTCCAGGGCGAAAAGATAATGGCGTGAACGTAATGGCAAACGCACGGCGAGACACGTCGTCCTGCACACAAACACGCACGCCATGTAATTATGATGAATTACATTTTATATTGCGTTGATCGACGCACCGGTCCTGATCCGGGTATTACCTTAAGCGAATTAAACCGGCCCGTCCGATTGGCGAGCGGCGGAGCATGCAACGTTGCGGTTCCCGGAGATCGATGTAATACCGACGCCCGTTTGTCCGGAATGGCGGGTTTCCTCATCCGATAATAGCGCTCGTGTTTCGATCCGAGCATTACATCACTAAGCAGATCGATGGCAGGTATACTTCGCAATATGTTTGCGGTTTAGAACGGAGAACGCAACAATGTCTTATCGGGCTTCCGATGGACGTCAAACGAAGAGAGTTATGGACCTCAAGACCTGAGAGTGGGTCTTCGAGAGTATTCTATTCTAAAAGCACCAAACGGTATCATTTGCCAAATGTTACTGCAAATCCTTGTAACTGACTACGATCTTCACTGATGTTTGCAATCGAAAGAAAGCTGTTCGAAGGAATTATTGGAATTTCCATTAGTTGCTAAACGATGAAACTACGACCGACCCTTCGAGAACATTTTCAGATGTCCGGTGTTCACACCACATCAAATATGCGAAATTTTGTGGGTCTTAACCATTGATTTTAGTGTCGAAGGCTCGCTTAACCATAGCAACGAAAGCCTTTTCAACTTAAACTCAAAACAAATATTCACAGAAGGAGTATAAGAAGTATCTCAAAGACTGATGGATATTTTTTCTTAGTCAAAACAATTCGTAAACCACTCAGGAATATAGACTCAAATGTTTTCCAGACTGAAGCACACATGTTTTGATGATACTTTGCCTTTTCTACATTATAATGTTAGGCACGTTACGTCAAACAATATTCAATAAGGGCTTTTTTATGTTAGAGTATTTGTACTATTTGTAACTTGTAACTGTCGGAAATACTCTAATTCCGAGTGTTTAATGTCGATAAAAAATATTTTTTTGGAATTCTATTTCCTATTTTAGTTCAAAAAGATCGATGAATTTCTCCTCCTGGCAATTCTTAGCTTGACTTCCCTAAACTCACTACATTTGAAACGTAAATCGTCCAGTTTGTACCTCCACGCGGCCTCATAGTTTTTCGTGCGTCCCTTGAGACTCAAAACTCAACCTGTCGCCAGGACGCACTCGATCTCGAGCTGCTGCCTTCAGAACCATCGCTACCCAAGCCACTTGTAGCACTTGTACCACCGCAGACATGGGGCGGAAATGTACCTTATGCGAACAATGTTGTCCGCCGCACATTGATCGCTGACGGCACCAGCGACGGTGCAGCCTACGCCACGAATTTGAGCGTTTCATTTGAATGGGGTATTTCCATGCCTATGCTTAATTCATCTCACAGTGTACCCGCCGGACCGGGGTAAACTGTTCCATCCTCGCCGTAATGGTTCAATCTCAGCTACGCTAGACATCTCCGTACTTTTGCTCTCGTACGGGCAGAACTCGCCAAATCTCAAGTACCATCGCAATAAAACAATTAGTCCTGCCACCTTACAAGTGTCCACGTGCAGCGGGCCCGCCCGTCCGGCCAGTACTCTAATTTTGCACGGTGATCTAAGCCTCCGGAGACACTTAAGGCACACATAAGGGTGAGTAATTGTCCTCTGCTCTGGAGAAAGGGCTGGATTTGTTTTAATCCCAATTGTCACCTGTGCTCGAGAGGAAACTGTTGAGAGGTAACCTGGCAGCGATCGGGCCCCGTGAGCCATTAGCGTGCGGCAGAAACACTTGCCAGACGGGTCGGTTAGGTCAGCATTACGTAGCCATACCGATGGTAGACTAATTGGCCCAGCGAATCTCGATACAGGTACGTATGGTACACTTACCCTTGAGAAAAACAAACATCCTAATGATCGAACGGAGCACATTAGAACATGTAGAATGTTATCAAAAATTGTGAAATCGAAACTCGAAACTCTATTCAAAAATCCTATAAAATTATTCTGAAGTTAATATTACTGAATATCGCCGGAACCGCATAACGTTATGTGCTTTATAAACGGGCACATTGTAATAAACATTTAAGAACGCATACAACCCGTAAGTAACAAGCAATTATTGACGGCTTCCAACCAGACCACCGGGGCTGCTGCCGAGAAGCCTTTGTACCTACCGAGCCACGGGAACTGACTTCCTCTCGAGACAAACCCCATTACCTGAGCGAACGGCTTTCGTATCGCGCATCGCACTATCAGGCTATCAACCATTAAATCTGGCCATAACCCGAGCTGAGACCCGGCAACTGCACTTGCCGTCTACCGCTGCCGATCGCCACTGTCGGCGACTCACGCTTTCAAGGGCTCCGCGTGTCTGGCGTTCTGGTGCTCCAGAAAGTGCACACGGCCCGTCGAAGTGGCCGCAGTCGGTCGGTCGGTTGCATATAGTTTATGGCTTTTTAGGCGCCACGTTATGCTTCGCAATAAATTGATCGTGTCCGCGCCGAACGGCCGAAGGACGGTCGTAGGTCGGGCCCGATTTGCTGGAATCGTGCCGCCGGAGCCGGAGCCAGAACAGAGAACAGAGGGAAAGGAATCGTCGCCACGATCGTGGGCCATGCCCAAGGATCGCGGCGGAACACCCCGGCACCGGATTGTGCTGTTCGGCGCTTCTGCTTACACGCCAGGGTTTCGGGACACGCCGCGACGCCGTGGATTCTTTGTCGGGGCGGAGCCGATTTTCTCCGTTTCGTTTTCCTTCCCAGGGCCGGATGGCCGAAGGAAGGCTGACACGGTGATAATTGCTGCTGAGCAACATTCGGGGACATTTTTTTTCTCCTTTCGATTTCGGTGACAAATGCGGATACGGTTGGTGACACAGATATGTTTTTATGGGCGCTACTGGGCTTTCCGATGGCCGCGTCATGTCTTTTTTCTTCTACGGAACATCCCTTCGCAACCTGATTCAGTACAATTACAAGCGTCTAATTAGGGCACGAAATGCATTTTATTTTTTCCACAGAAAAGGTTAAACCCATTTCGTCGCTGTTATCCCCATTCCGATTCGGATCGATCCTGCTCGATCACTTAAAACGGTACATGATTCTATCGTTTCCACCGCCAAGATTGATTACGCTACCGGGAGCGTAGTATCAACTGGAAACTCACCACTTCCTTTGGCAACCCCACCACGCGGGGGTCAGCATGACCCAAAACACGGGTCGATGTTCTCGACTCGCCACAAAATAGGACAAAAACATGTTACCGGTTCGATGATTGTTTGCGTCCGCAAAATTACGCCGCTCACTACTCTCAGCACCGGGACTCTAACCCCGGGTTTCGGGGCCGGCTAAACGCCCGCTTCCGGTTGAAAGAATATTTGCCACCAGGGGCCCCCGAAAATGGTGTGCACGTGCGCACGATACTCCCAATTCTGGTTCCAATCCCGATCCCGCGTTTCGTTGGGCCTGACCCTAAACGGTTTTATTATTGCGCATCGACTTCGATCCGAACCTGAAACGATCGGCCGATTCTGATACGCACCAGGCTTTGCGTTTAATTTCGCAGCACGCAGCGTATTCGCGTTAGAACGATTGGGCTTCTAGAAAAAGGTGCCCGGGACACGTCCCGGTTCGGTTAATCGAAGGCTTTTAACCGACGCTCGAAGCTCTAACGGGGCTCCCACCCCGAAAGGGCCCCAATTCTAATGGGCTAGAAATGGGGTTTTCGTTGGGCGCGCCCTGGCGGAACGTTCCGAGCCACGAAAAGCGAACGAGCCACGTCCGGTCGGCCGCCCTGGTAGCCGCAAGTGCGCGGACCGTCTTACGGAATCGTCGGACCAGCGGCCAACGGATCATTGATTTAGAGTAGCTTTCATCGTGCCTTCAGCCGGCACCGTGGCTCGCGCTAACCACAGTGTTAAGAAAGTGTTTAAATTAATCGATCGGTTTTCTTTCCCCTCCGTGAACTGTGGGCTGTGATAAGGACTTAGAAATTGTTCAAACGAAATTACAATGCAAGTCGCTGGTTACAAATAAGCAAAGGATTCGATACGGCCATTTGCCAATTAGCAGTTTAAAAGAATTTTCCTATATTTTTCAAACGATCAATTAAAGCCCGTTAGTGTTGAGACTTCCGTTGCTAGTTTCTTTTCGAGCTTCAATGTTCATTTCTTCCATTTTGGCCACCGAAATCGTTGGCCTCACCAACCGTGGCTGAGTGACTTGGCGCTGGACTACCGTTGGGGGTGCAATGAAAATGAAACGCTTCGGTCTCCGCATAAACCGCACCGGTTCGGTCGATAATTGAATGTTTTGTACACTTTTCCTCCGTTGCCTTATTAGCGTTAGGAGCTTTCGGAAAGTAAAAGAAGTCGAAGGCACAATTTCGAGCATATTTCCGGCGATTTTAGCCGTTTTTTCCCCTTTCGTCCATTGCACGGTGTCGGCTATTAACAAATATTCGCCAGGCTAGGCGAACGATCACGTCACTGCCCTTCGTTGACTCTCCTTCTCTCTCCGCCTTCCTCTCGCTCTCTCGGTCAAGGGTCGGCGGCAAACGATGGTTAGATTGATTTTGATTGCTTCATTCGTGGCCTCGCTCCGCTCCGGCGTTATCCTCGCAACGTCGGAGAATCCTCCGAGTGAGTTTGGGGCATCGCGTGAGCTAACGCGCGTCGTGAAAAACGGCGTCGAAGTTAATTTCGCACAAGTGTTACGCTTAACACTACTTTAAGGCGCGGCGTTTCCGTTTCATGTCCGCTCACGACCGACACGACACCGGCTCGCCGGATAGATGTACGGCCGGGGTATGAAATAAAATTCTTCGCCGGAGGTCCGTTTGTCCGCCTCTAACCCCCCCTCACAACTGGCGAAACTGGCAAATACAAAACCCAAGCGCTCCCAGACCCAGACTTGCGATGAGGGAAATGTTAACGAAATTGTTAAGTCATAAAATCGCCACCACGACCCCTCGCGCAAGGGACCAAAGCCCGACACACACGGGGACGCACCTTGTAAATTGATGGATCCAATAAATTATTCACCGCTAGAAGCGATTAAACGTCCGGGCGATTCGGGCCCACGACGACGACGACGGGCCAGAAACGAATCAAATAAAAGCCCAGCCACGGCACACAGGAGAAAAAAAGGACCGAACCACAACGAAATTGGGAATTAAAACACATAAAACGGTCCGCGGCACAAAATTAGTTTTCGTACCTCGGCGATTGAAATGCAAATATAAATGTCCGCCGATTGACGACGATATTCCGACGATTCTCCCGCCCGAGAACGCGCGAAGGTCCTCGCGAGGCGGAAACCGAACCACAAAAAACCCACAATGCCGAATCGTCCCCGAAAGGTTCACCCAGGACAGCAAACAAAAAACACGCTGCTAATTAATACATAATTTATGGCAAACAAAATTTGGCAAGCGTTTTAACAACTTTCCGCGTTCCGCGAGTGGCCCCCAAACCCGCGAGTCCCATCTGGCACGGACACGCGTACCTGTGAACCTTCGACCCCTCCGATCTCTCTCTCTCTCTCTCTCACGGGGGAATATATTTTCGCTTCGAGAGCCAATGTTAGGACCTCACACATCATAAAAAATATCCCACGTGGAGCCGGAGTCACCGGAGTGGACTTTTGGGAGCGGACACCGTAATTGCGTTGCGGTTCGCTGAAGGTTGATGAAAACTTCAACGACCACAGCGATAGACCCCGTAGGTGGTGAAGAATTCTCGCTGGGTAGTATGGGGCACCGGGGCACCAAAAAGGAACCCCTCTGGACCCAACGCGATGCGAAGCAAAATGGTGATCTGCTGGGACGTCATGTGGCTCGGAGCTAATTATCGGATGATAGGGAAATTTATGGCTGTTTTTATTGTTCAAATCAATATACTCACAACACACACATATACACACGCGGGGAGGCCTGTCCGTTTTTGGGAGTGGAGAAAACTTCAACTCCAAATCAACTTGTTCCTGCCACATGATGGCTGCGTCCGTAATCGAAAGACATCAACACCGGGCGTGCTGGGGCCGGGCCGTAAAACGATTGGAGCCTTGATCGGGGAGCGACAATACATACACACGGAGCTCGAGTGCCACTTCAGTAGGGAAGATATCTGCACGTTGGAACTGTGGACAGTTCTTCACCTCAGCATCGTTTCATCGCATTCAAATTAATTACCCACGGTTTTCACGCTGTCAGATTTGGTGACGAATCAATTGCAGAAATCTCCTCCCGTGGCCATTTTATTGCGGACCGACACGGATTGGGGGCCACCACTTGGGCGAGGTTGAAATTTCGCCAAGAAGCCACACCGGGGGCGTTCGATATTTTAACTATTCTTTGGTTGATTCACTATCAAATCTGTCACACGGGATCGGGTTGTTTTAACTGGGAACATGTTATGAGATTAAATAGAACGTGCTACGGAACGCGCATCAGCTACAACTATGCAAAGGGACCCTAAACACCTGGGCTTGAACCCCTAGACACCAAGTGCCACAGATTTTTTGGGGCTCGCGCTCGGTTCTATGCATCCGGGCCCACCGTTAATAGTATCGTGCATCGTTTATCGTCCGAGCACTCAACACGTTCACACCGAGGCTTTAATTAAACCGAGAGGCTCCTATTTGCCGTTCACACCCGGTCGCTAAAATGAATTATGCTCCGTTTTCGGGCTGCCCGCGCCCGTACCACCACCCGTGTGTACGCACATCCGAAATGCATCCCGAAACAGCATCACGCCGTGGTGAAAACATTTTCCAAACGAATTCGCCCTCCAACGCTAATCACTTTTTTGGCACCTCTTTCTGGAGCCCGTCGCTAACTCACGCCGGGCAGAGGCGAACTCAAATTAGCCGTATCGTGTCAACCGCACGGGTTAATTGGCAACATCGATGGGTGCTGCTGCTAACACGCCAGCCCCCCCGGAAAAGGTGTTGCTGACGCAGGTTTTGGGGCCAATGTTTGGGCTGTAGCTGAACCGGCGACTGTGAAATAGATTCTTTTCCACTCGACGATCGAACGATCGCAGTATGTAAACACGGGCAGACTCTTTATCGCGTACCTTTTTCATCGACACCCCGTCGCAAGTTGCAATTGATCATCGTGAAGGTTGGTCCCGGGGAGATCATAAACATGTTCAAGTGCACTCTTACATCATCACACACATTAAAACATCTGATCAAAGTGTGCCCGAAAGGGTTTTCTAGCACTTTAAGGCAGTAAAACAAAAAGGATGATCATCCACGTGCTATCGAATGGATTCGCTTGCGCCATCGGTTAAGCGGTTGCTGCGCGAAAGGTCAGCACACTAATCGAACGGTGCCCACACCGTCCCTCTAGTATTAGCAAGCAGAATGGCCGACAATTATTCCGCTACGCAACGGACCACGGAGAGCTAAATCTCGATCGAATTTAATGCTAATACGAGCGGAGCCGTATGCGCAATGAGCCACCGCGCAAAACAGTCGGTTTCTCACCACACGCTGCGCTAATGGCCAGCCCGTTGTCTATTTGATTGTTTGCACACAAGCAAGCCAAAGGCCGGTACCCTTTTAGGAGAGCTTTCGAAATCAGGACCAATCAATCGGTCCGATGCTACTGGCCCACAGGTGCTGAGGCAAATTGCACCGATCGCCCCAGGTCGCTAATCTTCGGACCTTCGGGAGCGCTCCGCTGCGGCCCGGTTGAAAGTTCAGACTTTGGCCAAAGTGAGCCACAATTGACGGGTGAGCTGGGGAAGCGATGCTTAAGGCTCGACCCGGTCTCTGGTCATCTGCTCAATTATGCCATCTTCAACCGCCGATCGTCGGTCGAGTGTTTAGAATTGGCACGGTTAGTGGACCCCGTCGACAACTATGGTTTAGCCATGCGGATTGTGGGCGATGTTGCGACAGATCGCTTTTGTAGGTCACGTGTGAAGTAACGTTCACCAAGGCTGATTTTTCCACATTTTCATCTATTTCTTTCATTCTAATATTGTGACCAATAAAATACTGTTTTGTACAAGTTCAGAAGCTACAATTGAAGAAACTCGAAACATACATCGGACTCGCCGATTTCTTTCCACGTTACATCCACCATTTTGTGGCAGTCTGCTGGTCGCATAACAAAAGAAACTTCCAGAACTACAGGGACCTGCAGACTCTAGCAGACTCTTCGCGACCCCCAAACCCCGACAACGATCGAGCCAACGTATAACGAAACCAAAAGAAATCGACTAACACCGAACAACATACGCCGCGTGATGCCGCGGCGGATTGAATGGATTGAAGAGACCTCCCAAAAATCGACTCCCCGAACTCCCGCCCCCCCTGCTCTGGACTTGGCCTCCCCCCGGTGGATCGATCGCGCGCCCGCCCGGTGGGTCAATTGTTGTACGGATTTTTCTCTCCTTTCCGGAACAGTGTGTGCCTCTTTCGCGCTCCCGCAGCACCCAAGGCTTGCCGCCGCGAAGGAGAGACAGAAAAAATGGTCACGAAAACATGCCACGTCCGGATGCGTGACGATGGGACGCCAGACACTCCCCTGGGGGATTCGACGCCCGTCGTCCGACCGCCAGCGGAGCGCGCTATCCGGGCCCTTGGAGAGTTTACAAATTTAATTACTTCATTATATCTTCGCCGAAGCGGCCCGGTGGGGAGAAGCCGGTGAGGAGGGCCGGAGCCCCAACTCCCGATCCTAATCGGCAACCGTGAAGCCAAGGATTCCATTCTCGCCTTGCGCCATCGTAGGCTTTTTCCCGGTTGTCTGGCACCGATCGGCCCTGCTGGCCACTTACGCGGGGCCCATTTGATCTTGATAAGCTTACCTACCACACCGGCGCTGATCCTGAAGCTGATCCGGGACCAACAGGACCACCCTTTGCCCGGGTTTTCGACCCGGTCCCAACCGCCGAACACGTTATCAACCGCCGTGCGTCCGGCATTTCTGACTAATCAAAAACAGATCGGCTGATCGATCGAAACCCGGGGGCGACCCGAAGGTGGCCGAAAGGCCGCATCAACGCCGGCCGACTGGCGCCAGCAGCCTGCCAGTGCCACTCTTTATTAATAATCTACAAATATTTATCCCGGCACCCGGCTGACTTTGGCTGACTTTTGGCCCAAAACCCGAACACCGAACACTCGGGCCCACCTGGAAAACTCGGGGCTCGAGCCTGAATTCGGACCACCACCAAAGGGGCACCAAAACCCGCCATAAATAATCAACCGTGTGTGCGTTGGATTATATTTTAATTATCCCAGACCCAACTAAGTAGGCGCCCGGAGTTTAACACGATCACTGTTGAGGCGTCGACCATTGTTTTAAGGGCTGGGAAAAGGATGCAGCAAAGCAAACGCGATGGCGATCCAATTACATGCTGCTGCTGTGGCGGCTGCGGCTGGACCTCCGTCGCGATCCTGACCGACCGAGGATCAACCGAGGGCCATTACGAAAAATACCGAGCGCCGATCGAAGGGATCGCGTATGGAAAAGGGCCCGTGGTCTGTTGTTGTTTCGTCGAGGGTGGTAAGCGAGGCTTCGAAAGTATCACATATTTTCTCGACTCGTCCGAGACTGTGGCCGGCCCCCTTAATGCGCCGTTAAGGGCTGACGTTAACAAGCAATAAAATTGTTTCCAGTGGGCTCTCTCGCTCTCGCTCTCTATCTCTTTCTTTCTAGCTCTCTGCTTGGAGCGTTCTGCATCCATCCGGATGCTTGATCGAGGATCGGAATTAGTTGGGTGTGCATCTAGGAAAAGGTACACCTTCGGCGACTTAGTGGCCTAGGATGGAATCCATCAAACAGTTGACTTGTTCGATAACCGTAAAGTTTAATTAACTTGATACAGCGTTTAAATTATGTTTGCTTAAAGCGATGGAAACCAGGATGGATGGACACTGCAGGGGAATAAAAATGTCACTACTGTGTCCTACAAATATCGGAATTTCGATAATAACTCGAAAGATGTTAATTTTTTCTTCTAAATCTACGTCACTACCTTTAAAATAATCCTTACTCTATAAAATAAGTTCATTCTTCGTTTTGGCTCCTATCTACTGACTGTAAAATGTTTAGTAAAAATTTAGCGAATAGTCAGAAGTCAAAGGATCGAACCTTATTCAACCTACAATGTTGATTTATAAGCATTTCAACTTTCTTCTCCAAAATTTGCTGCATTGGCTAACCTAATGTATTCGGCCAAATGTTCCCCATAATGAAGGTAGTTCGTGGAAGAGAGGCTTTTCAGCGAATTTACATAGAGCTAGAAATCCTGATGTTGTGCCCGCCATTGACATGTTGCGACCGGGCCAGTAAGTTGAATCATTTCTAGGAAGCGATCGGTCGGTTGCTAAACGCGTGTGCCATCGCTAATCCCTCGGAAAGGTAAATCGACCCCAGCCCCAGCCGGTTCCGGCCGGACCGGGGTTCGGGGGTTGGCCGAAACCGGCCCTGCTAACCAGCTCTGCTAAATGGCCTCCTGCCCTAACGCCACCGACCGTTCGTGGCAGCAGCTGCATGCATTGTGAACTTGTCACAATTAACACTAATCATAATCACGTTTCCGAAGCGGTCAGCGATCACGAAGTGTGCAAAGGGAATGAAGATATTACAGGTTATAATTATAAGCACACCCAGCGCGGCCCCAGCGACCCCGGCCGCATTCCTTACGCACAGCCCGGTCCAGGGCTATGCCTGGGAAAACGACTGCCCTCCGGGGTGTGCCACGACCCAGTGCACCCAAATCATCTAAGTCGTAAACTAAACTGTGATGAAGCCCCAATCTCGGACCCCGTCCCCCTGACTGACGGGCGACAGGAGCCCTGGAGCCCAAAAGCATCCCGAGGAAGAACAACAACAGCGAAGCAAAGTCGGGCGCGTCAGACGAAAACGTTTGTGAATATAAAAATGAGTTATTGAATTGTTGGTGGTCTCGGCGCCCAGGGAACGCACACGCAGCTCGTGCACACACAAGGACGCACAAGCTGAGCCCTTTTTTTCTCAGGCCTGCCCTGCCTCGGGTGAATCAGAAGGCACTTCCCAAGAATTCGGTTTCTAACGAGCGCCATGGCGTTCGTCTTGCGTGGAAAAATAATACTTGCCCGAGCAAGCCCGCAGCCAAGCCGGGTTCCTTGCGGACGATGAAGACCGCCAGGATTCTTTCGTCGCCCAGCTCGCCCAGACCCCCAGCCCCCCCCCCCCCTCCGCGGTCGATGGTAGTCAGCAACGATTTGTCCGTCCGATCGTACGGGCCGATTATGTTTTTGTGTTTTCCGTCTTGGCCCAGGGTTCCTTCGGGACCCGTTCCTTCCTTCGACCAACAATCGCCTCCGGAGGCGCCTTCTGAATCGTGTGTGTGCTTTTCGTTCGCTCTTCTCTCCCTCTCTCTCTCTTTCTTGGGCCGTGTCTCTCTAACAAGGTTGCCCTTTGGCCGGAGGGGGTCGCAGACGGCCCACCGAGAACGGGCCGGGTTGTGAAATGGTATTAACAACTTTTTAGCAAGATAAAGTGATCATCATCATCTCGTTTAGTGTGTGAGGCCCATGGGCCGACTTCGGCGGGGAGCGCCGTCTGCTGGTTCTTTGTTGGGTCAGCTGGACAACGAGACATTGATCGGTGGAACCAGAGAACCTACACGCAAACACCGTATAATAAGTTACCCTTATTTAAGTCATTTTTTAATGCTTTTAATGCTAGAAATTATCACATTTTTACTGAAAAAAATCTTTAGAAGCTCAAAATTGATAGTCACAGCTGAGAAGTCGAAAAGTTGAAGATTATTGATAAACAAGCAGCGTCGACGGCTTGGCTATTCACTGATCAGAATCCTTTTCCTGATTAGAATACTGTTCCTAAGGCTTTTGCCAACTTTTGCCCAAACGTCTTCCATAATCACCCAGTGTGCCCACAGCATTCGCTCGGCTTCTTGGCTTCAGCTTTCCGGACCTCCTGGCACGGCACTGGATGTGAGAGGTTCTTAGTTACGGAAACTTCCCCACCGCAGGTTTTTGTGGAAGTGAAATTCTCGGAAATTTTTCAATCAAATTATTCCACGCCAAGTTCTGCGTTCTGCGTCCTGCGACCGATGATGCCTTTTTTCGCAGCTTTTCAGCGCACAATCGCCTGCCCCGTCACTGGCCAGGAAGGAAGAATTGGCGGAATACCTGTTGGCCGGATTGGCCACATCATTGTTTGGCGGGCAACATCATTCTGCGCGCGTTCTGCATGATTCCCGCGAATTCCCGCGGGGTCTACGCGGCTCGGTGCCCAACGGCTAAGCTGCAACGGGAGATTACGGCCAGGAGATACGCGAGCAGTCGTCGGAGCTGTCATCTCACAGCTCACACAGTGCGTGCCGCCGAAAGGTGAAGAAAGATCCCGCACACGGTTCCCGGACCGGGAAGGGCACCTCCGTACTCCTTTCTGCGCCACCGATACGCCAGCACGACACATGTTGGTTGGCGCCTGCCCCGGCCCTCCGAGGGACTGCCACCCAAATCGTTACTGCGTGCGCCTTTTTGGAGGAGATTCTGGGAAGAGAGCAACAAACGGCACATGCCACACGGGCCAGTTGGCCGCATTAGCCAAGCTTCGTACGGCTTATTAGAAATGGAACACTAAACAAACATCTTCCTCCGAGGTCTGCCGATGATTTGGGACATTTGTTTTGTTTTTTTTTTTTTGGAATCTTGTTGCTCGTTCCGTGGTGAAGAAGACTCCCGAGAATTCAATCATTTCGTCCACGACCGTCCATCTGTGTGTTTTTCGGCTGGGGATTTCTCGTTTTCGCTTTCTTGGCCACCTTCCTTCGGGAGAGACTCACCGCAGAAACCGAAGCGAACTTCCTTGCTTTCTGGGGGCCTGGAACTGGTACGAAAATTATAGACCCACCGAGAGATGGAAGGTGGCCTTCGAAGGTGTCATTAGCGTGCGCAGGTCGCGTCAACGTCGCTCACGAACCGTGCTCACGACGAACACGGGCACGCTAACAAGGGTCCGAGCAGGATGACGAGAGTGGAGAGCAAAAAAAAAGACAAGAATGGGAAAAGGTACGATGATGATAGTCTTTTAAAACACGGCCAATGAATCACGGGACTAATTATATCAATATCGTAAATTGAGCCCAATTTCGTATCAATCCGGCGCCGATGGCCCCGGCCAGCCAGTGTCCGGGCTCAACTTTGTTGACTCGCCCTGCGCCCTGCGCTCGGCGCAATGTGTTAACGGCAATGGCATGTAAAGATTATTTATGATCGATGGGTGACCAGCCAGGACCGGGAGGCTCGGGACAGCGCAAAATTTATGGTGACCGATAATAGGGTGTGCAGTTGTTGGCGACTCCCGATCTTGAAGGGCGCCCAACTGGATTCGGTATGTTGCCACGTATGCCACGATCATAATTGAAAGTTGATGACGCACACCCGCATGCGCGTCCATGGTGAAGATAATCGACAGCTCAATTTGAGGTTCGATCAAAAGCTCATTACGATCGGTACGGTATGCAAACAAATAATTTGTCAATAAATTCCTGCCCAACAATGATGGCTTCTGCTACTGATTGTTTGCATAAAAGCGATCATGTACCCCCCGGGAGGCTACATAATCGAAGCATGACCACAGAACGGTGACACACCATACACGTTTGCCCGTTAACCTTTATCGATCGCCATAAAATGCGCTAAATGGTTGGGCTGACCGAACACGAACGTGGCGTATAATTAGGCCCGCAGCGTGAACGCGATCCTCACGCGGCAGCGGGCGGTGTTTGGATGGTTCGGTGGAGGGGGTAGGTTATCACTAGATGCTTATCAGCTATTATCATATTTATTACGATGCGGTGCGGTGCAAGCCACTTACCGCCCGATCACTGGTGACGGCGACAACGACGATCCCGTCCCGACGTGGTCCCGTGAAAATCAATCAGAAATGTGAGACAGAACTGCACCGACAACGTGCAATTATGGAAGCGCTTTTCTCTCCCCGTTTTATGCTCTCGCACACCGTAATTGTTATGCATCGAGCGTAATTTACGAAATGGTATGTTTGCTTAAACAATTCCAACCAGCTCGCACCCTTCGGGATCGGACGCCCGTGCGGTGAAGCTTAATTTAAATCGTGAACGGGGCCCGTGAAGCAGCGCCCGAAGCATAAAATATTGTGTGTCACCGAGAAGCGAACTTAATTAAAGCCAGCTTCTTCGGTGTTTTCTTGTTCCACTTGCAGAATTTGCAGAAAAGTAAACCATCCCCAAAACATCCCGTCGAACAGCCGCAGCGTTCGTGTTTCGGTGAGGCTGTGACGATCGGGCAGCCTTCGTTGGTGGTTCCACCATCCACCCCAGCGGATACCTTCGTGACGATCGATCGTCGGAAGACCTCTTCGGTCTTCGGTTGTCTGCTTGTGCCGCGCTGCGTTCAAGATCACCGCGGATCACTCGGCGTCTTCAGCGGGCGCGATCGCGATCGAGCGAGAATGTGTTAAATTATAAGTTTTCATGCAACCTAACAAGGTAATTTCGCTTGCGCGGAGGTATTTATTGACCCACCTCCGTTGAGTGAGGGGGCCCCCATCGGTAAAAGGTGCCCTGGCCACCATTACTTAAGCGTGGCCACAGAGATTGCGTGTGTGAGCGAGAGAGAGAAGCGCTACAATGCGGTATCCATTTCCTAGCCACTAACCACGGCACGGGGGCCCTTTTAGCTGCCTCGCTTTGCGAGATGAGGTGCTACTTCAGCCTCAACACCAGGCCAGGCGAGCGAGTGAAATAAGCAAACAAAAACCTACAATCAATCTAAGATACATTTTTTCCCTTCTCTCGCTCGATCCCTCTCTTCCGGACACGCAGCGGAGCATCTCGCCAAGAATCACACTCGCCGCGCGCGCTCCTGGCGGGGTCCTTGTCTCCTGGGCCCTCCTCTCCTAGCGTGTGCTGCCCGTTTGATGAGGCAGCATTATATACACATTACCGCGCGATGAGACTGGGCTGCGCTCTGGGTCTGGGAAATTGGAGATGAAAACGTATAATTATCACGTGCGTGGATTTTAACAGAAAACGCTACGCGCCCGAACCCAAAGTGAGGCGAAACTGCGCGGACCCCTTAAAGCAGCATTCGTTTTTAGAGGTCCCTCTCTCTAAGCCGTGAATTAAAGTGCTGAAGATCGAAAGATCGAACGATCGAAGGGGGAAAAAACACACACAGGAAAAGAAACTGCTCGACTTGTGATCTTCGTGCACTTGATTGATGCCCAGACCCCGGGAGTTGGAGATATTTGTTTTCACTCGAGGGAGTCTGCCTTATTTTTGTTGGCCCTTCCAACTTTGATCGGTTAACAGCACTGCTCGGATCCATTTCTCGATCGCCCGGCCGGCTGTGGCGTTAGGCGGAAGACGAACATAAAGAAACGGTCTGGGCCGAGCATAAAGGCACAAGGTGTCGGAGCAGCGCGAAAGCGAAACCGTGGGCCGCGTAGGTGATGAAATTTATAATTAGCCACCGGAGCTCTCCGGAAGGCAGCTCTTTAACCACATCGTTGACCAGCGGCTGATGGGCATTATTAGGGACCTGGGCACTCTGGGGTCACTCCGCCGAAATCGCAGATTAGGATCGATCACTTCCATTTGTTGTTGAGGGAAAACTTCAAACACTTTGTTCCGATCTGGAACGGACCTAATAGGCGCGCGTTAAGTTTTTTGTCACGAAGAATTCGCGGTAAGTGTTGCGCGTCACCGACGTAAGGGTTGACAAATTGTTGGAAAGCCAAACTCTTTCTCTGTTTCTCTCTCCCTCTGGTCCCCCTGGGGAACTGGCACTGGAAAGCGTTGAAAAACCATTGCCCGTAACACTCCACCAGGGGCGACAGGATCCTGGTGACCAAAGGGCTGGAAAACCCGATCGAAAAAAAGTGGGACGCAAAGGTCCCACTGGTACACCGTACTGGCAAGATCACTGAGAAAAGCACCTCCTTGCGAGCCGCACACTCTTTCGCGTGCCCGGGCTGTTTGGCATTTTTACTTCAATTCGCGCGCGATCAGCTTTTCCTTAAAACATGAAGCCCGACGATACGTAAGGAGCTTACCTAAGGAGGACAAAAAGTATCCCGTATTCGAACCGTACTCGATCGTTTAATGAAGGTAGTGGGCCTCATTACGAAAACATTCCGGGCGAAAACGCACCGTCCAACGTGCGACATTAATATTCAACCGACCGTGGGGGCCGAAAATGGTAAATAATGAAGCAATAATGTAAATGTTCTGCTTGTGTCGTGTGTGAATTCGATTTTTCTCAAGGGACTCGAGCGGCCCTGCCGGAATGCCGGACATTTTGCTCGAAAATCCGCGGCATTTGCTGGCCGAGTGGCGTATTTAATTAAAATTTTAACGACTTCTTGGCCGGACAATGACGATTTTTAATTTATTCCGGACGAGCTCGACTTCGACGCATCCGGCTCCGTCCGATACCGTTGAGTGAAGGGTTCTCCCAAATTGGCATCAGTGAATGGGAAATTTGAACAATTTCAATTATTTCGGCACAGAAAGTGGAGTGGAATTCGAGTTTTCGATTGAGTAAGATTTAGGTGGTGGCAACGGGCAATAGATTATTGTAAAACAATTGGATACTCCACCAGTAGCTAACAACTCCCCATAAATCAGACATCGGATCTGACTTCGGTCTCATAAAATGCTTTTCGCAACTCTCAACAATAGCCGGTCCGCCGGTCACCTGCTGAAACCCACAGGCGCCAAATCGTTGCGTTGCACCTGATCAGCGATCTTCGGTAGGACAGCATCCAGACGGTGCCACAGCCTCCTGGAGCTCCAGGCCAAACTGTGTCGCATGCTGTTAGTGTAATTTATGACCCCTTTGGCATCGCCCGACGATAGACGACATCGTCGGCGACACCTTGCACCGGTCGCAAAATTCAGAAGTTCCAGCGGCCAAAGATAAACCGATCGCCAGGACGATCTTCCGAATCCGAAATGGGCAGGAAAACCGCCATAAAGTATCCTCTTTCGACCAGCAAGATATGATACGGCCGGGCCGGGCACACGTTCGGGTCGTGTCCATTACAAGCACCATTACCGAGATACCGGGAGGATGTAAAGTGTAACGTACCGACGGTATAGGAAAAAAACGAATAGCCCGGAATCGCATCCCCGGCCGGTCGGATTGGGATACGATCGGTCACCTTTTTCCCCGTTTTTTATGTCAACCGTCTGTTGTGTAAGGTGTAAATGGATTGTGTTCGTCGGTTTTTGGTACCAAGATCCCGTGACCCGTGAGCCCGGAAAGGGAGAAAAAGGAACCGTGAGCATAAGTGGTCGTTATGCAATCGGCACCATCGTCGACATCCGTGCGCCGACACCGAAAAGCCATGTTTCTATCGCGTTGCGGGATCTGTTAGATGATTGCTGGGCCGTGGTGAGAGCTAAAGCGCCCCTGGACCCCAGCCTGTGCCCAGGATTCGGGGGTGATTCGATGTAGAAAGGATACGAGTAATTCGATTCTGCCCGCCACTCGCCGTCAGGGCCTTGATCGCGCCTTTATCTTTCTCCTTTTCCACCTTTATAATCCTTGCGCCCTGTCAGCTGGCGATCGACGCACCAGCCAGAGGACCTTCTCCGGTCCCTGGCCCCGTTAATTGCGTATGCCCCCCACCCTCTTGAGAGCATCGAAATCGAAATCACCTTTCTCTCGCTGGCCGATTGGATGCAAAAGTGCACACTTTTCGACCTTTTTCGAGAAATGTAAAGTACGAGTAGAGGGTCAAACAGTGAGCGCAAAAAGTGCAGCGCATGAAACTGAACATAAATTACGCCCGGGACGGGGCCGGATGGCGTCGTCGTCGTCGTCGCCAGCGGAGTGTGCCCTCTCGAGAAAGGGCGCACAAAATCCTTCGAGGACGTCCTCCGTCGCGCCGTTCGCAAAATAAACGACTGCCCGCCCGCTGGCGTTAGGTCTCGGATTTTCCCGACCCAAAGTGGCCGTTTCCTTTCTTCTCCTGCGCACTCTCACCGTCCCGCGCAGACCACCGTAGGTCTGCGAAGTAAAGTGCCACTTTTCCCCTCCGGCGTGGTGAAGGTATTGGACGATCGATTTACTTTCAGACCTCCGCTCGCTGGAACGTGGTCGGTGGTCGGTGTAACGGTTGTCTTAACGGTCTGCGGCATTATTGTTTCATTTTTCTCTGTTTTTTTTTTATTTGCTTCGCTTATTAGCTTTGACCACGGCAGGGATGGGTATGTGCCCCGGTATGATGATTTACGTGAGCAAACACCTAAATTGAGACAATTTCATCAGCAACTCGGCTACCTGTTGAGTCTGTGGCATGCGTGCGATCGGACCTATTGTCGATTTCAAACGAAGGTGAACAAATTTTTCTTTCTAGAATTGGCTTAAAATATATTTGACCAATACGAATTAAATTGAATATTTTCCATATTCATTGATTAAATATAATTAGCCCTTGATTCGACATCCTTCCCTTTTATCATTGAATGGGAATTTGGTCCATTAAAACACTCAAAGAAATATACATAAATACCATTTTATTAAAACAATAAGGATTAGTCGAAGCCCTCACAGAAATTTGGTAGCTACGACTTCAGAAGAAGCAAATGACTCATAGAGTGTAAAATTATGAATAAAGAGCATCAGAAGTTAGGACAAAATTACATAATAAACTATTTTACACTCAAAAGCTGTTAAGAAAAAACAGCAAATCAATCCTCAAATAGAACTGACCGATCGAACCAAGCTTGATGATTAAATAAACTAATGACCCTGGCTGACCCTTTCACAGGTGCAAAAAACGTTCCTTAACTTCGTTTCGATAAAATGGTTAATTTATAAGCCCACTCAAGCCGCGGCCAGCATTGAAGACGCGATCATCATTTCGTTTAAAATATGACCGACTTGGCTACAAATTTGCTAGCTCCTAGCTTCTAATAATTAAACACATATTATTTACCGGCAGCCGGCAGCAACGGAGCACGAGCGATACGGATCGCGATCGGTGCTAATAGGAACCAAATTAACTTTCTCACCAGCGATCCCCACTTTGGCCGGGTCGAATTCATTGACAAACATTTCACCATTCATGCACTACACGCCCAAGGCGGCGCCCTCAACAGCCGTCTTCGGAACGGTCCCTCGTTTTCGGTCTCCTTTTCGGGCGCCTTTTTTGCCGGGTTTTAAGATTGAGTAATTTGCATATGGCACTGAGGGCCGTATCAGCCGACGACGGTCGGTCGATATCGGCGCCCCGGTGCCCCGGGAAAGGCACCCATCCTTCCGGTCGAGATCCGATAGTGATCGTCCTCCTCCACGCCGTCTTCTTCTTCGAGCCGGGCGCCGTGCGAAACCTGCAGCCTCTCGCTCAGCCTCTCGACCAACTTGACAGCTAATTTCAAAACGATAAATCGTCCCCGGGGACCACAGGACCCCGGGACCCTTTTTTCTGCTGCTGCTGCCGGTGCTGGTGCGTCGCAACCCCCGGGGGCTGCGTTGTGGCCGATGCTCGATGTTGATGATCGAAAGAACAAACAGACCATTGTCTGGGCGCAGCATGTGGCATGGCGCCTGCGAGCTACTTTTCATTAGCCCCGAGACTCCGGCTCATGGCCAGTGCCGAGAGGGGGAGGCCTGCGGCAGCGGCGATTCCTTGCCGCGATTTCGGAGGACCGGAGGACCTTCGGCCGTGAGCCGGGGCAACGAAAAGCAGAAAAACAGTTGAGCATTCCACATTCCGGCCGGCCTCAAAAGTGTGCCCCCTTCTGGCCGGAGCCGGTCTGTGTCAAATCTAGGCTCTGCGCAACGAATTTTGGTCCGTCCGTCGGTCGGACGACGGAAAGGTGTCTCGGGATCGCTGCGAGGCGCTCGGCCGCTTCCTCTTCTTCTCCTTCTGCTTCCTTTTTTCCTTGCGAACCCGTCCGTGATGCTAACGATCACGAGATCGAGACACGCCGATGACGACGACAGCGACGACCGCGGCACCCCGTGTTGGGACCCTCCGTGGGTTTGCTCCAGCGCGACCAGCATGAAGTTACACGAGTTTTCTGGCATTTAAAATCTTGTTTTCTGACAGTTTTCTCAGCCGATCGCCCGATGCTTGATGCTCAAACTTCTCTGGTTGATGGTTGGGTTCTGCGCCTTCCTACTTCCACCGGCAAGACCCACCCCGGGAGAGGGCCGTTCTAACTATTAGAACGATTGGCTGGTGCTGGTGGTGCAGCGCCAACCGCAACCGGGAGCGGATCGATCATCGGCGAGATCGACGTCGCTCAATTCGTGGGAAATTGATCTTTCGTCACCCCCCGACGGCGGACTGCTCGTCGAAGCGTAGCTCCCGGATTCGCCCAGCCCTGCAGGAAACCTCCTCCAACTTCAGCAGCTCTGGAGAAAGAATTCCGTACCGATCCTTCGGCCACTCCGCACGTCCGATATCTGATTACCGTGAACCGATAAAGGACCGAGAACGTGGACGGACCATCCAGTCCGTAGGTGGAAATCAATCCACCTTCGACTACTGTCCGATCGCGCCTGCTCCTCAATCAGACGAGAGTGCGACAACGTCTCAAGTTCGCCCGCCTTCGCGCTGGACCTAGAAGAAAGTAGAGAAAGGTGGACCGCTTTCCAGGAATTTATCGACCATCGTTCGCTCTCGTGTGGCTGCTGCTGCTACGGGCGTAGATAAATTTATGTAAAACACTACTCTTTACTCGTCAATAAAAAAAACCCTCCAAACGCTGAACCGTGAACCGAGCGGTATTTGTCTCCGTTTTATGGTTTTATGGTCACTTTTATGATCACCCAATCTTTCTGCCGGCATTCGATGGAATGGAAAGTGGACGATTATTACTATGCATGCTCTCTGGCTGGCCACCTGAGAAAGCAGCGCGATAAGCGAAGGCGTTAAAATCAATTTTATTGAATTATCAATCTACCGCGGACCCGGGGCCAACCTGGAACCCTGGGCCTGGTTCAGTATGCTAGATTGGTATTTATGTTATCGGTCGGCCAGTTGATCGGTTCTCGGAAGCTCAGCAGCAGCCCGGTCCGGACCATTAAATGACAGCCCGGCCACGGCAAAGTGCCGGGGATTCGATTCGAAGCTGCGATGTAATTCAATCTGGCGAACAGGGTTTATGCGCATGTCTTCGCCACGGTCCGCCGTCCATCATTGTGCGCTCCGTGAACTACTCGGAAGCCGCTCGGTGCCTATCGGTGGGAATCGGAAAGCCATTGGAATAAATAAAGTGTGCGAAGATATTGGCTGAATTCATAACTAGCTCCCGGTGCTCTACCTTGGTGTTACCGGTCCATCTGTTCCACTTCTGGCGGTCTCGCTGGGAATCTCAAATTTAGCGCCACAATGCCGCGGATTGTATGTTTGTTGTGTTCTGTATTTCGGGATGTTTCTGGGGCGGATATTTAAATCATTCGCTAATGAGCCATAAACCGAGCGGTCTGTTTCTCTCCGCCGAAATAAGGTGAAATGGATGATGATTTATCATCTTCGTTGTGGGCAAACCCGTACCGGGCAAGGCTCGCCCTACTTGGAAAGGAAGGCCCCGAAGGAAAAGAGATTCAATAATTCTTTTTCTATTCGATGTCCAAACAGTGATATTTTATGCAAAAATGATCAAACCTAAATCACGGTTATCACTTTGTCCGCAGTTTCAAGATCATGCCACACGGTGTGATGCGGTCCGTAAATCATTCCACGTTGGCTGCCCGACAAAACGCACCCGTCGTCGGCTTATCATTTGGCTGCGCTTGGCCAAATTCCCATGTTCGCCGACACATGTGGCGGAAAACAAAAATGTGCGACAAGCGCCAAACCGTTTCATTAGCGCCAATGTCCTCCGAGCGAATCAGCCCCTTCCACGGAACTGCAAAGCCACCAGCGTCAAAGCGCGAGCGTCGCCCCGGTTTTTGCGCTCCCGGTTGTTATTATTATTATTTTTTCGTGCCCATGTTTTGGGGTCCTGTTTCAGAACACGACGCCTGTCGCCGCGACGACGCCGCCGGGATGGCTCATTTTCAGCACGAACCAAGCGTATCTGTTGCTATTAATCGTTGGCGCCAGGGCTAAGAGGGCCCGAACAGCAACGATAAAAAAAATGCCCCCAAAAATCACGGGACCCCAGCCAACGGCGGACGGGTTGGTCGGGCCACGTTGCCGAGCGCGCCGAATGATGATCTGTTCGATGTCGATCGTCCCGCATCATCGCGAACACCACAAACCCTTGAATGGACACCGGCGAAAGCAGCGTGCCGAGCTGGCGAAGGTGAATGAAATGATTTATGATCGCGCTGTGAGTATGCAAAACACTGTGTCTTACAGGCCCTACGGGCGAACGGGCCATGGCCGGACTCGCTGGACGGACTCGCTGGCCGGACTTGCAGTGTGCGCTTCGACCCGCACACCCCTTCGGCCGAATATGGTGGAGCGAAAGAAATTGAAGAGCCCGAACGGAAGAAAGATCGTAGACCTTAGCCCGTGGCCGCAGCCTAATAGCCGTATTAAATTGGCAGTTAGCCGAGGGTTGGCCGAAAGGGAATGGGCTATGGCGTGGAACTAGCGGAACCATCGGAGTTGAGAGTTGCTCCACAGAAATGTGATCGTCGGCCGTGTAGAACATTGTTGTGCCAGTCCGATCGAGTAGTCACGAGATTATAGATGTTTGGGTTTGCTAGAAGCATAATTAGAGTCGACAGGGTGCCCGGCCACGGTGATTCGGACAGACAAAGTAATCCGCCAGGAGAGAAAAAACACATCTGGTTGAATCGGCGGGAGGGAGAATATTTTTCATATCTTCAAAGTAGTATGATTATATTATTCTTGACAATATTCAATCGGGCTGTGTACCGTGTTCAATATTGGACCGATCATGTGATCACTTTTTCACACAAAGTTCCTTAACACGATCCCCGCAACATAAAACGGGTGTGAACAACGAGGCGATTGAACAATGGAACGCACGCCACAATAGCCGCACTTCGGAGCATATGTTTAGCGGCGCACGTGCCGCTTTTACAGCATCACTGATCGGTTGATCGCAACACTACCCCAAACCATACGCATCGCGTTCGATTAATCGGATCTTAGAATCGAACGATCGAAGGACGAGAGAGAGAGAGGCAAAAATCACTTTTCTATCACAGGAAATGATTATCAGGCGAAGCGAAATGGAAGCGAGCGTAGCACAATGAGAACAAAAAACCAATAGAGTAATCCGGTCACCAGTTCGTGAGTGTTTACGCGTTTGCTCGCAACATTCGATCCAGAGCTCCAAACGGGCCCACACCGGATGTCAATCGGAATGGTTGGAACGGTCGAAAGCCAAAATATAGCCCCCACCCGGGGGCTAAAGACGTCGAGCCGTCGCCTTCAAGCGTCTTGGCTCCTTAGAACGTCGTTGACCCGCGGGCCCCAGCGATGCGTTTGTATCCATTTCCAATTTTCTAATTTTCAATTATGATTTTCTTCTTTCTCTCTCATCCCAGTCCCGGTCGCTCCGAGGAGATGATGGCCCGCCGCAGCCTCGGCGATGTGGTCGGTAATTATCACATTTTGATTATGACGTTGCTGTTTTCCCTCTGACTGATCGTTCCACAGTGATCCGGACAGCGAGAAAGAGCGAGAAAAGAGAGGAGGAACAAAACAATAGAGAAGCGAGTAAAGAGGGCCAGAACTTCCGACGAAATCGATTACTCGCCGTCGTGGCCACGAAAATGGTGGAAAATCATCGTCGTCATTGCGCGTTGATTAGCAGCACGGCATAGATGGGTGCGCGGGCCCCGAGCAGCAGCATCACTTTTTGGCCAATCAGCACCGGGTTCGAACGGAACGCCAAACACGGAGCCGCGGAAAGAGGCTGCGAGCTTCACGCAAAGCCGAGAAAAGGGTGCTTTGCGGTGGCTGCGGTGGCTCACCGATGGAGGCGCCTCGCGCGCCGGTGGTCGCAACATAGCCCGCAGCGCCGAGTGCGCTGGGCCACACGCAGGCCAGCCAGGAATCACATTAACTAAGCCGCCTGGCCCCCATCCGGCCGCTGGGTGGGGGGGATAGATCATCAACATCACACTAGCGATGCCCATTAGCCGGCTTCGGACTACTTTCGGGCGGTATTTTCATTGAAGAGAGAAACGGTGAGAGAGAAAGCGAGAGACTGGAAGACTGGGTGCGGGGAGTAATGACTTACTTACTCGCGGGGATCTCGTTGACCGTTTGCGATCGACCCCAAACCAGGGCGGGGGGAGGGAAGGCGAAACGAAGGAAGGGACCCCATCGGCCGGGCTCGTTACGCTCGCCATCGTTAAGCTAATTTTCTCTAATTTCAGTCAAAACAGTCGGACCGTCGGGTATTACACTGAGTGGGGTCTCTGCGGACCGAAGGGGCTTGTGGGACAGATGACAGCCCTGACACAGCCCTGCTCTCCCCCTTTCCCGGGGCCCTCCGAACGGCACGGCAAGATGTTACGTCGCGCGGACTTCGAATCTCCGGTGGTCCGGAACCGACGTCGGAGTCGTCTCCTCGTAAACGACATTTCCCCGAACCGGTGGGGCCAAGAAAACCAGGGCTCCCGCAGCGAAGTGAAGGGGAGCGTGGGGGCTCGTTGATTGTGTGCCTTGGGAAAAGGAAATGGTGCGGCACGCACCGATGGGGAAGATTTTTACCGGGAAATCGGAGAGAGATGCCGCTCGTGACGTGAAATCGAAAGCCGAAACGCGTATAGCACGGCCATGGGAGTAATTCTCTGGCCACGGTTTTTGGGAATTCGGTTTCATCTGCCTGGCGCAAATGATCGACCGATTGATTAAATGTGAATATAGTAACGGAAATATTGGTTAGTATCGACGAATATGAAGAAGGAATGAGTCGATCCTGATCCCGCTTTAATTTGAGAACAAACGAAAAATTGTCAAACAGACATGCATTTTAGTATTTAAAATTTCAGATTGTTCGTAAACTTCCCACAAATGATCACTATTGAACTGAAAGCAAATGAAATGGGTTCTTCGTCAGTTCCGTTTCAACGTTCAATATTGCACCAAAAAAGAAGGTTTATTTATTCGTCAAAAGCCAATTATTGGAAGGCTTACTTTACACACTTTACCCTGGAATAGTTTCCACCAGAAACCGTCCCGCACCGTGGCGCCTACCGAAAATGTCCCAAAATGCGTCGAAGAATTAAAAGGTCTGGCGCATTATGATGCAAATGTTTCGCAATAACCACTTGAGACCCGGTTTTCGCTCGGTCGCACTTCCGCGAAAGACCGGCGCTGTGTTGGTCCGGGTTTCTGCCGCCTCTTGCATTCATGAATGGCGTGCAGCGCCGACGAAGACGGCGTCAGTTCCGATTGGAACGGCACCTAGCAGTCAGACACCCGCTGATCGCATCAGTTCCGAAATTATGCTAATTCCGAACCATGCAAAACCATTCACAACCTCGGCCGCTCTCTCTCTCTCTCTCTCTGTGCCACGTTGGCACCATTTGGTTGGAGTCCTAGGATCGAGTGGGTCGACGAGCCGGGCTGACTTCTGAATCGCCGTCGGTCGCAAGGATTGGTGCCGGCAGCTTCCCGCAGCGCATCGCCGCTGGTCTTCCGGATGGTCGGGAGTGTCGGTGTGTCCTTTGCAGCACTGGCACCGCTGGACAGGGATGCTGCCGGCCAGTGACACACCGACAACTGTGACGTATCGGTGGCGCGACAGCCTCCAGGCGCGTCATTCATGCAGAAGATGCTGTCGAACGATACGGCCCCGGGGTGAGGCACTAAGTACCGAACCGGAGCGCCACAGGAAAACGCCCGACAGTTGACCCGGCATAGCCAGAAGTCAGCCAGCCGGCGCGCCATTCAGGCGACGCATTGGTTATGCTTTTTTCCCATTCTTGCTTTTCTTTTTTTTGGGTGGAACCATTCTTCGCCATCGGTTTGACTTTGGCGCAGAGCCCTGCTCTGCTCTCGAAAGCCATCGTTCGCCCGGTGGCCCGGTGCCGAGTGGTGGGAACCGTGGCGCTCCTTTACGCTGTGGTCTGGCCAATCTCAGATCTGAGGCGAACTTGAGAGCATTTAAGATAAGAATCGTGTCGTACATGTGTCGCGACCGGCGTTTTGTCAAACCGGCCCAAAGCCGCCAAGATGCGGCCAGCCTAAACGGTTTCTTCCGATTCCTTTGCAACAAACGTGAGATTTAAAAGAAGTGAACCAAAACATAATGCTGCGAAAGTATCGCTATAAAAGCTCAACAGAAAGTTGTTTCTAATCAAACTTAGGCTAAGCCGAACGTGTTTTTGCGAACGATAAAATTATCTACAAATGGATTTTAAAGAACTAAGAACTGAAAATCATATGATTGTTATTTTCTGCAATTTGTCTAAAATTGTTTAAATTGAAAACATTTAATCGAGTATTATAACCGAGTATTTAAAGAGTGTTATTATGTATTTCTATTTGCCGATGGCGCCCAAAACAGTTCTGGGTTTCGCAAAGAACGGCCGTCCATTTTAGAAAAAAAAACATCTTCTTCAACGACATCTCGGAATGTTCTCTCATCCGATATCCACTGGAGACTCACCTTCGCTACGGTACATCGGAATCACTAACCCATGACGCTCTACGGGTCTCCGCCTTCTATCCGCCTATCTCGGACGCCACGTCCGAAGGACAGCATAGACCTTCGAGTTTTTTTTTGCATTTCCGCTCGAACAAGAAAACCCAAACCACTCGAGGAAGTGACTTGTTGCCGAAGTCTGACGCTTCCAGCTTTCACCTTCCTTCGGTCGGATCCATTTTTGCCAATCATAAAAATAACATCCTTTCCATCCCTTTTGTGCGCTCCTCCCTAAACTGACCCGTCGGCTCCTCGCGGACCGGAACGGGCGTGTTGTTGGTTTTGCTAAAATTAGGATCTCAGCTGGGAAGGAAAACCCGAACGCGTAGAGAGCAGCGAGTAAAAGTAAAATAAATAAATAGCCAACCTTTCGAGCGTCATCCGTCAGCACCAGCGAACCCGCGTCCGGAATGGGGCGTGTTTGGGAAAAGTAGGAAATTCCAAACCCATAATTCCGGACCGGGGCGACGGCGCTGACCGCCACCCAACCTGCGCCCGAAAACTGTCCCAAATGTCCAAGGAGCAAGTGACTGTCCGGCCGCGGCGGCGACTACGGCGGCGGCGCCCGGTGCCGAAAGTGCACCCGAACGGCCAGCGCCTCGGACTCCGGGGCCGGCTCCGAGTGTTAAAAGTCAGCTGGGAAATATGTGAACAAATCCACTTGAGAGGTATTAGTTTTCTCAAATTTGAAAATTGCACTTCACGGCGCCAGCCAGCGTCGGTGATGGTGTTGTCTGCGCCGCTGACCGTTTCGGGTTTTGATGGGTTTCCTTTTGGGTTGCTTTTTTTTTGGTTGTTGCTGCTGCTCTTCCACCTATTGTCCTGCGTGTCCCGCTGACCGGTTGTTTGTTTTACGGACACAGCGGCTGTGGCGGAAGGCGTTCTGCCGCCCCCCTGGAGTGTGTACTTCCGTTGTCTGGACGGATCTTCCGGTGCCAAGTGCTTCGGTACAGAGCACATTTTATTACCCTGCACGACGAGGTTCTGTGGGCCATTTTCTGCAACGACAATTACCGTACTGTCCACCGATAAGGACCTGCAACCGGAAACGCCACACGGAGGAATTTCGGAGCTGCAACAAACTAACCAGAGGAAGCGCGCAGACCAGATAAGGTTGCCATGCAAAGTGTGTATCGCCATTTCCGGGTTTCGTGAGGAATTTTATCACCTTCTTTGAAGGTCACACTTGATCGGCGCGCTTCCGGTGTCTGAAAGCATCGAAAAGTGCGGAGGAAATATTTTCACGGTGCCTCATTTTATGGTTGGAATATTTTTAAAAAAACTGGTTTTTAATATAATTGGGTTTAAACACAAAGCAATCGCTACGGTTTCGAAGCGGCGTCTATCTTTCGTCCACTTTGCCATTAGTGGTCCCGTTTCTGCCGGCCAAAAATCACCGATCGGAAATCGAACGATGGCGCCATTATCATTTCCGTGCCTTTTTCGTCGTAAAGAACTAAATTAGTGGCACTTCGTTCGAAATTTCCACCCGATCCTGCGGCTTGCCCCACCGTGTGGCGAAAAGATGACACCGTTTGGCCGAGCCGAAGGAAGTAAATTAATAAACTCTTATCAGTGGTTCTATATCGGCCGTGGCTGTGGGCAAAGCTGGCGCAACAGCGCCGTGACGCCAACTGTCGTAAGAAATCAAACTTGACGGGGCGAGAGGCTCCGAAAAGCCCGGCGTCACCGCCAAGAACGAACACCGGCTCGCCCAGCAGGGCAGCGCCGGACAGGACGCGAACCCTTGCCCGGGGTGCCACGTCACGGCACGCAGCAAGAAGGCATAAAATATCAATTCGACCGACGATGGTCGGCCAATCGTTGGGGGGTCCCACCATTTGGGGAAGTTATCGTTCACAACTGGAAATTACCGCAGTGATGGAATAATTGTTAAATTTCGCTCTTCGCCAGTCGGTTCGCTTCTGGGGCCGGCCAAGATGGCGCCCGGTCGGCCGGCCGGCCGGTCGTGAAAAATGAAGAGTCCGTCGCGCCGCCAGCCGGTGTTCGCGGTGGGGCCCCTGCCCGTGCCCGTGCTACGAGGCAACGATGAAGATTAAGGCTCCACCACACGCCCTACGCGGGGCGAAGACAGTGTATGGCGAGTGTAGCGCATCAGCTCATCGTTTATGCTCCTTTTTTGGGGATTTTTTTGTTACTCTGGAGCACCGTTGGGTCAATGGAAAAGTATCCGCGCTTTTTGACAGCGTTGAAGGTAACATTTCATGCTGTCACTTTCATGAAACTTTCGGAAATTTCTTTAACGGTTTATGATTTTTATGCTTCTAAAATGTAGGTTTAAAAGATAAACTGCCCTGCTTTTGTGAGCCGATCACTAAAAGTGTTGTGATTTTGCAACTAGCTATCTGGCCCCCTTTAAGAAATAAGTCGATAATTGAACACTTGATAATTTGTCACCAATTGATGGGAAAACATAGAGCCAACGACCAGGTACTGCAAAATTACTTATAGAAGTTTTACGAGAAATCACAAAACTTTGTGTTCCGTAGGAATTACAAAATTACGCATCAAATAATAAAATGAAGGCTTTGTAATGTTGAACAGAGAATCGTTCAAATACGAGTATGTGGGAGATAATAGACATTGCATTTCTACATTGCTAATAAGGCGCAAGGACATCATTATTGGGCTATTATTACAGAACTATACAAGAAGTTTATTAACAAACGATGAAGTATGTGAAAAATTGTCATTATTACCCAAAGGCCAACTACTAACAGAATGAGTGATAAAATTATTGAAATTCACAGAAATGTGCACAGCTGCATCTCTATTCGGACCCTAGTACTCCATTTCTCCAAATTATAACCACCTTGGACGGCACGGTCGACGATGATCCCTTAAACACACACGGTGACTGTAATTCCCTGTGCAGCCATCTTGTGGCCGAACAAAACAGGAAGTCAACGTCAGCTCGGGGCCGGTAATGAGGATCCTTCCTGCATTGCCCTACGCCGACCAGTGTCCCAATCCCGTACCTGTGACCGCGTGTGGCCGCCCTGATCTGGGCGAAGCGAAAAAGTAACGTAAAACAAACCCACCGGAGATAGCTTAGAACGGAATCGGTGAAATATTATAATTATGACTTGCCAGAAAATGAAACGAGACACGGGCAGCAGGCACCGAGCGGAAAGGACCCTAGATCGTAGGAAATAGCCCAACCGAAAGGGGGCGTGCGTGGAGAGGATGAAGTCTGAGCTAATAACGGTTGGTGAATCGAAAAACTAACAACACATTTACGATCCGCCTCGGGAGGACGAGCAACATCGGGACCGGGGCGAACCAGGCCGGGCCGGGCCGGGCCGGGCCGGTGATTAATGGGTCCTAACGATCCGGTCCTCGATCCGGACCTGCTCCGGGATTCGCGGCGGTGGTCAATAAAACAAACAAAAACCCCTACCATCGGAAGTTGTACGATCCGACGGGGTCCCAGGATCGGGCTAGTTCGTGGGCGGTACCGCCGGGTACTATCCGGGGCTCGGTCATGGGCTTGTGATTTGATAGACTTCCTTCGGCGGTGTGTGGGAACTCATCGCGTAGCGGCGGTCTAGAAGGGCGAGACACCGGCTGGAAAATGGCTGGCGCAGTTCGCAGCTCACGGCGTCACGGTATCGCTACCGCTTTGAAGTGGCGGAACGTCGCGCCGGCCGTAATTGAATTTTAAGTGTACTAATTACAGCAAGAAGCGCCGGCCAGACCGGCGGCCAGGCCTCGAGAAGGCGAAAAGGAAGCGGCCACTTTAACGCGGCCACGGTAACGCGCCGCGGTTAATGTCGCGATGTACCATTTGATAGTCGGAAAATGGCGGCAGCTTTTTCGGTGATTTGTCGGCAGTTTTTTGTGTCACCAGACCATGTGTAGGTACATCGTAGTTGTGGCACTTGAACAGCAAATTGAGATCGCGTTTGTCGGCAAAAGCGACCGATCGTTTGCCTAATGCGACAAGTGCAACGAAGCAATGAAGCTCTTGAACTTGGGCTTGTTCAGCAGACTGACCTACTGAAGCCAGTGGATGACCTCATTTCCTTGGGAATGGTAAGGTTTTCCTTTAAATGCCAGGATTCTTTGGATTGGCGTGAGAACACGCTACGCTTCGTCTGCTGGAAAATCACAAATAAGTGGAATTTCATGTCCTTTTTATCTTTCCGAACGCTCCAATTTGAATAAGGCTGTGTTTCTGATATACCCTTCTAATTGTTTGCAATTAATGTGCTTAAAAAAACTCTTACTTTAGTCTGAGTGCCATTAGTGCAGACAAATTCTAACAAACAATAGTTATTTATTGTATAGCATAACAGATGTATCAAAACATAACATAAATAAGTTCCTTAGCCAAATGTCTTGAAAATATACTTTTGGTCAGTTGCAGATCTCAATATTCCACTGTGCCACGGTAAGTATTCATTCTTTCCTTTGACGGATGAACTTGTTCATTTGAAACGTCAGCACTTTTCCACTGCAAAAAGCGGTGTTATGCAACACTATGGGAAAAACCGGTCCTACAATAACATTAAAAAGAAAGGACATTCACTATATTTTCAAAAACTGTATAAATTGGCTATGAGCTAATGATAAATGATTTCTTTGTTGCAATAGATGGCTCTTTCCAAACAGAAAAAAATCAGCTACTATGTATATCGAAAGTTTGTGTGATTTTGAATAATGATTTCGAGGATTAAATACAATACACTAGGTTTTTTATTATACTTGAACGCCTGTTTTACACGTTAAATGTTGAATTAAATGCATTTAAACAAAGTGTCCATCCTAACTCCATAGATTAATCCTAAAACAAAATATGTCCGCCTGTCGTATGCACAATTCCCACAGTGCATCAGCTACGTATCTCCAACAAAACAAAACACTGTCTATTGGCTCTATCAGCTGTTCTCGTTGGAATATCGCTATCTGGCCATCGGGCGTTGTACGGAACGCAGGAACCCGAGGCCCCCACGTAATCACGCGAGTGAAGCATTTGTGCAATCGAAGTGAGAAACTTCAGGCACTAAACGATTGCGCGACGATCGTCGGTGATCATCAAATCCTCCAGCTACTCCGGATTCTGACGGGCAACGGGAAGCATCGTGTTTGATTGGTAGTGCCGCGGTAGTTACATAACGTTAAGATTGTGCTCGACCGTAAAGTGATCCGCCGAACATGGCAAGAAACATTCTAAACATTGCCAAATGTAAGTGAACCTTCCACAACAATATTCACAACACATACACAACTTGTTTGCGAAGCGTGGACTTTGATCCCGCTCCCTTCGAGTCCAATGATCAAACGGCGTTGCATTTTTTGTAGATACCGGAACGATTCTCGGTCGGCAGCAGTGCCGCTGCTTTTCGGATGCCTCGGCACAGTTTCCTAAAATTACGACCCATTACACGATAAAACCACGAGACAAGGACTCGCGATGGACGGGTAAGCAAGATTCTCCTTTCATGGCTTGAGGGGTCGATTTCCAGCGGGATTTTTTGTTTCTCCCTTAAACAGAGGTCGACATGGAACGATTCGTCGATGAGGCGGACATCCTTATCGTCGGTGGAGGACCGGCCGGTCTTTCTGCCGCTATTCGCGCGAAACAGATAGCAACAGAAAGCGGCCAAGAGTTGCGAGTGTGCTTGGTGGAGAAGGCAGCCGAGGTCGGGGGCCACATACTGTCCGGTGCCTGTCTTGATCCGGTAGCACTGAACGAACTGATACCGGACTGGAAAGACAAGGAAGCTCCACTAAACACACCGGTAACACACGATAAATTTTCCTACCTCACCGCGTCCGCCAAGCTACCGATTCCCGTATTTCCGGGATGGCCGATGGATAACCGAGGAAACTATGTGGTCCGGCTCGGGCACGTTGTCGCCTGGCTAGGCCAGCAGGCAGAAGCGCTCGGCGTCGAAATATATCCCGGAACGGCGGCCGCTGAAGTGCTGTTCCACGAAGACGGTTCCGTGAAGGGTGTTGCAACTGGCGACGTTGGAATAGCGAAGGATGGTGCACCGAAGGACACGTTCGCACGGGGCATGGAACTGCACGCCAAGACGACGATCTTTGCCGAAGGTTGCAGAGGGCATCTGTCGAAACAGCTAATGGCCAAGTTCGGGTTAAACGCCCAAAACGAACCACAAACGTACGGCATCGGACTGAAGGAGGTTTGGGAAATTCAACCCGAAAACCACCATCCCGGGCTGGTGGAACATACGATCGGGTGGCCACTCGACAAGAACACATACGGTGGTTCCTTTCTGTACCACCTGAACGAACCGACGCCACTGGTGGCCGTCGGGTTTGTGGTGGGGCTCGATTACGTCAACCCGTACCTAAGTCCGTTCCAGGAGTTTCAACGCTTCAAAACACACCCGAAAGTGCGTGGTACGTTCGAGGGTGGCAATCGCATCGCTTACGGTGCCCGGGCGTTGAATGAGGGCGGTTTTCAGAGCATTCCTAAACTCACGTTCCCTGGCGGTTGTTTGGTTGGTTGTGCGGCCGGTTTCATGAATGTGCCACGCGTCAAGGGAAGTCATTACGCGATGAAGAGCGGTATGTTGGCAGCGGAGAGCGCGTGCGACGCGATCCTTTCTGGTGCGGCACAGGAAACAGTTGGACTGGAACCGAAACATTATCCGGAACGGTAAGAGAAACAAAGTGATTTGCAGCGTCATTCGAATACAAACTTTCGGCTTTTGTGTGCGTTTTGCAGCATCAAAGAATCGTACGTGTGGAAGGATCTTTACAAAGTGCGCAATTCTCGACCCAGTTTCCACACGGGTCTTGGGCTGTACGGAGGAGTGGCTTACAGCGGTTTCAGCATTCTTGTTGGAGGCCGCGAACCATGGACCCTACACCACGGTTCTCCCGATCATGCCCGCCTTCGGCCAGCCAAAGAGTGCCAACCGATTGAGTATCCAAAACCGGACGGAAAGATTACGTTCGATCTGCTCTCGTCAGTCGCCCTGACCGGCACCAATCACGAGGGTGACCAGCCTGCTCATCTGACGCTCCGCGATGATACGATACCGGTGGCGAATAATCTTGCAATCTACGATGGTCCCGAGGCGCGCTTCTGTCCTGCCGGTGTATACGAGTTTGTGGCGAATGATGAAGGTGGCAACATGAAGCTGCAGATTAATGCTCAAAACTGTATCCATTGCAAAACGTGTGACATTAAGGATGTGACCCAAAACATCAACTGGGTTGTCCCGGAAGGTGGTGGCGGACCTGCCTACAATGGAATGTGAGCAGCACAACAGGTTGTCGAAATTTCGTTATGTCTCTGCAAGGCGCGAGCTGTGTGCCGAGTCGAATTTATTTTTGTAAGCAATAAAGTTGTCCGTGTACAAGTGAAAGCCTCCGCGGTGTGGAATGGACTATTTTTCGGCATTTTCAAAGAGCAATAACTCGTAAAACAAAAAAACACAGTTTTGTTTTTAACGAAAGAATAATTAAATAATCAACGAAAGAACCCGAAAAAACACTTCGTCATCAGCTTATTACGCGAATCGCCATTGGATAAAGCAGCAGTATCGGGTACGACGTCCTGCAGCACACTCGCATGTCTCGCAATCTTATCTTCTGCAGTAGCAAGAAAATATGTGGTCGAGTCTTGAGCCGCTTTAATACGCCTTCTTTTTCATAATTTTCATGAACATTACCATAACTAGAATGATGCAAAGACAGATTATGAGGCGAGTTACGAATCGACGACATCGATCGATCGATCGATCGATCGGCTACTCACAAATAAACACCATCATAACAAATGCAATCATCATCCACAGCCAACATTTGCATGCCTTTTTCGAGCTTTCTTGCAACTTTCCGGATTCCTTTTTCAGCGCCGAAGTGTTTTTGTCCGTTAAATTGCTCGATTTCATTAGAACCTGAAATGCCGGTAAGGCGTGAACGTTTGAGATACCGATTGGAATTAACGCATCGTACCTCTGTGTCATTTTTGATAATTTTGTTTGCAGTCTCCGTTTGCTCTTTTAGATTCCTTGTTAGCTGCGAATAGGCAAAGGAACATTTCATTACCGACAGTCCCTCGGTCAAACGTTTCGCGTTTGCTTTTACCCGTAGCATGTCTTCCGCCAGCCGCTCCTGCTCGTTTGAGTATTGTTTCACCGTCTGCTCTAGATTTTCAGCCACTTTCTGTCCAGCCCGCCTTCGTATCGTCGAAAAGTTGCCATTAAACAGTTCGCTGCGTTGCTCTTTTTGATACTTTTCGTTATTGATCTGTCGTACCTCGCGCAGCACATCGTCGGCGGTATCGTTCCCTCGGTGTTTCGATTGTAGTTTATATCTGTTTTCATCGGCTTCGAGGACGTAGTTGGCAGATTGCTTCAGCGCAACAAACCGCTTTTTATATTCGTCTATCATCGCTAATTCGGAATGCCTGAAAGGTTGTGCCAGTCATTTTAAGAGACATTCATCAAGGCTTCCACGAACTGCTGCCATTCGAAACTTACTCACAATCTTCCTCCAACTCGCTCAGCATGGTATTGAGGGAGCGAATGTATTTCTTCAAGCGCCAGTCCTGCTTATCGACCGCAACCATTTCTTCGCACTGGGCTATGAGAGTTCGAAAATTTACGGCTAATTTCGATGTCATTGTTGTTTTCTGTGCCTTTATTGTTCTTAAATCACTCTGTCGTGATGGCAAAATTATGTGCTTGGTTGTAAATTGTTGTGTTTTGACGGATTGTTTCGGCTTGTAGAGCAAATAAACAAGTCATAAATAGTGCATGTTTTTTTCACTGGGGTGCTCATCTGTTGCTCATGTTTGAAAATTCACAGCATAAACTGGTATGAAACAGTTTAAAAGTACTTACTTCAAACCAAAAAACAATGTTTAGTTATATAAAGAAGCACCATTATTCGATTAATCCTTTTTCGATGTAATGTACAACATGAAAATGGTACTCGATAAAGATGATCCAAGATTGGCATTTGATGGAATTTAGTAAGTAACCCTTGTCAAATTTACCCAATCGCATATGATTTCTCAAACCGATGTATCAATAAAAGCATTTAAAATATTTGTCTGTTTCTTTCACAAGATCGTGAAATGAAGTGTTTGGCAACCCTTGGACGTTGACATTTTCCCTGTGGCCAAATCTCAACAGGGATGCCAGGCGGTTACACTTCTCATACAAATTCATTCATTACTCCCCGATTCGCTCAATAATGACCAGCGAAATATTTTTATAAACTTTAGCAATTCGTATGGAATAATTTTCCACCGTTCCTGTTATTTTGCAAACGGCATCGGTTCCTAGTTTCAATTTAATAATCGCATCGTCAAAGGCTTGGCGCGAAGTTTACACCGTTTGGCAACACGGCCCGACGTCTGCTTCGATTTGCATTTCACCCATCAGTCGTCCATTGAACACACAGAGCAAGTTGCTCACACGCATTGCCCAGAAATTGAAGAGTGAAAAACGTTTTCACACCGTGCGAAGAAAAGTGTCACCAACCAGGGGCAGGTGAAAAACGTACCTCGGTCGTTGCACGTTCATTCCGCACGTTCAGTGTCGGTGGCATTATTTCCTCCGTGTGTTTGAGCGGCTGCCGAGCCGGAGGTCACAGAAGGAAAAGAAAAGGATTACACCCAGCAAGCGGTCCACACACATACACGCACGCACACGCGTGCACTTGCAAAGCCACAAACCGCACGAAAGCTGCTCTTTGCTGGGCCGGAACTGTTGTGAAAGGCTCAGTCATCCCGCGCGGCCATTTATCCGGTTCTTTTTTCGTTATTCGAATTGGTTTTCGGCATAAAAGGCCACGCGGCCTCCGAGAGTGTGGAAGAGGTCCAGTTTTCTGGCGCCACATTCGTCTGGGCTCACTTGTCACCCGGACGGTGAAGAGTTCAACCTTAATCTTGCCGTTCTCTTCTCGCCATATCTGCGTGCACTGTTCGTAGTGGAAACGACAGGATCTGCTGGTATTGATATTGGTCGTGGTTTGCTTCGATAAAGAACAAAGGATACACGATCGGTAGTGAGACCGTCCGTCGGGAGCGTAGTGCACAGCAGGATTCTCCTCTTTCCTCAAAATGACGTGGGAACCGCAGCCGGATGGTCTAAACCAGATCATCACCCTTTTGAAGCAGTCACAATCGACGGACAACGCGATGCAGCGTTCCGTGCAAATGGTAAATGGCCTAATTACGGTTGTGCATCGGTCTGCGTTTAATTTTTCCTTTCTCATGTTTCTCAGAAACTGGAAGAGCTCAACCTGTACCCCGATTTTAACAACTATCTGATCTACGTGCTGACGAAGTTAACGACGGAGGATGAACCGACCCGTTCGCTGTCCGGATTGATATTGAAAAATAACATTCGCATCCATGGTACGCACCTGCAACCGGCCATCATCGAGTATATTAAGCAGGAGTGTCTCATGGCTCTCGGGGACCCGTCACCGTTGATCCGAGCCACCGCCGGCATCCTTATCACCACCATCGCCAACAAGGGCGGTCTACAGAATTGGCCGGAACTGTTGCCCACTCTGTGCGATATGCTCGACTCGCAGGACTACAGTGTGTGCGAAGGTGCGTTTGGCGCTCTGCAGAAAATTTGCGAAGATTCGGCCGACACGCTCGACAGCAATGCCCTGAATCGGCCGCTCAACGTGATGATACCGAAGTTTCTGCAATTTTTCCGCCACTCAAGCCCGAAAATTCGCTCCAACGCCATCGCTTGCATCAACCAGTTCATTATCAATCGCACTCAAGCGCTGATGGTGCACATCGACACGTTCATCGAGAATCTGTTCCACCTATCGTCGGACGATGACCGTGAGGTGCGCAAAAATGTGTGCCGTGGCCTGGTGATGCTACTGGAAGTGCGCATGGACCGCCTGATGCCGCACATGAACAACATCATCGAGTACATGCTGATCCGCACGCAGGATTCGGACGAAACGTCGCTGGAAGCTTGCGAGTTTTGGCTGACGCTGGCCGAGCAGAGCATCTGCAAAGAAGTGCTCACGCCCCATTTGGCCCGGCTGGCACCGGTGTTGGTGCGCGGTATGAAGTACTGCGACATTGACATCATCATTTTGAAAGGGGACGTCGAGGAGGACGAAATGATTCCGGATCGAGAGGAAGACATCAAGCCACGGTTCCACAAGTCACGAACGCACACGCAAAAGTTCTCTGGCAGTGGTGTCGGAGCGCTTGGAGTGGGCCTTGGGGGAGATGGCGCCGGTGCGGTCGGGCGCTCGATGGATGGCAATGACGAGGATGAGGACATCGATGATCCGTACGACGATATGGATGACGATACGAACCTGTCTGATTGGAACCTGCGCAAGTGTAGCGCGGCCGCGCTCGATCTGCTGGCGAACGTATTCAAGGACGACTTCCTGCCGATCCTGCTTCCGATCCTGAAGGAAACACTCTTCCACCAGGAATGGGTGGTGAAGGAAAGTGGCATCCTTGCCCTGGGCGCCATTGCCGAGGGGTGCATGAACGGAATGGTTCCCCATCTGCCGGAGCTTATACCGTATCTTATCGCTTGCCTTTCGGACAAGAAAACGCTCGTCCGGTCGATCACTTGCTGGACCCTGTCCCGCTACGCTCACTGGGTGGTCAGTCAGCCGCACGATCAGTACCTAAAGCCGCTGATGGAGGAGTTGCTGAAGCGCATTCTGGACGCAAACAAGCGCGTCCAGGAGGCCGCTTGTTCCGCGTTTGCCACGCTCGAGGAAGAGGCGTGCACTGAGCTGGTGCCGTATCTAAGCTTCATCCTCAAGACGCTCGTGTTTGCGTTTGGCAAGTATCAGCACAAAAACCTGCTCATACTGTACGATGCGATCGGAACGTTGGCCGACTCGGTCGGTCACCACCTCAACAAGCCCGAGTACATTAACATGTTAATGCCGCCGCTGATCCAGAAATGGAACATGCTGAAGGACGAAGATAAGGATCTGTTTCCGTTGCTCGAATGTCTGTCGAGTGTGGCCACGGCACTGCAGTCGGGATTTTTACCGTACTGCGAACCGGTGTACCGGCGATGCATCTCGCTCATCCAACAGACGCTCAACCAGGACCTGGCTAGCACAACTAGCCCCGGACAGTACGAGGCACCGGATAAGGATTTTATGATTGTTGCATTGGATTTGCTGTCGGGATTGGCGGAAGGCTTGGACGGACACATAGAGACGCTCGTGGTGAGCAGCAACATTATGCAGCTCCTTTACCAGTGCATGCAGGACACGATGCCGGAGGTAAGCAACGTGTACTAATGGCCAATGGACACCTCCATCAATGATCTTTCCTTTAAGGTCCGGCAATCGTCCTTCGCCCTGCTGGGTGATTTGACAAAAGCCTGCTTCCAGCATGTCCATCCTCACATCGCGGACTTTTTGCCTATTCTCGGCCACAATCTGAACCCAGAGTTCATCTCCGTCTGCAACAACGCAACGTGGGCCATTGGTGAGCTCAGCATTAAGCTAGGTAAGTAGTCACTTCGGTGCCGTCATGTCACCTGGAATCAGTAATTGTTGATGGCTATCTTATTTCACGCTCAAACACAGCGGACGAAACCAAACCGTACATTCCGATGGTGCTGTCACAGTTAATAGAAATCATAAACAACACCAGCACGCCGAAAACGCTGCTCGAAAATACCGGTGAGTGTCCGTTCGGCCTTTCGAACTCTTATGCTTAAAAATAAGGAAATGATTTGCTTTTCTAACGCAGAGCTTTGTTTATGTATTCGAAAAAAACATTGTAAACAGTTGGACCAAGCAACTAAATATTTTTTTAAACTAGCGGTTAGCAACCGGTGTCGGAAGGTCACTAATTTCCCAGTGGTGATCATTCATTTTTGTGGTAAATGTGACACTGTGGCCCCGTTTCTGTTTTTTTGTAGTTTGCGCGAATCGATCCATGTCTTATTGCAGGCCTAATATTGTTTTGTGTTTTTTTCTTATTGTTGTTGTAATAACACAAGTTTCATATTTGTGAAAATTTGTTAGTTTAATGATACGAATTACTCTATACATAATAGAAGTGTTTCCGAGCGAATGAACATTTTTCGTTTTCTCGCCGTACATTATCAAAAGTGACAAGTCAAGTTTTTGTTCTGTATCATCGTGGCGAAACCATACGAAAAAAAAACAAACTAAAACTGAAATATTAATATGGCAGCTATTTTCGTGTGTAACGGTTCGATGAAACAACACGTGATTCCGGCTTGTTTCCTTTATTGCTAACGCATGTTGTCCGTAGCGGGGGCTTGCCAAAACCGAACGCGGTGACATAGTTATCCTTGTCAAAGGTTGCTTTGATGTGCTTTCATCGATTGAGGTGTCTCATTTGCAGCCAAATTTATAAGAATTTACATAAAGTCCCTTGCAAATCCGTAAAGCTCCCTTGCAAATCCGTTTCCTGCATCATGTGTCATATGTCATATGTATTCATAATTACTTTCCTATTTTTCGTTTTCTATCTTGTTTCCGTTTTTTTTCTCTTCTCCCTCGTACAGCTATAACAATCGGACGTCTAGGTCTCGTGTGTCCCGTAGAGGTGGCTCCATCATTGCAACAGTTTGTGCGACAGTGGTGTGTAACTAAATTCTCTATTTTCACCTCCCGCTCGTCTACTTCACTATCCTTCTCGCGCACTCCCGCGTTATCGGCTAGCGTTTTGTTGTGCTGTTTATACTTTTTATCATCGACGTGTTTGCTGTCAGTTACTGTTCCGTGTAACGGTGCTAAAAAGTGTCCCTGGTGCAACCAAAACCACACAACAAAATGTTCAAAAGGCTTGATTCGTTTGAAACCTGTTTAGAATTTTAGTCGGGTAGAATGTAGCACTTGGAAAGGACTCCCCCCCTTATTCTAATGTTCGGCTATACCCAAAACTACCTTCCCCCCATTTAGGTGCTCTTCGCTGCGTAACATCCGGGACAACGAGGAGAAGGATTCCGCTTTCCGTGGTATGTGCCAGATGATCACAGTCAACCCGGTCGGTGTGGTTCCCGATTTCATTTTCTTCTGCGACGCGGCCGCTTCGTGGATGAACCCGAAAAAAGATTTGCACGAAATGCTGCAGAAGGTGAGTGGTGTCGCTCGGCGCTCGCCGTTAACGATTGTCTGATGGCCTTTTCGAGTGCTTTTTAGATTTTGCATGGATTCAAGATCCAGGTTGGAGACGAAAATTGGAGTCGCTTCGTGGAGCAGTTCCCACCGCAGCTCAGCGAACGGTTGGCCCTGATGTATAACATATAAACGGTAAATCCGGGGATTGCTATGATTGCTAAAAACGAGTCTTGAACAAAGACCTTCTGATGGGAGATTTATTGCAGGAACGAATGGAATGAAACACACACTAATTTCTTCCAATTTACACTAGAATCATGCATTGCCGACATTTTACAATATCCCCACGTGGGGATGTTGACTTTTTGAAGATATTTCTTTTAATCAAACAACACTGACATGAGCCAATGACGTTGAATGGCTATGCATACGGTAGTTTATTTTCTTCCTCCGCTTCAATTCCTTTTTGAATGTTAATCCTGTAGAAAGTCGCAGCAGGTGGATTGGAAGAACGGCGCTCGGAGAGGAATGTGGCACCCTTTGGATGAACACATTGGATGATGGTGAGGAATGAAAATAAAACGTTGAACCAAAAGGAGTGCTATGTAAAGCAACTACAAGACAGAAGCTGTGTCCAGAGCCTCGTAAAGAACTACCAGCTCTTGAATGCCGCAACCGTTAAAGTCTCCGATTGAGGTCACATCAGAGATCGCATCGTTTGGCTTTCGCCGTATAGCGCTTTGAAGGGTCGTATTTAAGTTTAGAGTCCTTTTACTTTACTGTTTTAAACCATACCAACCAAAACTGGGAGTTGCCCCTAGCGGTGTCAATACTAGTAGTAGTTTGTATTAGGAAATTCCCAACACAATGAACTTCCCTCTTCATGTTCCTCTTTCTATTCCCCCAAAACATCCAAAGGCAACAACGATCCCTCTGCGAACCAGGAATGAGGCAGTAGGATGCCGCCCGGACGGGCTGCGACGGTAGGTGGTAGGATTAGGGCTGAAGACTCAAGTAACGGTAGGGCCAGAATGAAGGAACCATCGATTGAAGGCAAAGTGAGTCAAACACATAAGGAAACATGAATCATAAAACTAGACTAGATAGGGGCTGTGCGTACTCAGTAGCATAATAGGAAGAAGGCAGCAGGGTCAGTCATCCTTTGTTAAACATTGCCAAGGTAAACAAAGAGAAGGAAGGAAAACGTAGCTTTGACACTAGGAGTTAGTAAGGGTAGGATTGTAACAAATTTTATTTAAATTCTAACAGACAGACTAGACACAGGGTATAAAACGAGAAATAGAAAATTTAGTAGGGAAATTGCCGAATGTAGGTGTGAATGTACTGTGTGTAAGAATGAATGTGCTTTCCGTGCTGATCGTGATAGTGTTTCTATAGAACTATTCCTAACGAATGCGTTACTTTTGACATCCATTTTGTTGATCTAGTTTTTCCCCGTTTCTTTGTTATAGATAACACAAAGCAGAGGACAGAGAAGGAAGGTGATAGGTGATATTATGAATAGTAGGACAACAAACTTTAAGCAGGGAAACTAAGGCAGTTAGGGGTAGGAACAAACAAACAAACAAAGAATTAATCGCGCTCGCGTTCGGTTGTTCGTGTAATATTACCGTCGGTATCGCGTCGCGTCGGGTCAGGATTTCGGGTCGTCGTGAAAAACAAAACGGTATCGCGTCTCGTGCTTAGGATTAGGATCGCGTTCTCGTTCGTCCGTGAATTACACACAAATTAGGTCGGCGCAAGTGGAAACTGTTATTGTTTTAAACGGGGTGGTATTATTATTTGGTGGAGAGGACAGAAACACGATACTATAGTGTGCGAGCGTGTGTATTAATCGGTTTGCATAACTGAAACTCTATACGACTGTTTTCCGACTATCGCAATTTTGCATTTTTTAGTAGTTTATCGAGTAACTGGCGAGAGGAAAGCTAACAGAAACTATCGTTTTAAACGCGAGTGTACTTTTTTTATGTAAGTAGAAAATAATTGTATCAAAATTACGTATGAAAGACGGGGCTGGCGCTCACTTTTCCCGAAGAGTGTAGGGTACTTAGAATTACTTGCTGCTGGAACTCTATGATAGCAGGCATATTCCACTCGGCACCCGTCTCCGTCCGCGCTGACGGAGCAGTTACTTTTTGGTTTGCACAATTCTTAATGCTGATGGCGCCCCGGTTTGCGGAGCGCTGGAGGAGCAAAGTAAAACGAAAGCGGATGAAATGTGTGCCATTAGATAGTGAGACATTATTTATTACACGTGCAAAACGAGATTTAAGAGGGAGTGACCAGGAAGCTGTTAAAGTATTTTTCACAAATCTACCAACCAATTGCCGCAGACCGCAGGTGCGTGGCCGTCTGAAAACGTCTGAACGTCTGTTCCAAAAGTAAAAAGTATTCTAAAAAGCAAACCAAAAGGACAACAATACCGTGCAACAAAACAGGAACTTTACACTTAGCTACAAGTTAGGGACACAACCGGAGCTAACGAACTAATTATATAGGGACTATATTTGCTAACTATTTGCAAGCAGGGTTTAGAGGGCACCAGCCGCCTGATTAGGGAAACTAATTTGTGAATATTAACTGAAATTCAACACAACTGTGGCAGAAGGAAGCGATCGTACACGCGTTTCGCTTCCCTTGGCCAGCAAAAACAACTTAAAGACTGAACCAGTAACGCAGAACATATTTCCAGAACAAATTGAAAAAGAAGCTGCACAGGGCGCGTACCGCGAGAGTAGCGCAGGGTGTCAAATTACGAAAGAGGTCACTTTTACGCCCGCCAAACAATAATCCGAGGGAAATTCGTAGCTTCGCGCAGTTTTTTTAAGTCTTGGTAAAAAAATATTTTCTTACTAGCTTTCTCACCATAGGCAGTTACAATTGAAACCGACGCTAATGTGGACATTTTTTTTAAATCATCGCTTGGTTTGTCGACTTTTTGCTTACCAACTCTCCCGTCTTCATTCTCGGTCGGACGCGCGTTGCATGTGATAGTGGTGGCTCTTGGGCCAACAAATCTCAGAAAGTTAAGGTAACGGAAGGAAGTAAAACAAAACACAACAAGGAATCAAAGCCAAGCCAAATGAGTAGAATCCTACTAAACCACTAGCGTACTTAGGGTAATAGGGTACATAGACACGCGAGCACACAAAAAAGGGCAGCAGTTAGGTTTTTGAGGGCATAGTGAAGCAGGAAAATTTTTGAAAACGCAAAACAAATACGCCTGGCTGTGGGAAGAACTGAAAACTCTATGGTCTGGGATCTAAAACGATGAAGAAAGACAAAACTATTGTTTATCGCGTGGTAGGCGTGCAGAGGAAAACCTTAGAACTATATTGAATGGAAGCTATATTTATGGAAAGTTGATCAGAAACAAAGCAAAACTAAAGCACAAACAGAAGCAGCAGAACGGAGAAGCAAACAAGGCCAAAAGAAACCCGCGTTACCTGCCAGCGATGTTTCGCCCGTTAATCGACACGCGCCACACTGCGTGCTCGTTCATTGTTGTTATACTTTCCAGCCGTTTGTTGTGTTCCTTTCAATTGTTGACATCAAAAACGCACGAAACTTGTCTGTTAATGTTTTTGCGTGTACACCAGACAGACGAAAGAAAGAAGAGGCAGAAACTAGCTTTTTCACGTTGTAGGGAAACGCTGCCTTGTTTTCTGTTTCCCGTTGACGCTTTAACCGGAACTTAGGATCGAATCTTAGGGCTTAGGAAGAGGGTTATGCAAATAAGTTAGTCCCAGTTTTCAGCTAAATTACCCATCTCCACCAACACACAATCCACCGCCACGCCACTCCCGTCGGCACGTCGCCACGTTAAAAACTACTACACCCAATAACTAGGCAGAGGACAATTCTCGGGTCGTGTCGTAATTTACACCAAAAACCACCACCAACCACCAATAATCTCTCGTCGCGCGCCGCGTAGTATTCTCAAAGTGAAGCGTGGTGGTAATCAAACGTTAAATCGGGTTAAACTCGCGCGCAATCGCTGTCGTCGTCGGTATCGTATTCGTGATCGTGTCGGGTCTTCGCATCGTCCGTTAGGTTTAGGCCGATAGGTGATAGTAGGGATGTAAGCTTTAGCAGAATAGGGAAAATCAACTGAGATAGCAGCAAGAATATAGTTACTATACTAACTAGTAGGGCCCCAGAGAGTCTAGACAGAATTATTAGCAAACTAAACAAAGGCTAGGGAACCGGACCAGGGCTAAGAAAATGCTGATGAGTGAACCAAACCGGAACCAAATTCCGATCTTTATTAACCCCAAACACTTACTATTGTTTCGACTGGGTGCTGGGCGCTCATTCTTAGCGAGTGTTAGTGTGTATGAGTTTACTTGTGTGCATTTTATGCATGTGTGTGTTTGTGGGGAGGTTTTTGAGTCCTGGTTCTATGGTATGTATTTTGTATTTCCCACTCGGTGAGAAACCGTACTCAATCGTACGGGACAGAGGTTTTTGTTTTTTGCGTCAAGTGTTAACTTTTTGTTAAATTTTTGTCACCAACTCTACACTTCGAGTGCCCAATTTGTGTCCGGCAAATGTGAAACTTTTGTTACCTCTCTCTTTCTGTCTATTTCTCTCTCCTTCTCACCGGAAGCAATAGAAATGAGTTGCTGTGAATGTGTAAGCGATTTCTGTAGATGTTTTGTCAACAAAAGAAGCAACAAAACAAAAACAAATGTTAGTGAGCTGTGGCGTGTCTGGGTATTTAAGTAAACATAAGCGTGAATGGATCGTCGAGTGAATGAGTAACGAAATACCAACAGATTAGGAGCAGGCTAGATAAGAATATTGAGTGAAAATTACCAAAAAAAGTTACATCCCGTTCTCATTCCATTTTCCCGTTTCCCTTCCCGGATTAATCCCTTCCAATTTTCTAGTTTTATCGAATGCCACACCGAATGTCCTCTTCGCAGGAACTGTGTCCTGCGAACAATTGCTCCACAGCATCTTCGTTCATTTCGCTTCTCTTCCGTTGCGCGATGCACAAGAACTTGGTTATGGAAATGTTGAAACCACACCACGGCGCGTACCGGGGTTTGGTGGGCAACGATCTACTACTACGGATGGCAAACAAAGGTGCAAAAAGGCCTCGTAAATCCTAAAAAAATGCACCGTTTGGTGTACTTTGTAAAACTGCAATGTAGAGAACACAACCCTTCAATTTGTCGTTCGAGAATCGGTGGAAATAGTTTAATAAGAGGCGAGGCGACACTAATAGAAATGAGAGTAACGAGTAGATCATGCGGATATCGGAAAACTAGGAATTTTCAAACGAAGAATGTTGATATGTTTGTTGCTGCACACCAACAACCAGGGCAAATTGGTTCAGCGCGTGAATTATGCGCAATATTCTGAAACGAGTGAAAGAAGGTTGTTCTACGGATCGGCAGCAGAAACCGTGCGGCTAGCCGATGATCGATCGGGTGCTCTATCGGGACGGATCAAGTGTTTCATTCACACCGATCACAACGGTGTAGTGTGTACACAACGCTCTTCTTATTGTCACGAGTCCCTGCCGGCGTGTGCATTAGCTTTAGATAGTGGCGCCCCCTCTATTGGGCCCCAAAATGCGAACTACTATAGGTGAATCACTATATAAATTGGGTTTAGCGGGCACGGAGGAGCACATAGCTACAACGTAGTATCATTGTATCACTGGTAATGAATTGAGAAAGTGAAGTGCTAGCTACTGAAATACACATATTACAAATCTATTGATAAAAGGACACCGACTGTATTCCGGGTTTTTTTTTTGTTACTACTAACGTCGAGCACCGGAAAAGGTTTGTATGTCAGGGTTAATGTTGACATTGATGGTGAGGAGTTCCACATTACCTGATGCTCTGCAATGCTCCACTCCTTAGTGTCATCATATCCAGCACCACCAGGGGAGGTGCACAAAAAAGAACTCAGATTAAAATACTTAATTATACCTTTGTTTCAGTGTTTCTGCTCGATTTTTCTCTTTGTTTGTTTGATTCTTCTAATCATAAAAACAAGTAATAAGAATTAATTTAATAATAAGTTTTAATCGCGCTCCGCTCCACACGGGCGACCACCAAACACACCAAACCGGCGCGCTCAGTGGCCCCCGGGCGGTGCCCTTGAGTCTCGTTGTATTGTGACAGTTCCCTTTTGATAAGTTTCACTTCTTTCCATTTCCTCTTTGATACACTGTAGCCTTCTCTGCTATTGTTTTTCTCTTCTCTCTTTCGATCTCTTTTTCAGTAGTTCAATAGTTTTTCCTTTCTGTTCCCTAGTTTTGCGCGCTGACAAACCGTTCTTCCATTCTCTACCGCTTTACCGATATCATCCTGCCCTGGGTCGCTCTTGACCTTGGGTGACACACCGGGCGATATGCACAGTCAGTTACTCTTTACTCCAACGGCCCCACTTTTGCAGGATTCTGCTTAAGCTTAAGCTTAAAATACAAAGTTCAAATTTTGTTACAAAAAGCGAAACAAGGTGGATATGCGCTGTGCTCACGGTGAACCCGGGGCGACCTGTGCCGGGTTTTCGAGAGAGAGAGAGAGTAGGGTTAGTAATACGAAGAAACCGGGCACATTAAATTACAAATCTCGTTTCGTCTCTCTTCCTGCCACACTCTATGATCTACCTATCTAACTTCGCTTTAAGCATGTTGAAGGCATTTGTGATTTTTATTCTTTGTTTTGCTGTTGCAAAGGTCCTGTTGCGCTGGCCGCTTTCACGTTATGCGTTGCTCTCTTCCGGTTTCCGAAGTGCTTCCTGCTGCCACGAAGGGTAACAGTCTTCTTTTCGGGCGGCAACATCCATCACTCTGAGGTATGTGGGTCGGTGGCCGAGAGTAACACAGTTTTGTAGTTTAATTTCATCATGTACAAGCACAAAGCACCGGGGCGCAGCAGCTACAGCAATGCTTTCCGATAAAAAGCGCAAGCGACGGCGCCACACGCAGGCATAACAACGGGCCAACGGCCGCGCAAGGCGCTGAAAGGCGATATGTGCTTCTCGAATTCGCGACAGAACGCCACCGGGAGCAAACGAGTGTCCACTCCGCGAAGGGTCGAGAGGCTGGGAAAACGAGGATTGTAGAGAAAATGGACGGGCAGGAAGGCAAACAGGCAGGCAGGCGAGCGGGCAAGGCACCTAAACTTCATCCGGAGCGATGGCACTGTGATAGTGACCACCGTCGTCGCCGGCGTTCGTTGGCGGGTGCGACGGAACGGCGGGCGGATGGTTCGCGGGAGAGGGCGACGAGGTACTGTTGGTGGAGGCCACCAGACCCCCACCTCCACCAACGCCGCCATCCACCTCGGATACCCCTCGGTCGGTGATGACCTTTATCGTCGCTTCCAGTGCTCGGATTCGGTTCTCGTGCTTCACGATGATTGCCTTTAGCTTCCGGAACTCTTCCTCGAACTTTGTCCTCAGCTCACCTAACTGCTGCTCCTGTTGAACACAATAGAGAGAATGAGGCGCGCAGAATAGGTTTAGCGTGAGGCAAACGTGAACGCGGGAAAAGACGTACCGAAACGCCGTTGATTGTGATTTGCGGTTGTGCGCCATTGCTTGCGGGCGATGTGCTACCGCCGCCGCCCATCGTGCTGTTGCCATTGTTTACCGTCACGGGGGAACCGTTGGCCGAGGCGACCGTCGAACCGCCGCCACCACTGGCCGAAAGACCCGATGATTTCGGTGATGTCTTCGAGCCCATCTTGTCGAGGACGTTCGATTTCTTCGTCACGGTGAGCGTGGTGCTTTGCGCCTGCGACACGTAGCCGCCCTGTACGAGAAAAACACGGTCCTACACTCAGCGGGTTTAAGAGAGGTGCCCTAGCGCTACGTATCGAAACACAGAGCTTACAAACTAAGCAAGTGTGTTGTGGAGTTTTGATTGGCGCAGAGTTTTTGAAGGGTTCCGTTTGAATGACAGATCGACAGCATCTTTCGGCCTGTCCGGGTTCGTGGGATGTTGGATCCACTCCGTCCAGTGACCCCGCGTGGACGACTGACGGGATGTTTCATCCAAAGTCGATCGTCAACACATCGGGGCCATCGGGACACGTTGGTTCTAGTGTGCAAAGCTGGCGTGGTGTGGTCGATGACTGTTCGAATGATGTTTTTGTCCATTGTGGTGGTCGCTCCCTTCCCTCCAATGCTTACCTTCAGCGAGATGAGCTGCGGATCGGCGTCGACGCCAGAAATCCAGTCCTCGGCCGAAACGGATGCTTCGTCGGCAAGCGTGTCCGGGTACAGATCCTCCTGGAACAGTTCGCTCTTGCGGGGCACCGTCATCGAGATCACCTGGCACAGCCCACCGTTGTTGAGCCGATAGAAGCGGGCAACCTCGCACGTACTGACGTCACAGCCTCGCTTCGGCATCATACCGATGGCTCGCTGCGAGTCGGGCGTCTGGAACTGGTTGATGTAGTGGACGAACGGTTGCTCCGGTGTCACCTCGAAGTACCGGATCACCGAGTCACCCTTGCCGCACAGATAGATCAGATTGGTGTCCGGATCGTACAGCGGGAACATAACACCGTTCGACGTGTCCAGATCGACCATGACGATCGGATCGCCGAGGGCGTCCGGTGCCCGCAGCGAGTACTGCCGCTCGGACGAACGGTTAAAGCCAGTCGTAAAGATCAGTCCGTGGCGCAGGAAGATCGCACGCGTTGCTTTCGAGCCTTCGTGGGCCAGCGCCTCATTCAGCACTTCGCCGGTGCGCGGATTGAGGATGCGAATCTTCTTGTCCTTGCACGTCGTCACCAGCTGCGAACCGTCCCAGTTCCAGCACGCACTGTAGATCGTGTCCGGGTGGCAGTCCATACGCACCAGCACTTCGCCCATGCCCACATTCCACACCACGATCAGATTATCTGAACCCGCCGTCAGCAGGACGTTCAGTGCCGCTGGGTGCCACAAGACGAGCCCGACGCGCCGCTGATGGTACACCAGATCCACCACCGGTTCCGTCAGCGTTCGCGACAGTCCTCCGTCCGGAATTTGCCACACCTGTTACAAAAATTAAAACCAATCTATATTACAAATCTGCCTGATGGCCCCGCTAAAATAAATCTTCATAAAGATGTGCTGGCGATGTGCTCCAGTTTCGAAACACTTTCGCCGACCGCCGACCTTGAGCCGTCAAAGTCGGTCAAATGCTCACCTTCACCACGCAGTCCTCCGATCCAGACGCGATAACATTGTCATTGTGCGGACACCAGGCAATGTCCAGCACCGGGCCCTTGTGTCCACCGACCAACGCATGATCCGCCGCTATGCGTCCAACCTGAAACGGGGCGAAGAGAATGGACAGAAAGTTTAACTCACGATCGTATTGTTAGAACAAAGAAGGAAGGATGTATGCCACTTGGCCACCCCGGGGGGCTCACCGACGCAATTAAGCATTGACCCCGTTTTTCCTCTGTCCCATAAACGTTGGGGAAAGACTTTTACCACCGTAAAAGTGATGAATGATCATCCTTGGCTTCAATGGAATTAAATGTGACCAACATCGATCTACTAATATCTCATTTCTTGATAAATTTAGGCCAACATTTAAACGATTCTTTTGCTCAATGTTTAAAATTCTGCACCGACATTACTTTAGACTTAGTTAATAAAAACACTGTTCAACCCATGCTTTAAGGTGTAAATTGTATCTTAGGAATGATAAAAAAAACCTTTAAAATATAATAAAACACATTTTCATCTCACATGGAGAGGTTCACAGCGAGCGATCGCAACGCGCTCAGTGATCGAAGAAGGTTCCTACGGCCGACAGCTAGCATCTCCCCAGGCCGAACTAATTGAACCTGGCGGTGTAAGGTTGAAGGTCACCATGCGGAGAATGACCTTCTTAAACATATCGACCTCTTACCAATCCCGCGGAGCGAACCGTAGCAGCAGCGTGGAAACGAGAAAATTTTCCGCTGGCTCTCAAAAAGAAGATCATATAAAAATAGTTTTGCACACGATCGCCGCACGGACAGCCGCACGGTGTCCGGAGTTGCTCGCGATGAACGGGACCCGAAACGATGGATAAGATTCGGATTCTACAAAACCGGCCTCGTGACGGGTGCAGCATGCAACCTCGGAACCTTTTCGGAAGCAACAAATAGAGTTGAGATCAAACAGGGAAATCCCTGAAGGGATTTGGAAAAACTCTCGAAACACAGTGTGCATATTGGGCCCTTGTTTATTTCGCAGCGCGAAGGGCAGAAAAATATTTTCCAATGAAAATAAACTTGATCCACAACAGACGTTTGCTGCGCACTGCGTCCGAAGGGCCGCTCCATGCTCCTTTCGTCAAGGATGCTGATGACGCGCCATGGCGTAGTGAAGAGAAATGTGAGTCAAACGGTCGCGGAACGAAAATAGCTCCACGCGATGGATGATCAACAACCGTCACCTTTAGCACCTACGCGCCGTCGCTTTAAATACGGCGTAGAACAGGATCATTATAAAGTCCTCCTGGCCCCGGCAGCAACCTTTCCCGGCCTAAGGATCCGCTCCGCTCGGCCGCGAATTAATGGGACCAGCAGGCAGCAGCAAGTGGTCTCGCACCATATAGGGAAATTTGTGGCAGCCGCAGACAGTTTCGAATATAGAATATTATTGGCCCTACTACTACTGCACCGGTTGCCGAGTGACCGGTGCAGCGCCGCCCAACCAACGTGTCTCGAGCGAGCGAAATATTTGGAAAATGGCACCCAATCAACATCATTATCCTGCCCCCGGTGGACCAGTTTTCCCACCCGCCAAACGAGGCCCGGCCGTGATGCGTTTCGCGGTTGGCCACCGGCTAAACTGGCACCCACACGGCACGCGTGGTGTGCACATTTGCGATCAAATCACCCCGATCGCCACACGGTTCGAAGGAATGAAGGACGAAATATGCGAAACATTTGGCCCATTGCCCGGACCCATCGGCGGCTCTCGATCATTGGTTATAGTCGAACACAGCGGGCCGATCGTAATGGGCCACATGTGACGGCGGACCGTTCGTTCGTGTACTCTAAAAGACCAGGAATTTGCTAGCCTTTCGTGGAGTGTAAGTAAACAGTAAATTGAAACCTGCCTTCTGGAAGACGTAAGCCGCGTCGCTCGCCGTTGGCGGTCGAAAAGCATTTGGAGTGGACCGAGTGTGAAAATATGACACCACGTCCCACACGCACGCACACCGCACCGCAGCACTACGCCACCAAGGGCACCCGGCAATGTGCGCGTGTCTATGCTTTTTAACAAACCAAAACAAATAAACACAAGGCGCTGCACTCCGGTGGTAAACCTTGAAATCAGCGTTAGAGCGGAATGCTACGCCGTTTGGGTATTCGAGTATTCGTCGGTGGCCAGTTGGGTTCCATCCATCATCAAAAGGAGCGAAATAAGGGTGTTTAACATCTAACTCTATTTTCTGTCCTCGATCGACTACTGGTTCCCGGGTTTCCCAACCGCTTTCCGGTTTGGAATGATAAGGAAAACAGCTTTAGGGATTTTTCAAGCAATTCTTTAGCAGTCGAATAACTTGAACTACAGCTTCACACTGGATATTCTGCTGCCCTTTGTTCGTTGCGATTATGATAAGACAAAACTCACAGCGGAACACTATTTTCGCCCGTCCCTACACGTCTTATCAAATTGGTCTGTTGCAAAGCCATCAACAACTTATGGAACTAAATTTCCCAATGAGCCACGGACGAGCCATATGCGAACCCCTTGAACCCATAATTTCGTCGAAGTTTTTAGGAATCATGCGATGGTTTTTCGGTAAGCCTTTCTGCCTTTCTATGAGTAAAATACAACTTCTTTACCGAACATTCGGCGACTCAAAAAAAGGAAATGGATCGTGCCCTTAACAGAAAAAACCCGAGCCACTCAGTAACGCACGCACGGCGCACACTTGGCGCGCATTCATCCCGATCTCGCAACACGCACACACACAGTCGCGGCCTGTCTTGGGCGAAAGGAAACTGCCGTTTTGCGCCCAAACACGACGACGATGATGAGTCACGCAGGGCGATGGCGGGTGTGCGACTGTCCTTCCTCAACATCCGACACGTTCTCTCGTCTGAAGATGGTAGCGTGCGGTATCGAAAAATCGGCGCAAATCTTGAAAACGCCCCCCGTTGCGATCGATCTCACGTCACGATCGCGGCGTGCGGGCGTGCGTGCGTGCGCGTGTGTGTGGTCTGTGAATAGGAGTTTAAAATCAGACGGAATGTTCCAATTTTAGCACCGATGTAAGTTCTATTTCGGTTACCACCCGGTGGACCGAACTTCGCCCGAGACCCGGACCTTCTTTCGATCCGTGCCGTGCGTATTGCACTCGGTCCGGTCACGCGCGCGCCATCGTGCAGCTCACGAGAAGGGAATCCTATAAAGTGGTCCTTGCCGTGCCCTGAAGAAGGTGTTAGCGAACTACCCGAACCACCCGAGAGAACCAGATATTGTTTCCCGCTCGATCGCGAACGATCGTCTGGTACGTGCACCGAATTGCTCTTACCTTATTGTGAGGTAGTACGATGAAGGCACCGCCACCGGCCGACTCGACGATGATGGCCAGGAACTTTGGGTTAACGGCACAGAACGTCGAATCCCAGCTGCTCTTCGAGACGCGTATGTTGTCGTAGCACTGCTCGCGCTTCAGTGCCTGGCCGTAGACGTGCCGGAACTTGGAGCTTCTAACCACACGAAACGACATAGTGGTTCCGTTGGAGTGGCCACGTTAGACTGCTTTGGTTCGGTCGGGGGTCGTGTGATGTTTGATTCGCAACGCTGAGCTTTCCTCCGCACGATCAAGCAATTTTGGGGTTAGCACAGCAACAACCGGAACACCACGGACACCAAATTTGACACTTCACCACTCTGCCTTTCTCTTTATCGACCCGGGGAGCACGTATTCCCAAGGCACGCCGTCATTCGCCGCAGGATATTTTAGAGCTCACGAACGGACGGGTGCACACGAACCTAGACCCTTCTCAGTCACCGAACCCTGGTCACACCCTAATCCTGTGAAAGCGAACAAAACGATACACGTCAGTGTTACCGCCGAAGCATCAAAGTAGTCTTCGATTGCGAGCGAATGGGTGGCGCTAGAGAGAATGTCCATTTTTGGTCCGAAACGTCACTGCGCGTTAACAAAGGGGATTGAAGCAAACATTAAGCAATGTCACGGCGTGCTTATCACTTATCCAGACCGGGGCAAACCGGGCCCAGGCCGGGGTCCTTCCGTCGTCGCTCTTCCGGGGAGGGGCGATAACATGTTACTACGCGCCCGGGTTTTCGTCACCACCGTCGATCCGATCCAAGGTGGCTGGGGATATTCTCGCTTTCCGAAGCTAACCAAGCGATGGGCGATAAAGTTGACTGCCTTTATGAACGCTCTTGCCCAACGCACGGGCGGTTTATCGTGTGAATTGTGTTTCCTATCAATGCATTGTTCGGCGAGATGCCGAGGAGGTTACTGCAGAGAACCTCTCGCGCTTTGGTGACTAATTAGGGGGAGGCCAGGAAATGGTAGTGACACAACGGAGAGAGCCCATCATTCATTTGCTGGACCGATCACCTTCAAACGGACGAGTTTATATAAAAGCCTCGCCAATGAATAGGCTGATTATGTAAACCTCCGAACGTTTGGCGAGCAGCCTCTCTTTAAACCACCAGCCGTGTACCTAATTAAGTTTCGATTCCGATAGGATATCAATTTCCGGCCCGGCCGTGCCAGCGTTGCGGAAGCTGTTGTGGCCAGAAGTGGCTCGACATTTCACCGAAAATCTATTCAACCATCGTCATCATAATCTGCCAACCGCACCGTTATTTCCTTTTTCGCAAACTAACAAAAGATGCGCAAAAGACGACGACGAATCGCAGACGGATTGGCCGCCACAATGTAACCCCCCACCGGACGGTGTGGTGGGTTTACGTAGTTTTAATCACTTCATTCCATAACGCCGAAACAGTGCGCGCTTATCGCACCGCTGATGTGCCGAGCCATTTCTTGGACGGCCAACCGTGACGACCCGGGGGTGTAACACGAGAGATATGTCCCATTAGTTCGACGAATCCGCAGACAAGTCGCGCGGTCGGAAATTTATCGGATCGATGCCGAACGGGGTCGTGAGTGTGTGATAACGATCGAATGGATGGGTGGAGCATTAATTGCCGCGAGGTGTTTGGCCTCTACACCATCCCCATGGTGGATGGTCTTTTATATCATTGTAGGAAAAACAGTGACAGTCGGTCTTTCACTTTCTTCTGAAAAATGGATCCCGGTGGCAACGGGGATAACTAGGTCCGCTACGCGCAACACGAAACCAATCTTTGGTCACACCATTTTATGGTTTACGTCAGCGCAATAAATCTATTTGCTCTTCAAAGCTCATTTTTTGGGGTCGTATGTTATCGTGATGATGGAATCGACATTCCGCAGCAGACGGAATGCCAAGCGCCGATCATCGGGGTCGGCAGTAACATCGGCACCAATCCAACCAATACATCATCCTACCAGCGGCTGACCTTCGGTCGTAAAGTCGTGAATACAGTTCTGCACGGGCCTTCAAATCCCCGACCGATGACGTCACGATGGTCGGGATCAACTGTTGAATGGGCCATGGGCCGGAACGTAGAGGGCGAATGCTGCACTTCCTTCCCACTAATCATAAGACGATGCAAGCAGACACCGACGACACAGGCAGCGAAAAAGGGCACAGATAGTAGAATTCATTCTGCTTGGCCACCGGAGGCCCGTCGTCGCGTCGCGTCAGCATTCCTCGCGGTTCGTGCGCGACGCTTGAGAAACATCATATCGGCGAATTATACAAAAACCGGATGTGTGATGATATCATCAGTCAGTCAGTCAGTCAGTCAGTCCGCGTGTGCGACGGACGCCAATATAGAAGTCGCCACGGGACGTGCCTTGGCGACTGAAAATTTCTACGACCGTGTGTCCCGGGAGGAGTCGCCAACTCTCGAAATGTGGTCCATTCTTTGGGTCCGCGTAATGGTGGCACATTGGCACGAGCTAAGCTGGGTCGCAATTCCAGCAACAACCGGCCACCACTGGCCGCCTTTGTGGCTTCGTGACGCACTCGACCACAGATTTACTTATTCCGGCTGGCAATCTTCGTTCCGTGTAAAAGCCAGCTCCGTGGCGCGTCCGGCGTCCGGAAGCGAAGGAAATTGGACGAAACGCGAAAGTGGTTTGCTGCCAAATACAGGCACGGGCCAGTTTCTCCGCGGCGTAGCATCTGTGTGGTGTGCGCGCTGTACATCTTCTTGGCCATACAGGCGCTGGACACCCTCCTCTCCATCTCGCCCAACCATCCTCCGCGGCCGCGCGGCGTACACATCTCACACATCACCGGCTATTTGGAGTTTTGCGTTGCGTTTGCTCCCATTTCCCACAAATGCAATCAATACGCGAATCGAAACCGGCAGTCTTTTCCTTCGCACACTTTCTTCGCCTCCCCTTTTTGAGCGGGTATTTCAAACGCCCCGGAACCGGGCCGGTTCTCCGATGTTAACAGAAAAGGAAGCGAAAATCGCTGGAGACACTCGATTGCGTTCGATTTCTAGTAGGCAGTAGTCGGTCCTGTTGTGTCCTTAGAGTGCCGTGAAAAAGTTGACTCTTTTCGTCGTTCTTGTCAGAGTTGAGAAGCACCGGGCACTTAACCATCGGCAGGTTGTTTGATGGAGCGATTTTACGGCGGATGACCCGGTTGCGACATAATGCAGAACAGCAACGATGCATGCTGCGACGGTGGCATTTAACACTTTCTCTCATACTACTGCCAATAAAGAGTGTACAGCCAAAGTAGGCCTCCGATGGCTTGTACGAACTATTTCTTCACATCTGACCGAATCGAAAAATTTCAAGCGCTACAGGACGTGACCGGTGCCAGGAATTTTCTTTAGCCGGCATTTCGTGGTGTGCCGAACGACCCCTCCGAAGGTGTCACACTCTGGACACTGTGGCGAGTCTAAAATGGGCCAACAAGTCAACCGTTGCCGCAGGGCCAGGTGTACGCGACCAAAATTAAAACAAACCGCCGTCTTGCGGTTGCTGCAGAGTAAACAAAGTGAATAAAAACAATTTGAGAAACAAAACCTCAAACCACTATCACGGTCCATGGAAGTGGATCACACTCCACACGGTCGCCGTCACCTCCGGACGGATGACCCAATTCTCCTGGCCACTTGCTCGCCCTCGGCACCGCCCTTGGTTCGTTGTTCGCGGAGAACTGGCCACAGGGAGTGTAGAAAAGCGGCCAACATTATCATGCACACGGCCCCCTTGTCGCAGCAACAATTGACGGAACAGCAACAACCACCGTGAACAACCTTTAGAACGGATTTCGTTGCAGAGCAGGCGATGGTGACGATGATGACGTGCCGTCTTGACTAAGTAACGTTCGCAGGAAACACCTCTCACTCGCGGAGGCTGGCTCACGAGACAGACCTTGGTCAAATATTTTCAGAACGTACGGCTGAAGACGGAGCAAAACTATGAAGAAAACGAACGCCACTTGATCGGCCGCGATGACTGGTCTACGCTTTTAACGGCACTGGTTTGGAGGTGGTAGATAAAAACTTATAGGACACTCAAACACACCCACTCGCGCTTGCCAACGTTTCACTAGTTCAAGCGCCTAGAACCACGATCCGCACACACGATACACGCTCGCTTTCGAGGATCAGATTGAGGATTTTGTTATCCATCACTCGTTGGCGCGAACTGTTGACGCAAGGGACAAGGGTGAATCTGAAATGTACGGCCTGTGACTGACCAACCGACGTGAAACGCAATCCGTCGGAATCGTGCCACTATCACGGGCTTATCGCACTCGGATCACTCGGAGACACACGCGAAACTTCCCACGGTTCGTTCGCCGGGAGCCGACCAAGGCAAGCCATTCACAGCCCCGTCAAGCGCTTCGTTTACCCCCAAAATCCTTACGGCGAACGCAGCTCTGAACCGAACGGAACGACAAACCGAGTACGATAACAAGGCGGCGGCGACACCCGATGACGAACACTACTACGATGGTGACTTGTTTATCAATCTTCCACTCGTAACAAAATGCACAGCAGCCCTAGTGTGCGCCGAGCGAGAGCCGCTTTTACCTACATGCAGTCCTGAAATGACTCGGGGTGGACTAATTTTTAATGTACCACGATCAACCCAAAAAAGGCAATGATCAAGCCAGAAGTCCCGATGTGTTGCTGTCGCAGCTTGACGTTTGCACAAACGTCGCGAGCTGTCAAACGCTCGCAAGCGGGAAAGTAGTTCCGGTGCTAGCCGATAGGTTGTGACACTGTTCACTCCCCTGCGTTACAGGGCGTTACTGCTTAATTTGAATTTAAACTGAATAGAACTAAACTGAACTGAACAAGGTTAGAAGGAAATATGGGGTCTGTTTTACGTTGAGCAATATGCTTTGCTACTCGGGTGTGGGATGAAATCTTTCGATACGTTCAAATTTCGAACAGGATTACGTTCAAACGTTGCCCGTTTGACGAACACGTGCACGGGTTCTTAATATACTACTTTAGGCAATAGCGTTTGTTTTGGATAGCAACTAATCCGAAACGCCTTTCGCAGTGTAGAGGTAGGGAAAAGGCGAAATGCATCTGGCGTTGCTGAAGCAAAATGCAATTCGATTCTATTTTTAGCCTTACTACATGATTGCAAGAAATGATGTCAGAGAATGTGACCTTAGGTGCACCCGCCCGAGAATCCGTTAATCCCTTCGACAGCCATTCCGATAAAAGTGCCACTTCGCAGTAGTGCTGCGAAGGGCACAGTTCGGTTTTTGATTGTAGCTAATCATAATCGGTGTCGCCCAGCAGCTTCCCATTAATTACCGCCTACCGTGCCCGAAGACGTAATGGCAAGCAACGAAAATGTCAGAGATGGTCCATAATTCGCTGGATGTTATTTTCTATTGGACCCCTGGTGTTCATCATTTATGCTAATCGAACGATTATTATTTGTTGATGTGCATATGGTGTTTGTTTGGCTCGGCCAATAAAAGTCGTGGCCCGTAATTACGTATCACATTTTTCATTTATTTGTCCTACGTTTGTTGCGTTCGAGAAAGACCACAGACTAATGTTGGTTGTGGGCTAATTAAAGCCAAAGAGTATTGGCCTCCAGCGTCGCCCAAGCACTGCACGTAAACTACCAGTACGCGACTAAATGCAGAAGGAGAATGCGGTGCGAGTAGCATGGCATTTGCTAAATTCCAATCACCTTATAATCGGTAGCATCATGCCAGCAAAGCTGAAAACTAAGATTTTAAATTGTGGAAGATACATTGCTATAGCATAGTCCAATTTCTAATGTACTAAAACTAAACTAAACAATTCATTAGGTTGTAATCGCTCATGTAACGCAAAAATTTGTGTTTTAAAGTTTCTTACCTTCCTGTATCAGCCAAGCACAACTCCAAAGACATGATAAACGTTGCAAAATAGTATATCAATTTCCAAAACGGATGCTTTTCCAAAGTTCCACTATCTTGAATCACTATGCAGGTTTTTATGTTTTCAAAATGTCGGATTAGTAGAACATGCATTTCCGGTACAGGCCATCTTGCGGTAGGGGTAGGGGTAGGGACGCTGGGAACAAATCCGCTCCCGCTGCAAATAATAACACCCTCGCCAACGCAACGGGGTCGAGGCTCATCATCAATCATCCTCCCAGACATGTGATCGCACGCCACCCCGACAACATTGTGCACTTTTCCGTATCGCATCCTCCCACCGCAGATCGCTGCGCGAAGCATAATCGATAGGCGATCGAGCAGAGCTCCCGTCCCTCCTTCCAGGCAGTGGCTAAAATGTGACTAATTATTTGGTGAACTATTAATCGCCTGAACGGAGCTTCGACTGTCGTTCGGATGATAAATGGACCACGATCGTGGTGCGAAAAGTCAGCTTCGCACAGGCGGGGGCACGCTGTAGAGCAAATAAAGCGAAGCATTACTTTAAATTATCTCCACAATTAACATTGAGCAGGTACGCGCCACGTCGATTGGCGGTTGTGACCAGCTGCGCGTCTGACCGCTCGCTCACTTTAACCTTTCCTGGAGGCTCGTTTTATCGGGCCACCGGCCAAGGCTCGCACTGAGAGGGTATTAGAATAAAGTTCTCCTCCTTCTCCACGACATTGAATATTTCACTCAGCCAATCGCCCGCGGAAACGCCACGCGAATCGGTTGACGGTTAGTACTGTTTTGCGTGCATCAGGTGCATCCCTCCTCCGCAGCGGGCTGTGGCTACTGCAGTTGTTTGCGTTTGCCCGTATCCTTTACTGCCCGTCCAACTATATAAAGCTGGCCAATTAGCTTAATTTTCATCCAGTATCGAACGAGCAGTACGACACTAGCGAGCTAACGTGGCGATCCTAATTTGTTTGCAATCAACCGCAGTTCTACGATTCACTTCTGAGCAAGATGTTCAAGTTTGTGTTGATCGGTGCCCTGTTTGTTGCGGCCGTGTTTGCCGCCCCGGCCGATAATAAGCCGGGCCAGCACGGCCAGCGTGGCGACGGTCTCGATCAGGCCGAAACGGCCTGGAACAATCCGGCTGGAGGTTGGAACAGCCAGAACACCTGGAACAGGGATCCGGCAAGCTGGAACCACCCGAATGCGGCCTGGAACCATCCGGGAGCGTGGAACGCCAACAGCTGGAACCGGGGCTACAACAACCGTAATGACATGATCGCAGCAAAGCCAGGTTTTTACAGTGCGACCGGCTTTAAACTTTGTTGAACTACCCTCTCGTCCGATAGGTTATGACCCGGCCAACCGTTGGCAGGCCGATCCGTGGAACCGTTGGGGAGGTGCTGGTGCTGGTGCCGGTTGGAACAACTACGCCGCCGGACGCAGCGGTGCAGCCGGAGCCCCTGGCGCTGCCGGATGGCAAGGCGGTGTTGCCAACCGCTGGAACGCCTGGTAAACCCGAAACCAGAACCAGTGATGCTGTGGCCCGTTTGCAGTGCACCCTTCGAGTAGCGTGATCATTGTCACGATCTGTTTTCTTCCCCTAATATCTACAACTTGATGGAACAATAAATTCTTCAATCTGCACTAATTGCTGGCTTTTTTTATTTTACCTTACCACTCACTAAAACTGTACTCAGTGTATATTGGACACTACGCAAAAATAAATACTTTGTTGGAGTGAACTTACGTGGAGAGCATACGATCGTTAAACATACGATCTGTAATGTTCAAGAGTTGATCAGCCCTTAAATATCGTCGATTGCTCACCTGTTGTGAAACCACTTTACCGGTCTCAAAAACTCTCTACTCAATAGGGAGTGATTCGCGCGCGCAAAACGTAAGCCACGTGTCCCATGGCCGTGTATGCGGATCGCGCCATAATCGATTAATCGCGGCACTCCGTCTGCCAGGCTCGTAAACAAACAGATAAATCTTTGGTTGAGCTTGCGCTATTTATGTCGATTTTATTAATGCTCTGTCGTTCCATGTTTTCTTGTGTTTTGCTCTTGTTCTATTGTGTCATTTTGCCCATTGCTTCGTCTGGGTCACATTGCTTAATTCAGTTTCGTTTCGTTGATCGTTTGGATGCCTTTTAAGGAAACACATTACGTACCATCGCTACGATCGATACTTACAATCAGTTAAGAAATCAAATGAAATATGCTGTTTTGGGGAATGTTTTCATCTTACCACGTACAATTAAGCACAACAACTAACGCTCCAAACCGTACCTATAGACGGATCAACCAGATCAACGTTGAGCTGTCAAAAGCCAACCGAAAACGTAACGAATGTGCCAAGAAATTTAAATTCATGCTTCGAAGTAACAACGCCAAGTATTTCCTGTGGTAAGTATTGGATCGGTCCGGAAACACTTGTGCGTTGCGCCAGACTGAATGTACAGCGTCCCTGGGTTTGTACATTGTAAACAACAACATTCGCGAATCATTTCAGCCCTATCCTCAGCCGGATATGTCTCATCCTCTATGAGATTCATACGAACCCTCGACGGAATGTCCATCTAAAAGAATACCACCACAGTGGTGCAAATACGGTTTGCACCACTAGATTACAGCGATTTCTATTCTTATTCGATTTCTTTCTAGCGATTTCTTTCCCAAACATACCTGTTTTTTCTTTTTCCTGGTCTTGGTTTCTTATGAATGTGACGTCCCCGTTCATTAAATGGACTAATATTTTTATTGTTCCATTTTTGTCCCAACCTACAACAGCAAGAGACAAAACCTTATCAGCGGAGGATAATGCAAGCTGCTGCCGTGATAATGGAGAAAGGAGTCTATGAAAGACTTTTCCTGAAATGGCGGAAGACTTCCTATCTTTCTTCTCGTGCGGATTTCTTCCGGGATTCGAAAAAAAGAAACATAACTTGGATGGTCATGATAAGGTACGTGATTAGTATATAATTAAATATAACTGAATATATTCATTTTTTTCACAATATTACATGTTTCACCGTTCGATGAGTTGCAAGATAAAGAAACAATGAAAAAACGAAAGAAAATCTCTCGAAAATAATAAACACAATAAGTATCTTACCCTGAATTTTAGCGATGTCATAGCTGGTTTTAAAATTAACTAGTACAAACATGAAATTTAATAAATTCTGCCCGATCCTTTCTTCTAAGATTTAAAAGGACATGAATTTTATACTATTTACACCAACAAAACATTGTTTAAAACATTACGACAGTATGAAGAGGTAATCTTTGAAAGGCAAAGAAAAAGAGATAGCGAAAGAACAGAAAAGAAAACGCAGTCAGCTTTGGTGATGATTAGCGCAGCGGCGAATGATCTGTTTCAGATCACTGCCTTCGGGGGCATCAGCAGCGAAATTGGTCCGCGGCCAGTGTTGTTAGCAGTTTTGTTCTTCTCCTCTGCCGATCTACCATTGCCGCTGATTACCGGAATTACGTTATGCTGTTAGGTGGTGGGCCTGAAGCAGACGGTGCTGGGAGGGTGGCGATGATGATGATGCTGTCTGCATGTTTGAAATAAAGTCTAACAAAAAACAAACCCGTCTAACCGGTTTGGTATTCGATAAATAGTCTTCACACCCTTCAGCTCCAGTCCAGGATTCCTTATCATCGTTCGGCTTCGCTCTTGCCTTATGTTTCCCAGATTTACTCCCAAATTGTGTGCGTATTTCTTCGCAGAGGGTAGGGTAATTGACCGAACTTCGGCTGTGGACCACCGGACGCTTGTTCTTGAGCAGCATGTAAAACAGTATTCAAATATACATTTTGATGTTTTTCTCCTGGCTACCAGTTCGGATACAAGGATTTGTTTACGATGACCAAACATTTGATGTGACTCTGTCCGTTCTTGTTGATGAGGGAATCATCAAACATTTGATCGTTATAGAACTTCGATGTGTTTGTCGTTTCTGGCATTTTATGCCATTGTTGTGCGACTCAACTGCTTGTTGATACTTTATGATGATGTCAGAGAGCTTTGCCCATTTTTCCGCCTAAACCCTTCGTCTTCTTGTCGTGCGTCTCCCAGGCCGATTGGGAAAGGCGATAAGCTTTAGAACTTAGTTTGTGATATTCTTTACGCGTTCATACAATTTAACTGAGTAGATAACAGTAAACCAACATTTATTTCGTAGTTTCAAATATGCCTAGTATCCGTGTTTCTTGTACCCGTGGCCGTGACCGCCACCGTGACCGCCACCGTGACCGCCGCCCCCATGCCCGTGCCCTTGGCCTCCAAAGTTGCTCTGGCCTCCGAAACCTCCGTGCTCACCCCCGTGTCCCCCACCGTGTTGGAAGCCACCGCCGTGCCCTCCACCGTGTCCGCCGCCACCGTGTCCACCGCCACCGTGTCCACCTCCAAATCCGCCGCCCTGACCTCCAAATCCTCCAGGACCTACAATGGTTGTAGAAATTTTGGGAGTTTGAGGATCTCTTGCTTTACTTTTTACGCCTATTGCGGTCAGTTTTCCTGCCAAAGGTTAATGTAGTTTATCATTTAGAACGCGGATGTTTTGAATCACTTGTACATGTAGCGAACATCACATGTAGCGAAAGTATACTTTTAAGAATCAGCTTGGAACAGATTAGCCACTTGTGAAACAATTTGTTCATTCCGTTTCATGCACTTTGCCGGAAAAAGGACAGCTCACGAGGCACAGTAATTACCTTGGGCGCTAACCACCATTACGACGACAACCAGCAGGAAAATGGACGACATCTGAAAGGGAAACCGAAAAATCGAACCGGTAAAACACTCGCTTTCACTGTATACAGGGCTCACGATCATGCCGTAAGCTGCAGTTCCGCACGTACCAAAAACTTTGCCATCGTGAAACAATAACGAACCGAAATGATCCAACTTTTAACGCACTCTGTTCGTGACTAATAAGAAGCTCAGTGATGGTCGTCTTCTTATATAGCGATCATTCAGCGATCTTGTTGATATAAGCCGAACCTGTTTCGGTGGTCCATCCGGTGTGTGTTTGTGTGTACATGGCAGATTCTGGCGTGTCCAGAACGCGGCAATAAACCGAAGCCGGTCAGATCGGATCGAAGGGCAACCCCAGATTGCACGTATCTCGACTGCCCGACAAACTAAAGATCGCTGTTGCGTTTTACTATACTACTCTGCCCATAAGAAACAGAAGCGGCAACGGCTCAAGTGGGCAAAACAGTAAACAAATTGAGCAAGAAAAAAAACCCAAACCAACCGACCGACGAGACGATCGTAAAAAAAACAAAGCAAAAATCGTTTTTCAAAACACGGCCCAACGGAAGGTGATTAGAATGTTTTTACAAGATACCGGTTTGTTTACATGCCGTCGGATCGGGGAGGGATTTCGGACAGGAACCATCCGCGTTGATGATCGCCCGCGCCCGCGGCATTATTCATCGCGTCCTGACGCAGAACAAAATGTAGGTTGACTGCCAATCAAACCGGTAGTGTAAAAACCGGATTGCACTAATCAGCCCTGCGAGTTCATCAAGGACGCCCCATTTTTCAGCCGCAAATAGCCACGTCAGTTGAATTTATTGTTGTAAATGTCCTTGGAGTCTAGGGTGCAATAAACCAGCAACTAATATGTCAAATGATCGTGATTCTGGTGTGATCTTGTAAGTGGAACAATAAAGCACTCCTCAAAGATGTCATCATTCGCCGCTTAGTGTAGATCGAGCGAAGTATCGATGATTCATTAGAAAAACTCAAACACGTATCGCAAAATTATAGTCAATAAATGCACTCGTTTCTTAAAGAAATGCTTTGCAACGCAAATCATACATGTTGGTTAAAAGGCTATACAATTTAAGCAAACAACATTGTGCACGGTCCACACGTTCGGTGATGATGCTAATGTCCAGAGTTGTCATGGTTGTGCTCGTGATTGTGATCGTGGTCCTGGCTGTGCTCTCCGTGATGTGAACTGCCGAATCCTTCGCCGTGCTTGTGCTTGCTATGCTCTCCGTGATGTGAACTGCCGAATCCTTCACCGTGCTTGTGCTTGCCACAACCCTTTCCATGATGGTGGTGTCCGTGCCCATCGCCATGCCCTTCGCCGTGTGCACCGTGTCCATGCGATTCACCTCCGTGCTCCGTTCCATCTTCGTGATCCGCTGTGAACGAGGTAAGATCAGCTGTTTTAATTTGTTTGCTGTCTCGCAACGGTTCGATGCTCTCACGTACCTTGCACTGACGCAATGGCCACAATCACGAGTGCGGCAAGCAGCAGAGAAACCTGTTCGGAACACACATTGATAGTTGAATTTCAAAGCTGTGCACAATCCTTGTGTTGCCTGAGGAACTTACCCAGAACTTTGCCATGGTTTTAGTATTTGAATGATGCCACAAGTAGTGCACTATGTTTCAACGTCTTCTGAAGCCGGTAGAGTGATGCGCAGGGCATCAAGCCTGCCTCTTTTATAGCCCTCCCTCAGGCCTCAGGCAATAGTTTCACTCTGCAGCTGGAGCTTATCCGCGTGGCAATCTCTCGCGAACTCAACATCGGCATGTGCATGATGTTTTCCAAAGTGACGTGTTCATGTTTTATATAGTTTTGCATGGAGCGTGTTATCATAACAAATGTAAGGTAACCCCCTGCCGAGCGGGTATTCTGCCAAGTGAATTGACTGGCCAAGGGAATGTATTCGGGACTTCGTTGAACCAAGGATTTCTATGTTCAGTCATATCTGTTGAGGCTGATAACATGGGGGTTACCTAAACTTTAAATGGAACACAAGCTGACGAACAAAATGTTCGGGAAGACCTACAGATGATACTGCGATGACACTCCGAGTGCTTACAAACAAAGCCTAGACACAATACAACACAATTACGAAATGGTACGACAAATAATCAACGCACGATGTCAATGTCAAAGGTTATCGTGAAATAGCAATTGCCGGGAAACCACCAACTGATTCACAGTGCGGAAAAGATTAATCGGTAATTCCACTCCCCAGCTGGAGTTTTACATGATGGAAATATTGTTGAAAGTCAAGGAAAATATTACGTTGATCCGGGGGGGACATAGTGATGTTTATGCCGAAAAATTACTGAAAAATATTACAATATTAACATTTTGATTTTGAAAAAAAATGTAAAGATGATCTCCATATTTTAAGCGCATAAAAGAACCGTAGAATACTATTATTTAGGTTAAGATTAAGCTTGATTGATGGCTTGATCGTTGCATTAGAAGCGTACAAAAGATGCGCCGTGCACAGTAAAATTGTAGCCATCGCAGCGATTGAAGCACGTGTTTTGTAATAACCGTTGATGTGGTGTGCATCAATAGCATGCTTTTAGGCGCAAAGCTTTGTAGTTTGTTCTTTATTAGTTAATAATTCACTGAGACGGTTGGCAATGGCTGATGGCTGTAAGATTACTCTTACACAATTTCGCGGGTAGGCAACCTCCTCCGGTGGCAATCTACTCCTTGGACTCGCTGATCCACTGTTCATCGGCACTGGCGTTACGCGGAATGGACACATTGTGTCCCACCAGCCACGGATCGAAGCGTTTCAGCTCCTTAACAAAATCTCCGTAGACCGGATCGGCGGTCTCCGTGGACAATTCTGGTACCTTGTCCTCGATCTGCTCGCCAAAATCTTTATCCTTGCTAATCAACGAATCGGCTGCCCGTTCCTCGTTCTCCCGTTTGAAGACGGCATGTTCGTGAGCTGCCTGTTGCCGCTGTCCGGTCACCGACGGGTCAAACCGGGTCAGCACACGGATGTATTCGTTGTAGGCCGGGATTGCCTCACTTCCCTGCGGAACCGAGTCCGCAAACTCGACCGGTGTTCGTACGTGGCGCGTTGATCCCAGGGAGGCTGCTTCCGGTGGCAGGTCCTGGTGCAAGGCATCCGTCACTGGGTCGGCCGGAATCGGCACTTTCTGCCCCGTCACCCAGGGATCAAAGCGGGTCAAGACGCTGGCATAGTCGTGGAACTTCTGGTTGTGGTCGTTGTTCGGTACCGGATCATCGAATGCTCCGTTCGGGTACTGCAGTTGGATGTTGGTTTGTGGAAACGACACAGCATCATGCACCAGACAGACCAATAGAACCACGAGAAGCTAGAAAACATGTCAACAGTGACAAGGAATTAGTAAATTTATACCTTGCTGGATACCCTTTCATGTTTGGAAGAGTACAGAACGCAGCCGTATGCCTAATGCAGCAAAGGCCAGCGAGAAATGGTTCCTCCTATTAACACGTCGCACTGCAACCGAAGGCTTTTGCCGGACGAATCCGGTCTTCTAAGCCATCATGATTCATGATCGATTGCACAAAGGATCGGTGCGATTTGCCTTTGCAATTCCATTAAAGTAGAAATTTTAGCACCATTTGCGTAATAGATGCTCGTCGAACTGGAAGCTTCGCTGCAATCTGTGAGTGTCCCGCGATTTCGCCCGCCACGCATGGTAACAATTTGGCACATTTTCAATGTTAACGGGTTTTGCCGGGTGCCGGGTTAAAAAGAAATGCTTTTAGCAAACACTATCAAACACTTTCGATTTTTATCGCCATGGAACGCCATCCCCGATCTGAGCGTGAAGAAATGGGATAATACCTCTTCGCTGCACCGTTCCATTTCCGTTTCGATTCCTTTGAGAAAACCGTTAGTTCGTCCCCTAGGTTTTGATTGGGCTTCAAATTTAGTGCAAAATTTTATGTTGCTGCCAACAAGTGGCGAGAGTGCTGAAAATTTGCTGACCCTAGCTGATTGATCAAATGAGCTTAGTGCAGCTCCAAATCGCAGGAAAGTGGCGTTCGAAACACACGATCTCTCCTAAACGATATGCAAAACCCGTTATCACACTTTCACTCTTTTCTGTGCCGTGTGCGGTCGCGCGAACTCCCATGCCATTGCGAACTTTTCCTTTAAGAACTCGAACCATCGAAACGGTAATGACCAAGCTGCCCTTGACAATTTCGCTGCCGATGACACTTTGCCAGCGGGCCGATGTCGGTCAGCAAAGTACGGTTAAGTAACGCACCGTGAACCCCCGATTAGCGGCCTAATGCTAACAGGCCGGTTCGGTCAACCGTGTCGACATTCCTTCCTACAAGTCGTCTTTCTGACCTGAGTACTCTAGTGGCCAAGTGCGAACCAGTGCCAACCAAATCTGCACATTTCCGGTATGAAACGATCGTGATCGTTCTGCTGACGGAATTTCAGAGAATGTGGGATTTTCAATGATGTTTGATTAGTATATGTCGTTTTGTATAATTTCTTGTAATTCCTCTCCGCTATAGTATAACAGAACGCCGGGCGACAGTAAGATACTGGAGCATTTCCCGCATCTAGAATAGCATTGTGGAAACTAAGATACAAAACTCACTTGCAATGATTGCGCCATTCTTCCGAAAGTGATTTTCGGTTCCGAATCGACTTCACACAAAGAAATCTCAAAACACTTATCACTGAGAAAATGAATTAACTACGCTGGTACTGATCTGAGTATCTCGGATCTAGTATCTGAGCCTCGTGCAGCCACTAGCCAAGCTCCGGCACGAGATCCGGCAGATTCGACGAGTAAAAGCAGACTGACGGTGACTACCGAGCGCGTGATAAATTTTATGCAAAGATCATATCATGGATGTTTATGATATTTTTTCGCACCTTTCCGACACGCTCATCCATCTGGCCTGGAGGACGCCGGCAGCCAGTTCGCTTGCGGTGATAGATGACGATGACGTGATGGACACAAAGTGGTGCAGGCAAGCAGGTACCATCGGAACGGTTTTGTGCGATGTCGTGATAGCGAACCTGTTGCTATTGTCGCCATTCTCTAGCCGTCGACTAGACAGGGGCGGGAAATCGACTCTTGGCCACGGGCACTTCAACCCTCTTTGGTCGCTCCGGAACGAAGAACTTTCGGTATTGCATTAGCGGATCCGGTTCTTTTCCGCCTCCCCGGAACAGGGTCAATAATTGACCGGCAGATAACCGGTATCGAGTGGAAATGTTTGAAGATCACCTTATTGACCGTATAAATAGCATGCGACCTTCGGATTCCGCTCGCATTACCTCAGAGGACACCAACGTCGCCACACTCCAAAGTCTTTAACTCTGCCACAAACACCGGAAGAAGTGCAAAATGTCAGCCAAACGTGCGTCAGCCCAACGACTATCCCTGCCCACGAGCGCGCTTTTGGCGGCAATGTTAGTGGTGACGATCAGTGTGCAGCACTGTAATGCAGCCATTTTGACGCGCGCGATCGAGGCACAGAAGACGCTAGTCGAGCGGGAGGAGCAACTGCTCGGGCAAGCCAAGGAGGAGATGTACAGGAGGGCACAGAACGCACTCGAGACGTCCCGTGATGCCGTTTCGAGCGTTGCAGATCAGGTGCGCTACACGCTGCTGTCGCCGTGGCGTGTGGCTTCCGAGGCGCTCGAGCGGCCAAAGTTGTACGCAAAGTATCTGCTGTCGAAATCGTTTCCCAAACCGGCGGACGAGGCAGCGCCGGCCGTTGTGGATCTGAACGATAGCGAGGCTTCCAGCTCGTTCGGGCAGCTGATGTCCAACGTGCCCGTCGTGCGGTTGTTCTTCAACGAAGCCTCAACCGAATCCAGCGTTCAAACGAAACCAAGGTAGGAGTTTACGCAGGATGGAAAAAGGCACTGAATCTTATACACTTTGCTTATCTTTTGCAGTTCACTCATCGAAATGTCGGAACCGAGCCCGGCCACGTCGGAAACATTGTTATCACCATCGGCGGAACCCGAAAAAATAACGCCGATGAAAGTGATTCTACTCTAAGCCAGCACGTCGTCGGTTCACGAAACGGAGCGATATATTTATTAAAAAGAAATAAATCTTCAAGTAAAACTAAAAGAATAATAGGCGCGGTAATTCGGTAATTTTCTTATAGAAAGATTTTATTGCAAAATCAATAAATATCCCACTTTAGAAAGCTGGCTGCCGCTTGATGTGTAGCAGCAAGTACCTTAAGATTACATCTTACCGTAGCCTACGGCTAGTAGCCTGTTACAGAGTAGGCCGCTCTTTCCGCCCGGATCGGCGGATCACAACCTGCGCCGCCGAGTGCACGTTAGACACTCTGCGATTCTATGGAGTAGCTTTCGCTTCGCAATTACATTGCTCCGGACGTCGCGTTTCTTATCGCTACACACCAGCGTAATGGAGGATTCCTGCTTCGGTTTACTCTGCGCAGATCGCGTATGGCATTTGAAAGAGAGCATTTGCAATATCATCTTTCACCCGGTTCCCCCGGTCGGTGGGTGACGGAATACTGATCGCAAAGCTGTGCACGGCGGGGCGTTGGGCGCGAGTGCGAAAAAAATTTCCGTAAAGTGACGCGTTCCGTACCACGTCCTTTGTTTGTGTATGTCCAGTAAACCCTTATTCTAATATCACAATCAAATTTTTCACAAATCTCAAGCTCAAGTAGCGAAGGTAAGGCTCGCTTACGACGAAGTCTTGCGCGGTAACGCTAACGCATCAACACCCGATACCGCTTGGTGACCTCCGGCGTGTGAACGGAAGCGACCGAGAGCAGCAGATCCATATCGTTGGCCGTGATGTCCATCGCTCCGGTGATGGAGCTCGTCGTGCAAAAGTCCGTTGCCAGCATGATGCTGGCGATCGTTTCCGACTGCAGGTACAGTTCGCGCAGTTTCGATTCGATAAACGCCATACACTGCAAAGAGGAGTAAATAGAATGGAAAGTTAGCGCTAGGAGCAGATTTACCGTTGGTTAAATTTTGGCAGATTGATCGTCGACACAGGCCAACACATACCTGATAGGCCGAAATACCCGCCGTCCACATTGCGCTAACGGCTTCCAGCATCGAGGACACCAGCTGGGACATCCCGACGGTGTAGCCATCCACTAGCGATTGGGACGAGAGCAAACGCACCTCGTGCTTGTCCAGATTGGCGATGATGGCGTTGTTCTCGGTTAGGTGCTGCTCGAGCAGCGTAAACCTGGCCGCCAAATTCAGATCGCGCTTCAAGGTCACTTCCCAGCTCGAAGGCGGTGCTGTTGTCGCTTGCAGCACCATATCCGGCATGTAATGGTCGGTAATACGGCTGAACAATGACGGCATAAATCCGGTAGTTCGATAGCAACGCAGTCCCTGTCCCTTGTCAGTCTTGTCACTCTCCCGCCCACTTCCCATTCCAGCCGTTTCCAATAAGTGGCTTGATGGTGAAGCGTTTGTTACGCCACTGCTTGCACCACTGCTTCCTCTACTGCCGCCGCTGTTGTTGTTCTCATCATTCCCGGTGGCTCGTAAGCCCTTGGGAAAAGGTATGTCAATCAGCTTCAGGATGCTGCCCGGATGTTTCACCTTCAGTTCATCGTTCTCATCCAACGTGGCCATATGGGACGAAAACACAATCTGAGGAATGTTGTGTTCGGGCCACGACGGAAAGCTATCATTCTCATCGCATTTGTTCGGGTCATCGCCCGCTTCCGGTAGTCCGACATCGGCCAGGTAGCGAAAGGTGGCTTCAGAAACTTCCCTAACAAACTCCGTTTCCGAAGCGTTCGTTGGTGTTTGCAGGCAAAACATGGACGGTATCTGACGGCATGTGGCACATTCATCCTGATCCACGACTAGCCCGGAGGTTGCGGTAACGGTCTTCGGTGCCGAAGCATCCTTCGGCTTGCTGCGTTCCAGCAGATGGTAGTCTGGAAGGTTGCGACTTTTGAGAAAGTTGGCCGCTATCTGACGGTACTTATCGAACCGGTTCAGCTTCTGATGGCAGCAGTACTTCAGCGGAGCAGCTACGTGTTGTAATGGTTGCTCCTTTGTCGCTCCTGACGCTCCTTTCCGGTGGATATCTTTTAGTCGATCGTTGTCCCCGAGCACAAACACTACTTCATCTTTGCTGTCCTCTTTCGGACTCACTTGTTCCTGTTCGGTGTGGGTTGAGCCCTTCAGCAGATTAAAATCCCCACGTAGACAGTGGATGTACTTCAACTGCTCGAAAACGATCCCTTCCTTTGTTTTCTCCAAACCCCAGATTAGCCGCTGCTGTGGTTCACCTTCCGGTTGGGATTGACCCAAACTGTTTTCGGTGATGAGATACGACAAGTGAACCGATTCTCGAGCTTGCTCTTTGTCATCTTCGGCGGGGTGTTCTTCCAGGGCTAGTGCTTCCTGCGCGAGCTCAGCCGGTGGAGATTGTCGCTGGTGTTGTTGCTGTAAAAGAACTGCCACCTGGGCCGCCTGCAGGGCACCCGTCTTTCCGATCTGATAGTGTGCCTCGAGATACTGTTTCTCGCGATCGTTCATCACGATCCCGGTATCCATGCTCTTGTTTCCGATCCGAAGCTCCTGGCGGACGAAGCGCGAATCACGGTACACGAGCACGTTTGGAATGTCGTTCATAACGTTTTTCTTGAGCGCTTTTTGTACCTCTTCATTGCCACCTTGGGCGGCTTCGGCCTCCTTGCCATCCCGTTGCTCCTGAGCATCGTCTGCTCCTGTTCCATCGCCGAGTGTGGCCAGATTCTTCATCCGCGTTGCCGATCGAACTAACCCGCTGGAAGCTACACGTGATAGTTTCGGTGAAGGAAGTAAGTTTCCACCAGATGGCCCCGCTGATGATATTTCATTTGCAACGGATTGTAGATGATCCTCTTCCGGACTGGTGACGTTGGCCACCAGTTGCTGCGTTACAAACGCTGTCCGAATGTTGTCCTCATCGAACGCTTCCACGTACACGGTGCGCTTGATTTCCGAACAGCGGATGAAGTACGACAGCACGTTCAGTATTTTGTCCATCATGTTCCGGAGCTGGCCACTGCCGCAGATGATGGTTTTTGAGAGTTTCGTCGGGTAGCCCACGGCACCGTACAGATCGCCTAGCTGCGCCCACAGCACACTATACGGATGGTTGGCTGTTATTTCCGTCATGCGCGTCTTTTCGCGCCGTATTAGGTCCAGCTTGCTGGTCGCGGACGTATCATCGCTGGTCGTCATCGCGGCAATCGTTCCCACCCAACCGAGATGGTGCGTCAGTACGGCCGTAATCATCGTACTGATGAAACTGCCAAATGAAAGGAAGCAAGCATTCGTTTAATCTATTGTAACTGCCGTACATTTCGTCATCCGACTTGAGAAGAACTTACAAGTTCGTGTCCTTCGTATCGGCTAACGATAGAAGCGAACATAGATCACTCATAAACGTGCCGGCCACCGTAGCCAGGTTGCGATCAGTCAGCGTACTACTGCTGAGCGTTAACCAGACTGGGTTGTTGAGGCGCGGGGCTGTAAAGAGATCACCTAGCCATTGCTGTGCGCAGTGCCAAGCCCCGAGCATAATCTGGAAGTGGGACAGAAACCGGAATAAACAGGATCAATCGACTGTTGCTTAAGTGCGGCGCCTGAATGAAAGGTGCCATTGGTCCGCCGAAAGGGACACAAGGCTTACCTGTAGGAACAGTTTCCAGCGAATGTATGCCTTTTCGACAGCAACCCGCACCCGGCACAGGATCGTCTCGAACACGGTCATGTGCTCCGAGCAAAACGTGTCCGTGTCCTGCAGCATCGCATCGTTGAGTTTGATGCAAACCGCCACCCCTAGGCGCTGCTTTTTGCTTGGCGCTTTCCCCTGATAGTTGGTGGCCGTCGACAAAAAGTCCCCGCTGATCGCTTTCCGCCGAGCAAGTTCCATAGTTTCGCTGTTACGACGGTTGCGTGTCACAACGCACCCATCGCTGGCAGTAACATTCGTCTGACCAGCCGCCGACGCCGCCACCGCCAGCATAGGCCCTAACTCATCCAGGTGGCCCACGTGATCGGCGATCGTATGGCGATTCTCGAACGACGTCGAAAGGTTCTTTGACACCCGCCGGTGGAAGCTTCCGTACGACTGGCAGTCACCCAAACTGACACAGTTCAGCGGCGGTGGAATGTCCATGCTGAAGTTGTCGGCACTCATGCGCCGAATGCAGTCAAAGTCGCTGTAGATCGACGACAGGCTGCTCCGGTGTGACGAGGACGCCGGATGGCGGTAGGAAGCGCCCGACGAATGAACCCACGGATCCGTCCCACCATAGCCCGAGTCGACACCGCTGTGGGAAGAGTGGCGCATATCGGCGAACCGGTCAAAGTTACAGAACTCGGCCGGAAGCACCGGTCTAAGGCGATGCTGCAGGGAGGGATCTTGTTGTGTGGCGGTGGACGAAGACACCGTGAACGAATGCAACGATCCCGTCCCGAGCGAGCTGAGATCGCTCACGGATGGGTTATAATCGCCATTTCCTGTACCGGCACCCACACCGACCACCGGCACTCCGATGGGGCTGTCCGATCCGGGATAGGTCGAGACGGACGATTTCTTCGACCCGGTGTACATCGGTGCGGGAAAAACGAGGGAGCACATTAGCGTTTTCGGCGCCTTCATCCAGTGCACCTTGAAGCTACTACCGCGAAAGGCGATCGGTGCCGACCCGAAGATCATCTCCTCGAACTGTTTAACCTCCGTCTTGTTGATCCCATCGTTTTGCTGGTGTGAAATAGAAGACAAAATTTGTATTAATTGTCGAGCTCAAACTTAATTCTAAACTTTTTGTGCATAAAACTGAACCTTAGTGAACGGTTTTACTCTGTTCGCGTAAGTATCGTACAGTGCGATATTATATAGCGTAATGTTACCTTCCGTACCCGGTATACCACGTTGCAGTGATCACATTTCTGAACCTGCGGGATTGAGGCCGGGTGGTGATCGGAAGCGTTCGTTGCGGCACTCACACTGTCCGCCGGTACCTTCTCGACCGCACTGGAATCGAACAGAAGCTTACGACCGCGAAGATCGCACTCTTTGAACAGCAAAATGCGCACCTGATCCGCACTGAACGGGAACTGTCTGTGGAAGAAACGAAAAGGAACAGTAGATAAGAGGGGATGTGTAAGCAAACATTAGCCTATCAGTGCCACGCGCTCTGATACTGCTTTTTATTGTTTTAATGCATTTCATAAAAATCTGAAGCAATCTACTGGAATGGAACGGCGTGAGGAACTTTGAACGGCGGGGCACCCCTTACGATGTAGATCTCCTCGCCCATAAAGAAGCCACGATAATTCTCCGACGGTGTCCCACACGAGCTGACATGACGATCCGCAATCCCAGCAGTCGAGGGAGGTGGCGGACGTCCTCGGATGGATTACAACCTTCACGGGTGATTCGGTAGTGATTACAGCGAGGCTCTGTCCAAAGCCCGGGTATCCCCCCAGGGGGAAAGTGTAGACACCAGGCAATAAAACGATAAACGAGACCCTCCGAGTATTGCAACATGCAGGACGCGACTGCTAGCTTCGGAACCGCGGTACCTGGCTCATATCTCGTCAATTTTGCTACCGCCATCCTTCGCATAACAACGCCAGAGGTCAATCGACGATGGTTTCAAAAAGTGCTCCCGTAAACAGGGTTGATTGATTATTTTTCAATCCAAACTATTCCGCTTCCCCCTAATCTTATCCGGTTAGGTTACGGCGCACTTGCTTTGGGTCAACCTCGTCCGATCATGACGTTGGCAAGTCAATGAAAACATTCGAAACCGAACTAATGGAGTCAATGAGTTTTTAATCCTCGATACTCCCACGCCGGTCTTGGGTTGCTGAAGACATCGGTTCACTTCTTATCGCACTAATGGCCCGTGCTGCGCGTGACTTGAATGTTTAGTAGTCACGCGAAATTCCTAACCACAGTCACATGACCGAATCCAGATTAGTTCACACACGGTAATCGTACCAACTGAACACGCCCCCCGCGTGAAGGCAAAGCCATACCCTGTTACGAACCGGTTATGCAAGTTAGTCCAAAAAACACTGGCCAAACAAACTTCCGGAGCGATGTGATAAAGCATTTACAGTACGGGCTAGCTTAAGTCCACCACACTCCTTCGTCTGTGAGCGCTCTGGCTAGACTGGACCAAATGATAAACGTTTTGAAAATAATAATAGAAAATGTTCAATCCTAACACGTTCAGGGAACCCCTGTGGTAAAATCCGAGCAAATTTATCAGAACAGGACCTCGTTGTAAAATGATCGTATCTAGCCAAAACAGCCGAGTCGTGGGGTAAATCAGCGCAACTTCCCCGATAGTGATAGGGTAGACAGCTCGGCTGCAGGCAAAATCGACAACCGGTGAGGCCGGTAAGCCACGGTACTTGTGACGTCGGCCCCATGGGAATGACACGACAGTGGAACCGGCGAAGCAAAGTTGGGCAAACAAACATGACGTTCGAAGACGTAACGCGTCGGTCACGTGGCGATCAATTAACCAATCTTTGCACCGCCCGAACACTGAACTTTGGGCGCCCGAGGGGGGCACCTGTTGATGTGGGTGATTCCACCCTCCCGCGTTTGCCGCCTTTTAATTATATCTTTCGTTTCGAAATGTGTGTGTCATTCCCAATTAGCTGCGGGCCACCCGCTGGATGGCGCGAAAAGGGATTTGAATGGGTTTTTAAACCACTTATCGTTTCACTTCAAATTCCTTTGTTTTAAGATTCTTTCTTCGTGAAAAACTGTTTCAGCCGTGGCCCGTTCTCCTTAATACTCAGTGACCTGTTCAGCTGAAAATTTTCCGTAATACCTTGCCCAGCGTTACAAAACTAGGCAGATTATCGCGGGTGATATCGTTTAATTTACAACAGGCTCGGGCTTAGAGTTGACCAATATTCGTAAACCATAATTTGTTTCCCGAGTTGCGGTGGAGTTTAGCATAACACGTGGATTGTTATAGCGTCACAACAAAAACAAAGCGATGCGCCGGGCGATAAATAGCTTTAGGATAATATTTAGGTTTCGCAAAACCCCAACGATAATAGACCAAACGGTGTGGTGACTACCGAGTCCTGATAAAGTTTTCATTCACAATTCTTTCTAAAAGGGGGGACTTTTTTTTCGTTCTTCACGTAACTCCCGCCGACTGACCGACGCGGGTTTATAGACCGAGGAAGTAAATAATAGAGTCCCTGAGTCCCATTGCAACGATTGATATCGCGATTAATTCTGTAGCATAAACAGTGCTGCTGCCGAATGCGAATGAAGTGCAGTGTGCGAACCAGCAGCTCGTTCGCGCCAGTGCATAGTTAGAATTTCACACATTCCTCGTGGCCGCTTAGTGACGCCAGTGGCACATGACACGAGACCGCACGAGTTGGTGCAACCCTGCAACGACCCAGTTCTCGATCATTGATCGAACAGCACGGCCAGCGTTCCGAAGGATAACGGCGCCGTCGCCACCGATCCCCATGAATGAATCTCGATCGGTGAGCTACAGGCTTCGTGGGAAGGACGCGGATCAACGCAAATTCGTCAGTGAATTTGTAACCTATTTAAAGATAGTTAAATACACCTATACACAACGAGGTGGCGAGAGTCTTGAGCACACTTTGTGCAAAGAGGGCGACGGTTTCATCCTGTTTACTTAGGTCGGGCTTTCATTGATCGGTCGCTGTCGTGGCAATTGGCAGATCATGTGCCATGATTCACATAACTTACCGTTCCTAAAATGGACAATATAGAGCGATGTAAATTTCAAAACAAATAACAGTTCATTTGGAGAGATTTACTTTCAACAAAAGACGGCGAACAATGCGGACGCTACAGAATGGCAGCTGTCGGACTCGTTCCGTTCCCATGGTCCCTGATCCACTTACGCAAGCTACGCGCGCATAGGCGTCTTGTGATGCACGGCTGGGAGCTGTCTTGTGACCGTCCGAGTGACGATGGGTCCGCGAAAGAAATAATTAACACTAACGCTTAAGACACGACACGAGCTGGTGCCGCACGGCGTGGTTCGCGAGTCGCCAACAGATGCAACGCTTTGGCGAAAATTGGGACAATTCATTCGGGTTCGGGTGGGTGTTTCCGCACCCGCGGATTGAGTGCGTTATTCATTTGATGCTGGCCACGCGAAACAGCAGACCATTAGCATCGTTATTTGCGGTGCGCAAAGAACAGTTTTTGGTCAAGATCGCAACGATGACGCTGCACCGATCAACCGTTTTCTATGTGAAAGATGTCTGCCCGTTCTAAGTAAATAATGAATAATAATAACAAAATCCCCAAGACGAAGGTCGGTCGATAAATGACTCATGAAAGCATCCTTAACTCGAAGAGGATCAGCTGCCCATCGAGCGAATGGAGCTGTGCTCGAAACAATACAAACTAATGCTTACGGTCAGTAATGACGCAAAACGGTGGCATAATTAGCTAGCACACTTGAGCCCGAGTGTCACTAGAGCATGGGATCGGCTGTGCAACCGATGCGGTTCGGTTACTACCGGCGGAAGTGCATGCGTCATCGCCGATCAGCTCGAATGTTTCCGATTTTGTTGACGACAATGGAGGTGTTCCCCTTTACTGCGGTGAAACTCAACACCCCAGCTGCACGTGGTCCGTCTCGGGAGGTGAAGAAGGAAAAGAAAACACGAGCCCAACACATACGACCTGCCGCTGATCGGTGATCGACGGTGATCAATCAAGTGAAGCATATCGCGCGCGTCTGGTTCTACGCCTCGAGAGTGTGATCGTCTTCCCACTGCGGTTTCGTGTCTTGTCTCGCCGACCCACCCCCGGTTGGTTGGTTCCCGTTCACGTTTCTTGGCTGGTTTTCGGTTTCGTTGCGCTAAAAATAAGAGCAATATCAATGGCAAAAAACACACGCGCACGCGAACGAAACAAGACTATAAACAAACTGCTGCAGCGCGCAGCTTCCCAGGTCGACGTTAAATGCTCCACACGGACGCCGCCATCGGTTATTCGTGGCCGCTATGGTCGCAATCTAAAATACACGCAACACGAAACATACAACGATCCCCCCACACCCACCCTTCGGCCGTGTTCCGACGGAGCGGAATAAATTTGCACAACAACACGAAGGCGGCGGACGGCGAGGCAAGCACGTGATTTTTCGGTTTCCGTACGACGACACTCCGACGGGGCGGATGATTGATGGCACCAGAAGGATACGGAAGTGTGCCGCGGGGCGAGGCGTGACGCGTAGAAACACCTTCCTCAACTGACCGCAGGACGGGGACGTCAATGGGTAGAAGGATGAGTAGAGTCGTCGATCACCGTTGGTGTGTGTCGGACGTCCAACACTTTCGCACGCATCTTGGCGCCTGTTATTGTATTAAAAGAAGTGGGACGCCGACAGCTTATTTCGGATAGACACATAATAATCAATTGTTTGGTTGATACCCAGATTGATAATTTAAATAAACTAACGTTAAATAAACGACGTTAGCCTCAAACCAGTCTCGTTTTCGATTTTATAGTTTCGATTTATCCACCTTTATGGAACAAGTTTACCTCTTGGGGACAAAGCATATCGCGATAAACCGCTAGACAGAGGAACAGATTACAATACAGAGACGCAACGCTTCCTGCCGTTCCATATCATCGGCAGGCCCCCGCAAAAAACAAAAAAAAAACAGATCAGGAAAATACCCTCCACTCCGTGGGCAACAGAAACGGCACAACGGTCCGCGTGTCAGCCGGCGGAAAGGACAGAGACGGATAGCGAGGACAAGACAAGACTGGCAAGATTCTCGTGACCTGGTAGCGTCATCATCAAACAGTCGGATAGTCACTCAACACAGCCACACGCACAAACAAACGTTACGGAACCACCCAAAGGGGTGGCCGCGAGCGCGAAACCGGCAGCGGCGTTAGAGGTGGTTGGCCGTCTCCCGTGGCTCAGTATGGCATTTGTTGAATGGTTTTTTTTGCTCTGAAATATACGATAACGGATTTGCAGAGACAACGACTTTTTGCTTCGACCCTGCGACCGCGAAGCCGGGAATTAAGACTGTTTGCATAAGGGCGAGCCTCAAATTAAATCATCAAATCCGTCCCGCATTGTAGGAGGGAGGTTCGGGTCGGGTTTTTCCCACGCCAATGATAAGACTCGCAAATGAAATTAGGTTGCGCACCATCCACGCTATCGTGTCGACCCAATTGGAATGTGATTATCATCGATTTGCCATCACCAGAACACTGACCGTTGTAGTGGAAATTAAAATTTGTAAAAATTAACATTTGCTCTGACTACTTTCGCACATTGAACGGTTGGTTTTAAATATTGGTATTCGCTAAAAAGCGCAACCAACAGGTGACATTCAGACGTCGGCGGTGAAGCCCAATATTTGTTTTGCCTTCCAGCTGTACCGTAAAGAGTTTGATGGTAAGGGGCGCTCGCTGAAGATTAGGTAATTCCTATCAATCCAAAGATGCACCGGTTCGGAGAGAAAGGCACGACCGCCAATCACTTGATTGATCTTTCACCTTTAGCGATGGCTTGCTCAATGCACAATCCGCCGGCGGTGGCCGGCAAATAGAAACTAATATCCCAAAATCGTTATTCCGCACTGCATTTCGTAAGGAAAGCCTTGAAAATCCTAGAACGGACCACCCATCCCGAAAAGTCCGATACCCCGATCCTCGTCATAAAACTTACCCCGGACTCGCCTTCTGCGACGACGATGAGTTTGCACTTCGTTTCTTGTTGAACAGCAGCTTATTGAGCAGTGCCATTATATATTAATAGTCCTATAATGTAAATCCTTCGCCGGCTTGTATCCGATCGGCTCCGCGCACCAAGAGCGTTCTCGATGATGCTTTTTTGCCACCGACGACGGCCACCGAGATTGAAAAACTACGGAAAAAGGTTTGCTTCACAATCCACATCCACTGCACACTTTGATGCTGCCCGTCGGGCACTGGGCTTAATTTGATTCACGTTTTCAATCACAGCACCAACTCCACGGAGATGCACAGCACGCGCGCATCTTGTGCGCGACTTTTCGATCCATTTTCGGAAGGTTCCACAACTATTGGTCAGCCATACTTTGTACTCTCAGTGACTAAGTTCGGTAGGAATATCCTTTCTCTTCTTACTCTAGCGCTCTATTCTGATCACACTGATAACCACACGCTAATTTAATGCTAAAAGTGCCTACATCTTTTCCGAAAAGCAGTGTGGGATACGTTCTCAAGTATGCGGCAATCCTAGGAGTCCTTTTCCACTGTCGCGCGCATCGCCTAAGTGGCGCCCGGGTCTAAGTAATGATATGAGGCACAAAGGCGAGATGTTGCCACCATCCGTTGGTGCTGTACGATCGCAACTGCCGGCAGCGCAGTCGTCACTGCCACCCGCAACATCGGCGGCCGTTTGCAATTTAAAACGGGCAAACAAAAAATAAAACTCGTCGTCCCGAACCCTCGCGCGAAGCAGTTGTGGCGACGTTTGCGCACACCACTTCGCATATTGCGCGCACGGTTGATACGCGCAGGCGCGTATTGTGGCCACCTTTGGCCACTGGGATCGTCGAAGCTCCGGTCGGGCCGGAGTGGTTCACATCGGCGCCGTTGTCATTAAATACGTTGTTGAGGCCACGGATCGCTTTCGTCCATCCTTAGACCACCTGGATTATGCACCTCCTCTCCAGTCCACGCTGCCCAGCCTTTAAGCCGCTGCAATACGAGAAGAACCGCGATGTTGCGGATGAATAGAAGTTACAATCGGTGTATGACAAACAAAAACAATCTGCGTGACGCTCTGCTTACGTCGTGATGACCCTCCGCCAGTCATATGATTGCTGTTCGCACACCTCTACGAGATTGTCATTAACTGAATCCAACCAAACCAACTTTGAACGAAATTAAAGACGCGTTCACAAGCACAAACTGTTGATTCAGACCGCAATATTCAATTGGTCACATTTCGACGCCTTTCGCTAAGCACGGCGTTGGATAAACAACGCGTTTTGGAAGGTACACATTGAAGATATTGTATTCAAACGCTAAACACAAGGTTAAGATAACTTCACTTTAATTGATTAGCACTTGAGCACTTTAACGAAATCAAACCGAACCGAATGACGACAAACGAAACAAACGAGCCGAGCAAAAAATTAGAAATTTCGCAGGTGTTTGCGATCAGCTGTCATTTGCGAGCCGCCGAAACGTCAACTGCTGAAGTGTTACGCCCTTCAGAAACGATTACCAAAGTTGAGCACGAAATCCATGAGCTTTTTGAACATCACGGGTTTTGAAAATTATTAAATAAGGACGAGCACTTCTTTGCCTCGACCTATTTGTCATCAGATCAGTTGCTATCAATTACGTAATGGTGAAATGAAAAGCTTTTGAGAGAGTGTCGGCGGGTCCCGGGACATTTCTTTCACTGTTTACCGTACACCAGGACCAAACAAAGGGTGCACAATTTAACAGACCTACTCACAGTTGAAGTCGATTTAAAAATACTCAGCATTTATTTACTTTTTATTCGTTTTATTTTTTTACTAACCTCTCGACAAATCCAAGAAGCCCACTATCCACCGCATACGTACGAAGAGAGAAGACGGAGTATTGATCAAACAAAGTGCACTTTGAAGCTCTTGCAGCATTGAAATTCTATTGTGCGTTAGTTGTAGAAACGTATGTAAATCGTAAGAAGAAACTTTAGTTTTTTTTGTTATTGCACAGTTGTGGAGATGGTTGGTTGGAAATATGTAGTCAGTTATGTGCAAGAGCTTCAAACCCTCTGGAGGAATAACGGATGTTTAGAAACTATGCGAGACTTATGTTTTTCTCAAGAGAGGCAAGAGAGCCAGTTGAAAAAGGCCCGGATTTAACTGCCTCCTGCCATCTCGAGTTTTACGGACTATATATCATTTCTTGAGCTACCCTTTCTGGTATAGTTCTGGGCTGTGGAAGGAGATACAAGCTTAAAATTAACCTGCGACCTTCGTTCTTGCCAAACGACCGAATTAACCCTAACTACTGTCCTGTCCGTTGGTTCATCCAACACCTTTTCCAGGCTATCGGTTTAATACTTTCGCCAAATTCTACCAATAACCTACAATGGATGATAATAAATAGATCGAGATAACGGTATGAGGTAACGATTCAAATGAAAACGAAACAGCACAACGTTGCACAAACTGCTGCGTAACTAGTGTGGTGGACAGAAAAACAAAACAAAACCTTTCAATATGCCGGGAATGCATTTATAACAAGGCCGCTTATCCTCACCCAGCCTTTCAGAATAATTCTACAACAATATCACAAAACACGTATTCGATTGACCAAAGGGGCAACCGGCACGATTGCAAGTGAGGAAAAATCTTTACCAACCTCTTTAGCCCCCCCGAATGTCTAATTAAGAGATGTTACAATAAATATCATAACCAACTAATCGAATGATTGAAAACATTCTCCATACGCCACACGTTTTCAAACCCGCTTTCGGTGCTCAGAAAAACCGCCGCTTCTCAAGCACCCGCCAAATTTTGTAAATGTTTGAAACCCATTCTAACATTAAATTCATAGCAATTTTACGGAAGCCTTCGTTGTCGCTTTCGAGGAGAGAAATTTCACGCTACTATTCGGGTGACACTTGAAGTAAATGTGTGCAAACGCAAATTCGTCCGTAAGAGGAAGAAACACCAAAGGGCCCATTTTAGAGGGCTTTTTTCGCTAGTCCCTTTGGTCCGTTGGCCGGCAGCTCATCACCGACCGGAAGATGTCGATTATTGCTCTCGTTGTTGCTCAACTTTGGCGAACTATTACCACTCTTTGGCTGGGCCGAACTACCGCTGAACGACTTACGCTTCAGACTGGCCACGTCAGTGTCGAAAGGATTGATGCTGTTGCTACACTTTACCGGCTTTTTGTTCGCTGGCTTTCGTTCGAGATTATTTGGAATCACACAGGTTGGCTGAGGCACCTGATCGGTGACATCGTTTTCATCATCATCACACGGTACCTTCTCCGATTCGCGGCGGTTCGTTACATGTTGGTAAACTTGCAGTTTAGCCTTCCTGGCCAAATTGCCATCGATGTTAGCGATCCAGATACGTCGGGCCGTTAGCATGCAAACGTCCTTAACGTACAGGACGCAGCTGAACGCCTTGCACAGTACGCCGTACACGGTGTCATACTCGTTCGGGATGATGCCATCGACGGAACTTTCGAAGTAGCTGAACATCGGAAACCATATGCGGGTCCGATTAGAGTCGTGTGACATCAGAGCCTGGGAAGGAAGAAAGGCACGAAGAAAAACAACGCAATCAATGCGGGAAGATGCTTGAAAGTATTCGCGGTTCTCGCTCGCTCTTGTTCCGCGCCGCCCTACCTGATTGTTAGCTAAAGTATGGTAATACAAAAACAGTCGCGACGTTATGTAGAATGCCACGAATACGTCGATGGAGTAGTGCTCATGGGCGGCCAGGATGAAGAAGATTCCAAACATGTTCAGCAACCAGGTGAGCGTATGCAGGAAGTAGAGGTTCCGGGGAGTATCTGTGGTTTGTAGTGAAAAAGTAACGAAAGAGCAACCGTTAAGCCAACTTCGTAAGGAATTGAGGAGATGAAACAGCCGACGTACATTCTGTGATGAAAAAGTTCAACAGCGTCAGGGCCACGGTGTGTCCGCTAAACATGTAATCACCACAAGTCCGAACTCCCTGAATCGACATGCCGAGTCCGCTCCAGATGGTGTAGGCACGACTGATTCGGAGATAAATCATTTCTGTTATACGAACGCTGTAGGAGAAGTGAAAAACAAAACGGTCAGTCAGTTCTAGGACGGTAGTGATAATTGAACCGGATTTGGGATTTTCTGGGACTCTGCACACAAACTTACTTGCTATCGTTGAACTTATGATCGTGTGGCGTACACTCGAGGTGTGTCCCGGGAACACTCAGCGAGGTGATAAGCATCGTTACGCAGCGCAGCAAAAACACGGTTCCAGCCAGTGCAAAGAACCGTCGCAGGAGCACCATTCTACACGTGGGCAGAGAAAGAGAGCGAGGGACATAGAGTTGAAAAAAGTGGTTCAAACACGCGTAATCATTATTGCACCAGGGCGGCAGGACATCCAGAGCGGCTTACCGATGCCTGTGGACCACCAGGACGCAAACCCATATGCAAAACAGCAACGTTCCGGTCACTTCGCACATATGGAACGCCCACGGAATGTGGGGCACGTTGTCGAGGAAGATGTCCGGCAGAGGGGGATACTTTTTCATGTCCGGCACCCGCTCGTGCACAACCACCATCACGAATGCCGTGATCCAGGTAACGAGAAAGGCATAACCTGCAAGTGAAAAAGAACGCAGACGGAACACATGAGCACCTTGGGCGCCGAGGTGGGTAGGAGGGCAATTTGGGACGGATGCAACGAGAAGTAAGCGGCCGGCGGAGAAAGCGACAGCAAGTGGCCGGTTGCCGTCACCATTACCGGGCGGCAGTTTTCTGCACTATCCATCCATCAGCACACAGTATTATGTTGTATCACCACCAAGCACCACACCATCGTGTGGCCCCACGGCCGAGCTTTTTATTTGCTCCTCAGTGGCGTGGTCAAGCCATGACACAACGTGCGAATACCCAAGCTCTCGGGGGGTTATGCAATGCGTAGACTCCACGAGAAACATGCAGTAAAACAGAAGAGCCGAGCCGAGTGCTTCTCCTTTCAACTGACTTTTGTTTTTATTACCACAAACATGTCCTAAACAGCATCAGCAACAAAGAAGACATGTATTGTTCAGAAGGCACCAAAAACGTACACCACGGACGGAAACCGACAATGCACAGAGTTTGTAGTTCCAGGCGTACCCAGCGAGGGGGGTTCCCGGAATGCATTTTCTTTGTCCAAATGGTCAAACATCGTAAGAAAATTTGCCAGGCCGAATTCCTGGTAGTGTGTCCATGAAACAATGTGCCATTAGCGTTCGATTCGTGGTACGTCTACGAAAATTACGACTAATGAGAACATAAAACGATTTATAAAAAAACATAAAACGCAGAATCAGTTATTGATTAAACAATATCAAAGCTGAAAATCATCACAACCAAACAAAGCAAAACTTGAGAAAAAATCAACATCTTTCCACTGATTGTCGGTCAATTCCTTCGTGGACGTTTGAGCGACGTGAAAGCATTGTGGCCTCTTCTGGCCTTCGAACAGCTGTTTTCGTGATGAGAGTGAGACATCTTGTTGAGCAGACGACACGGACCCAAACAACGAGCACGGAGCGCAACCAGACGCGTGAATAATGGAAAATCCATGGCTTAGGGTTTAACACTTGCCCGTTTATCTTATCGTTAATGCCGCTGAGGGTGCTTTCTTAGGACCGGTTCGTGGATTGCTTACGAAGGATCGTCCGGAACAAAGCAGCCAAAGGAACTCGTGTTAAGACGTGTTTTGTGAAGTGTTTCAGCGTGAACGGGTGGACTTTACCCTCCATCAAACGAAGGGTAGACAAACTTTCGATAACGCAACATCCAGACGGACGGGCGATGACGGTGAGCATCGCGACGCATTCAGCGTGTTCCGCATGTGGCGACCGAGGTGAATCATCAAGCCATCAGCATCAACGAGTCAGGACTGCGAATGTGAGCTTTGTTTACTGCTCGGATCCGTATCAACAGCGGGGTTTCGATCGATGGCCCGGTCCACTGCGACGGCCACGGCGCACAATCTTTGGCACACTAAAAACAATTCTGATAAACACTGATTACCGTTTAGCGTCAACAAACCGACCGAAGGCCTTCGAATGGCCCGCCTGTGCACGGGCAGCAAAACCAAATCGCAACAGGCAGTGTTGTGGGTGATATAAAAAAGTAAATAAAGTTAAACGCGCCAACGGATGCCTTTGAAAAACGAATTAAGGTCGTCACGCAACCTCACCCCTTCTACCGATCGCGAATCACCCGCTGCGTGGCGTTCGGGTGGCCGCTGGTTGACCGCAGACATTTCCCGGATGGTGCGCGAGAAGCGTTCGATGGGCGTTCGATTAGGCGACGAATTGTCACCGCGATGCAAATCGTGATACGTGAACAAAATTCATTAAAATCACCGCCAAACCACGGGACACGAACGCTATCGACAGAGTTGAGGATAGTTCAAAAAGTGCATCGTCAATGTCATTGCTCGAAGCACAAGAAGCTTTTGTTAAAATCAATCAAAAGAAAAGAAATTCTTCTGTACGTCTGTGGAAGCATCTTTTGACCTCATCAGGATCGGTTCTGCACTCGCGGACTTTTGGGTTTCACCGCCGATAATTAGCGATTGTCATGCATATTAGCAGCGCTTGCAGCTTTCGAGTCAAAGACGCCACTAATTGCGAAGCGCTTAATGTTCTTCTTTAATTAGACTCTCTAAATAGGCGCGCTTCAGCTTCGGTTCTCGAATCGCGCGCACAGCGCAACGCAAATTGACGTAAGCGATTATCGTAATTTATCGATTAGCCGAGCACAGATCATTCGGGTTGAAATTGTTTATCGAAATAAAAAAGGAAATCCGTGCGTTTTCGGCGAAACTTGTGTTCCGGTGGCAAAAATGTGACGTGCTTTTAAGATATGCCCAACCTAATATTCGTTCTTTCTTTTGCCCTCGGCCGTGATAAGTGATTCTTCTTCTTATCCGGCAATAACAACGGCTTGGCCAGTAACAAAGAAAATGTTAGAGTCTGTTGTTTACTGCAACGTTCTGTTTTTATGCGAGGGGTTGTTGTCCCCCCTCCCCAGTCAGGCCGGTCTAGGGAATCGAACCTAGGTCACCTGCGTGACAACGATCAGCGTTACTCTATTAACGAAGTATAACTAATAATAATTTAATTTAAAAAATTACGTAAAACACAACTCTTATAGTACTAATATATACAATAGCACAGTACTACAATAGTAAAATATGATCATTCATAACGACAGATAAAGTACATCGGGTACCATTCCGTGTTTTTTAATGCAAACTGGTGACGGTTGAATGTACTTGCAAGTAGAGCTTGTAAATTGTTTGCGTAATTTCTTTTATCGCTGACTGCGTTCGTTGCTAGGTACCGCTGCCGAAGAAAACCTGTTCAACCCTTCACCGGCCCAGGATAGCAGCACTTCACCGGGCACACTGCGATCAAATGACGCCGGGCAGTCATCCTTTGTGTCAGCAGTTCCGTTTTGGTGACCAAAATGACAAACGCCATAAATCAAATGGGTGTGTAGAGAGATAAGCGCCCGAATCAGTATTGCAAAAACCTCTGATAAGTTTTGCATTTCCCCAAACGCTGACTCATTCGCCCACCGATAATCCGGTCCAGGGCTTGGGTGTCAAGAAATTCATTTCCGCCGGTGCTATGTGAAAGCAAAACCAAAAATCGCACACCGGAACGGAGGAAAACGCAATTCGAAGAGCCTCCCGTTTGGTGCGGCGCTCTGTTGAGGTCGGAACCGCACATAATTGATGCACTGATCAATGAAAGGTGCTACCGAGCGGGGCTAAAAATAAATCCACGGTACAAAAGCACCAAGCGCCTGGCTCGCGGGGAATAGGTTTTTGCATTATAGAACTCTCTAAATCGGGTCGATGGGCTGAAAAAATAGACGTCGCGTGTAGAACAACGCAATTACTGGCCGGGGGAGCTTTTGCCCGCTTCGCAGCCGCCCTATCGCGTGTCATGTCCGGTCGACAGGAGGCGCGCACCGATACGATATCCACCGGCATCTTGCCAAAGCTGGCCGGGCGAACGGGGTAGCAAATCATTCTTTTTATTTTTGGACATCAATTTTATGTTGGCACTACAACTTTTTCATTATTGATATGCCACCGAAATCTAATGTATCTATCAAGAACCATGCTATTTCGAAACGAGTCAACACCAAACATTGCACGGTAAGCTAATCCAGTGCCTGAATACCTTTCAGCTCTATCGATTCAACATATCTATCGTAGGGAATTGATTTAAAACCATGGAACTCCGAATGACGGGGACCATTTAATAAACCGCCAACTAACCGTGTGCGGAAGTGGTATATCGGGTCATTGACAACGGTGAGAGACCCTATTCTCGACCAATTTACACTGTGGCGATGCTTGGGAGTGTTCTCATTGCTGTGGCCCACCAATTGAGAACATTCGCTTGCAGTGATGTATGTTTCCGACGTGGCGTTCTCATGCAGTTTCCACGGTTCCGACGCACCAATTAGGCTCAATAAAGGGCTCGCCACGTCCGCTAAGCGCCGACCTTACTGACCAGTCGTAAATAAATCGCTCTCGCTGCGGATGCAGCGATAAGTAGACTTACCCAAACTTATCATCGTTTTGAAAAATTCTGGCTGAATGCAGGTCGCACAACCGTCGATGGACATCGGGGGAGAGATCCGTTCCAGGTCACTGTAGCTATAACTGACCGATCCATAGCTCGTCCCCATGCTGGCGAGCAGGGAATGGTGCAGATTGGCCGCATGCTGCATCGCGGGATGCACTGGCCCGTGAGGATGCGTTTGGTGCGGAAAGTGGTGTGCCTGGTGATGCTGTTGCTGGTGATGGTGCGGCATGTCGGGCAGGCCTCCGGCCATGAGATCCGCAGCCCACAGCCCTGTCAGTCCGAGGGGTCCCATGGTGGTCAAGTTTTGTCGTTGCAGGTTTCGTGTCGCAAACCAGAACCGCTTGATGTCGCCAAAGCGCAGTTCCGCCGAACAGTGGCGTGGAAGATCGTGCACATCCTGCTCGGTGATCGTCAGCAAACACCGACCATCGATGTCTTCTTTCGCGATCCACTCGATGATGCGCCGCGAAAGGCCCTCCCGCCGGGCCCACTCACTCACCGTCTCGCAGGACCAGCTCAACACGTTCGGTGCCTCGGACATTTTGCCGCCGTCAACACTGGGGGAGGAGCTGTTTGCATTGTTTTTTAGCAACTGCCCAAAATCGTACGCCACCTTTTGCGTTGACATCGAAGCAGGCGCGTCGACGGGCATACAAATAGCAGCACCGGAACGTCACCACCACGATGTTCGAGCTTTTGCGGCGATTTTGCTTTTTGTGTTGCAATTCGCTCCAAAAGGCACTTCACTAGTGGACGGGAATGTGCGTGAGCGGGCGGAAGTAGGTTAATTTCACTTTTCGCACACACTACGCACCACGTAACCGCGATGCACCCGAGTTGACATCGGGCAAGTTTAACACGGGCACACTGCGACGGAGGCAGATTTCTTCCACTGCAACTCTTGCGTTGCTGCTCTATGTTCCTCTGTTCCTATGTTCCTCTGTTCCTATGTTCCTATCTTCCTATGTTGCTCCGCTCCGTCTACGACGTCCAGTGTTTTGAGGCACACAACATGCCCCCGTAGAAATCGCAGGTCTCGCAACCACGAAAAAAACATCTCTCGAAACGTCAAACTTCGGGATTTTCGTAGGTTGAATCGGGTTTGTTCGGGTTTTGTTCGGGTGGAGCTGCAATGTTTTGTTTCTTCTTCTCATCGTTGCTTTTCTCAGCAGTCATTCAACTGTCACTGCCCAACTATGCCTACCCAACGGGTGGGTGTATTATTCAAACAGTTTGGATCAAATCCAAATTCCAACAGTTCTGTTTAGATCATGTTAGATTCGTTAGATTCGACAGCGGTCTATGTTGTTGTACGGGGCTTCATTCGTCTCGGCCGTTTCACTCCATTTTGTATTCGCCCGTCGTCGTCGAAATGTATTTCAGGTCAATTGTTAGGAACATTATTAATTATAAATGTAATACCATACACAATATATTATACAATACCATACACCGCTTGAGGCGCCTCCTGAAATAACCGTACAAAGCGTTTCACTTCATTTTGAATTCACCTGTCGTCTTTCAGGTCAATTGTTAGGAACATTACTTAGGTTGGACGGCCAAATGTATTTCCGGAAGCCACGATTTGTTCGATTCACTGTACAGCCTCATATGCTGTCCCATTTGAGTGGTAATAAGGCAAACACAGCAGCCACATTTATTGACCATTATTTATTTTTCCATCTTCTTGCATTTTTAAAATATCGCAAAAAATGTAATAATCATACAATAATATAGTATTCGTACTGATAAGAATGATTACACAGTAAGCTGTCGTGTCTAGTAATATGTAGTACAAAACATTCCCAACACGTCCGGATCCCTGTCTGGCTCTGGCTTTTAAAGTGTGTGTCTTGTGTAAAGAAACTCAAGCTAAACTCTTGCCGCAGTACGTGGCGATCGACCCGTAGGCGTTTTCCTTCCTGTGACTTCCTGTGAAAAATGTGCAGGAACGCGAACGGTGTTTCGCCGGCGGTAACGGGTATATTGTTGGATATCAACCAGGCAGCTTTTCGTTTCGTTCAGGTTCAACCCGCCGGTCGACCGTGTGTTGGCCAAACAGTTATCCGATTCTCAAAAACCTCCTCCTCCTCTGCCGTAGAACAATTTCGTTAACAGTTTCCATAAATTTAGCGCTAATCGTAGTCCAGGTTTAAACAAGCATCACATTTATGGCCAAAATATAAGCCGAACACAATGTTCCGTGGTTACGTGTAGAAAGACTTTGAGAAAGTACAACGTGAGCGATCCATTTGTCACACTTGGGCGGGTTAAATATTGTAAGCAAGGTTACATTCGGTTTGTATGTTTTTCTCTCTTCCTTTTCATTTGCATTCATTTGCAGCACTCTTCATTATTGCGCTTATCGGCGACTGAACTTGCTTTTCAATGCTAATGGTGTAATTAAAACAAAATAATAGCATGATAAGGCATCATAAATTGTAACACTACACGAGCCGAAAGTAAACCGGAAAATTATATCCTTTCAAGCGTTACAAGTAAGGTAGTGAAACAAGTATCGAAAGTGCGTATTACAGTTTGCGTATAATTGTAAATAGTGCCCCACGTTATGCTAAGGATCGCAATGAGTACCAACTTTCAACGCACGACCATTGCTGTTTCCATCATTCAGTATCCCTTTACCTTGTTTTTACATAATTTCTATTCATCTTCTTGCTTCCTTTCCGAGCTTCGTAGGTCGTATGGGGTTTTTGCGAAAGCGGATTACTCAGTACTTAGTTCCGTACCATATCGGTAACGTGCTGTTTCGATTTTGTGTTCCGCTTTCCCCCGATAAAATAACATTGAGATACGATTCTTATTCAGCTCAGAATGAATTGGATTATCTATACAACTAACATTACAGTAACAGCTGCAGTTTAACATTCGAAGTGAGAGAAAGATGCAATTGTTTCTTGTGCTGTGTTATAGCGTGTAGCGTGTTGTTCCTGTTCAAGTTCCTGTTCGAACGCCGGTACCTATTTTATTTGAATTCCTTCGATTTAACCTCTTCCCGATGTCGGTTTGAATACGTAACGGTTGCTAGCTATTCTACCCCGGTGGTAGTTGATGTTTATGGTTATTTCATTCTGTTATGTTTTTCTTGTTACTGTTTTCTGTTTTGTAGCATGTTTGAATTTAAAAAGCAATTTTGTTTACTCGTCTTAGCTGTTTTATCGTCGGAAAAGGTTTTACTATGCGCACTTTTCTGTGCTCATTTTTTGTTGCTCGTGTAGTGTAAGCTTTCAGCTATTGACTCTACTCTGGTTGCTATGATTACATTCGACATTCCTTCTCTCGAGTTGTAGCATTATTAAGAGTCCATCATTCCTATTGTGTTCGTGTGCAAGGTATATAGAGAGTCCGAGTAGAGAAAGATAGTTTAGCGATTAGCAAACAGAGTGCTCGTCACACGACGTGCTCAAATTTTCATCCTTCGGAATCATTACATTTATTTTTTTCATGCTTTTGCCCATTTTGAAATTTGCGTTTCGCGGGTTTTGGTGCTACATTTACATAGCCGAACTATTATATTTAACCTTTTTTATGGCGCTCCGCATTTACCACGAACCATTCTATGGTTTTGAGCCAAACAAAAAGTAGAAAGACATAACTCTACCGTGCTTACCATCGAACCGCGAACCCGGAACTAATTTACACGCGCGCGCCTTCTGCATTACCATTCATTATCGTCTCCGGAAAATGTAACACCCGAAAGATCCCCCCGTATGTATAATTTTAAATCCTTCGATTCGCCCCTGTTATGCCTTTGTCGTCTTTAATCTTGCCTTAATAAGTACGATGCGTTGGAACGTATTTCGTTCGTTGTGTGCTGACTTTGGACACTTGACGCACTTAAAAATAAGATCCACACATCAAATTCGTTATTTCCGGTTTTGCATAACCCATTTCAACGTAAACTCACTCACATACAAACACGACAATTACTAGTAACTTGTTTTGTTTCTGTTTTTGCAAGAACAATTCTTTCGCGACATATTATAGACGTGTGCTGAATGGGAGAAATTCCCAAGAGGCATACAGTTGGCCCATATGACAAATTGAAACATAAGACTACGTTTTCGAAGACGTTCGAGGAACAGGCTCAGTACTGTAAATATTCTACCTATCCCGGTGAGCAATAGTTCCTGCTCAATGACGTGTCTATCGCGTGTAAGGTTCAAGAGGACAACACATGAATCGAATGAACCGTGTACAGACCGGTGGCACGTTTTGCGCTTGCCGTGTGGTTGTTTTTGAATGTCTTTTAGATTACGGAGGCCACATGCTTCGGGATTCCGAAGAGGCGTGAAACACATAAAACGCAGTTTGTTATTATGCACTGCACTGCATAATGTTCGCCGGCCAGTGGCGGTAGGTGAGGAGAAAGCTGATAAGAAATGATCACCCGATCGACGAACGAGTGCGATCGAATTTGCGTGTTTGTGTGTCTTCGGTGATGTTTTGAGGAATTGTTAGCGTATTGAAATTACAGAGAAATACAGTAGAATTTTAAAGTTTTTTTGCTTGTTTCGAAAGTTCACGCAAACCCTAACTAGCCGACGGCAGAGAACCTACCGGTGACAAAAGGGATTCGATCGTGCCGTGGCAAAGCAAGAAACGGGTGGGGATTCATACCACATCAAACCGTTCCTGTCTCCTTCCTAGTTGTCCCGCACGAACATACATTTAATCCTTGCACATCGAGGTATCCATTGGACTGGCCGGCTGCACAAAGGACGTCGTCGACGCCGAAACCACCGTGTTAGTGCCGGTGAACGATATATTACTGCTAGTGTTGATCGAGCTGGAACCAATGCTGTTGAGCGAGTTCACACTCGCTCCAGTGAGCAACGGAAACAGATGGCCACTGTCGCCAGCACCCTGAGCGCCACAACCGGCGGACGGGGCGGCCACGTGTGAGGAAAGCACGTTCGGTGCGGATGTGTTCAATCCGATCGGGATGGCAGGTTTAATGAACCGCTCACTGGCCCGCCGGCTGACGAATTGGCCGCAGGCTATGCAACGGGTTAGACCCCCGGGGCTGATTGGCCGTTGGCTGGCAAGGGCCGACACGTTTTCGTTGAACAGTCGCTCGTCCTCGAACTCGAGTGACGACTCCGATTCGGACAGATGCCGGGACAGTGCCTCTCGCCGTTCGACCTCTTGTTGCAGTTTGCGCTGCAGCCGCTTATTCTCGTCCCGAATGCACTTTTCTTCATGCGCAAACTGTTGCGTCTTTTCTTGGCTTTCCTTTTCAGCCGCCGCCAGATTACTACGTAGCTGGTCGACCTCCGACCGAAGGTTGGTGATATGAGCAGTCAGTTTCGACGCCGTATCGTTGCCGTTCTCATTCCGATGGTGACTGATCTCTCTGAAAAGGGAAATTTTTTGGCTAGACCGAAACACTTTGCTTAAGGGTAAAAAAGAGGTGCTGTGCTTACTTTGGACTAGTCGGATCGGAAACCGGTTGATCGAGTTTAATCTGCAGTGAGCGCTTTTCTGCTTCCAGTTTGTCCATGCGCTTCCACAACTTATTTACCAACGCTTCCTGCTCCTGTTCGAGAGTGTTCTCTAGCTCCACCATTTCGCGCCGTAGCTGCTCGAGATGGTTCTGCTTGGCGGAAGTTTCCGCCTCCAACTTCTCGATCTTGCGCATCAACTTGTTGACCAAGCACTCCTGCTCCTGCTCCAGCGTTTGTTCCAGCTTACATTTCTCCTGGCGAAGTTGGTCGAGTTTGCGTGACAAATCGTTCGTCAGGCACTCCTCCTCGCGCTCGTAGTGATGTGCCAGCGTTTCCTTCTCTTTCTTTAGTGCCTGTATCTTCTTGAGCAGCGTGTTAGAGATGAACTCTTCCTCCTGTTCTGCCTTCGCTTGCTACAAAACACATTAATAGTTGCGATCGCAAAACAAACATAAGGTTGATGATCGATAAGCGTCGTGCATTATGAAGAGCTGATCTTCCGCAGCAACTGATTCGTAACCGCAATTGTTTGTCAACTTACAATAAAAACGGATGCTTGACGCAGATTGCGGTTCTCCTCCTGGATGACTTTGACGCGAATTTTATATGTTTCCAGCTCTACTTTCAAAACCCTGATCAAGGGAAGACAAACAGAAGTTAGTTGCAGATAAAAAACGCAGACAATGTCGAATAAGGGTTTATTCGTCTCAAAAGTCTAGCCTAACGAAGTGTTATTATTGCACTTACTTGTTCTGTTGGGTAAGGCTCTCGATGCGCTTTTTGAGCTGCTCCCGGGATACCGGGCTTGGTGGAAGCATGGCCCCGCCATCGAGTGAGCTTTCCGACTCACACGGACTGTCCATTTTGTTAGTCTAGGAGGTTAAGAAAAACAATGGTTAGAGAACAATTGCCGGCCTTGCATGGTCTACTGAAAGGGAATAAGTTGCTCTGTTTAAAAAACTATGCTGCCTACTACGTATTGCTTTTCTTTATCGTTGGTTTTCCCTTAACGAATCAAACCACCAAAGCTACGTTGCAGATAACAGGATTGGTTTTTATGTCAAAATTTGCAGCCTCTTAGTCATCGTGATTCTGGCCCATCCCAGGGCGTTAGATAAAAGTTCCGAAAACTGCACTGCCCCAATGCGATAACTCGGTAGCCGTGGTTGTAGCCATAAGAGTTGCCATCGAATGCATCGCGCTTGTCATTAAGGGCTGGTTGATAACTTTTTCACGAGCCTTAGCAGCCAACAAGGCTTTTCTTTTACTTTAACAAACAGCAATCGGCTACCATCTGGAAGATAGCTGCTTTAGTTTATAAAGCAACCAAAACCAAATGAACCAAAAAATCCTCTTCACCACCTGACTTCCTACTACCCGTAATCTGACACCATCGGGTAAATCAGCAACAAATGGTCATGAGGAAGGACACGGAATGGTCGAAACGGAAAGTGCATTCTCACAAACGCGAACTCTCGCACCCCATTCGTGTTACGAATGCTTTTTTCTTTTTCTTTTGCTTCTTCCTTGCTTTCGCAAGGGTGCCCTTGTTCACCGAGACGTTCTTTTATTGCTCTCTTCACTGCCTTTCCCTGTGCCACATTTTGATCACACTCGTCACAATCTAACCGATTTATTATCCATCGATGACGGCGGATGTGAGGGGCGATGTACCTCACATCCAAAACCGCACAACCGCAAAACCTACTCAAGCGGGCTGGATTGAGGATGCAAAAACTAAGAAGACATCGTAACGTTACCTCTTCCATCAAGCCGTCGCGTGCTATTGCTTACGCCGATTGGCCATTGTTAATGCAAATGGTTCAAAATGTCACCAGGGGCAAGGCGAAAAAGAAGGCTGAAGATTTGTACGGTATTGGGATATTTTTCATAGAAACTCTGAGTGATGAGTCGCGTATGTTGCGTATGGGGAGATGCACCACCAGCAACGTTGATCCGGCGAAGATCCCCGTGCGGAGCCCACGATCGACCCACCGCAGAGGAAAACTCATTTCCTGTGCGCTGCGTGTAATAGTGAAGACGTTTGCACGATTCGACTTACATCCAACTTGACGCTAGAACCGGGTGCCTTTAGGGGATGGATTTGGCTGTTGATTAACTGAATTATTGCCTTTATCACTGCTACGAACACGGAATTTGGTTCACTTTCAAAAAGTTTCACGAGCGACGAAAGTTTGCCGATATTTTCTTCTTGCTCAACCTCAAACATCAACAGCAAAGCTCCCGCGATTTGACAGTTCAGCGGTAAGAAAGCTTCTTCGTATCGTTTATCGTGCAAGGGAAATCAAATTGAAAAGTTAATTTTCAGCACTAATTAATTTAAATCATTTAATTAAATCATCGGGAAGTAGTAAAAAAGTTCTTAAGGAACGAACATGATATTATAAGAATGAATTGTACTCTGATTTCTGTTGCGTCAGGGTCGAGCTAAAGCGTAGTTCCTATAATCGTGGGTAGGTTTCTATAATCCATCATCGGTCCGTAGTTTGACAGCCGAGTGTTTTCATCATCACAACAGCGGAGTAGCAAAAAAAAGTGCCCCACGCAAGAAAAACAGCGGAACCTGTGTGAGTCACAGGCATTAATTGAAGTGAATTTCAGCTTGTGTCCTTCACCATGTTTTCCAGCGCACCGAACTACACTAAGCTTAAAACGAATCTGCGGCTGGCCGTGAATCGGCTGAAGCTGCTCGAGAAAAAAAAGAGTGAGCTGGCGCAGAAGGCCCGTAAAGAAATCGCCGAATACCTAGAGGCTGGCAAGCCTGAGCGGGCCAAGATTCGCGTGGAGCACATTATTCGCGAGGATTACCTTGTAGAGGCAATGGAAATAGTAGAAATGTACTGCGATTTGATACTTGCCCGCTTCGGTATGGTAACGCAAATGAAGGAACTGGACGAAGGCATCGAAGAAGCGGTCAGCAGCATCATTTGGGTTGCCCCACGGCTGCAAGCGGATGTTCAGGAGCTGAAAATCTGCTCGGATATTTTCACCGCCAAGTACGGAAAGCAATACGCGGAACAGGTGCGGGCGGCCATACCGCCGCACAAGGTATCGGACAAGCTGATGCACAAGTTGGCCATTAAGGCTCCGGCGCGATTGCTGGTGGAGAAATATTTGATCGAAATAGCGAGCATTTTCGACGTGGATTACAATCCGGATCCTACGGTGATGAAGGACGACCGATCGAGTGTGTTGGATAGCGATGAACTGATCGATCTGGCCGATACGAACAATCTAGATGGCTCCTCAGGAGGGGCAAGTGGTGGCGGGGGCAGCTCCGGCAGCGGAGGAGCAAGCGGCGGTGGTGGTTCGGTGGCGACAAACACAGCAACAGTTCCTCCATCAATGGGATTTGTGGCTTATCCTCCGGCAATTCCTCAGCTTCCGACCGCTGCACCCGCCGTTCCATTCCAGTATCCGGTGAGTGCTGAAAAGCATGCCTTGATGCTGACCATATTTTCAAATCCGATGTTTGTCCTCTATGCTTTAGGCCGGTCCGAGCGGAATGCAATTTGGAGGAGCATCTGCGCCACCATTTAACTACAACATCCCACCAAATTCGTCCGAGAAGGAGGAGATTAAGGATTTGAACATCAACTCCAACTTCATCAAGGAGGAGAAAGGGGCCAGCGACACGGGAGGTCCACCGCCCTGCTATTCTTCCCTCAGCCCAGATGACAATATGCAGGTAAGTGAATGTTGGAGATGCTACCATTTGCTATCCCGCTTCAAATGGTCAGAGTTTGCAGACCGTGGCGTAATATTTTTATTTTCTTTGGGTTCGCTTATATTTTGGAATGATTGTTTGTGAGTATACGAAACCCAAAAGACTCATGTTCTTTTTCGAGCCTTTCGATGTAAGCTGATTCCTGGCTAGGGCGCAATCCTGGCGCAATCTGGTTCAATATTTCTTTTTGCTTCTTTTGCTTTGCAGAACTCAACTAAACCAAAACCTCAGCCACGGTCAAAGTTTTCCCCGGAACTCAACTTCCCGCCACTGCCGAACGTGCCACTTGATCTGCCCGACATTCCGGACGACAATGACAACAAAAATGCCGACGAGGACACCATCGACTTCGATGACCTATCGCGTCGTTTTGAGGAGCTGAAGAAGAAAAAATAAATGGTTTCGATTTTTCTGCGAGGGGTCACATGAAGCATGTGCTTGGTGAACCGTTGATGTTAGATCTTACCTTTGTTCATGCGTATTGTTTTGCCAATATGTTTACCAATAAGTTGATAATCGAATAAAGTATGTAATAACGAAAACGATGGTCTCTGTGCTTTTGCCTACCATTCCTTTCCACCTTTGGTTTGGTTTCGGGATCCTCCCCTTGCAAGCGTTCATTTGGCCGTCCTAAATTTGTTCGCTGGTATTTTGCGTTTTTGTTTCACGTATTTTTGTGAGTTTATTTAAAACCATGAAAGACGGCAAAGCAATGCCGTGTGATCTTTTGGGGCGGAAGCGAACTTTTTGTGCAGATTTGAAAAATCAACCTCTATCATAAACTATAAATCAACTAACCAATAAATCAAAACTGGCCAACAAATAGTATATGAGAAATAAATCAAAAAGCCCACTGAAAGAAGCTCCACACTCAAAATCTCACAAATTGTAACAAAAACAATTCCATACGTTGCGAAAGGAAACCAATAAATATTGGCATCCGTTCCTGAAAGGCGCACTGACAGTATGTGTCAGACGACTTTTCTCATTCGCCATTGCTTGGAAGCCATTGCCGCAGATCGCAGCGTAGTGGTCCCGTGGTTGTTCGCGTGGTCCCTTTAGCGTCAGTGGTCCCACTAGCAACTTTAGTGACGTCACCGATTGAGATATTGCGATAATACCTTGCACAAAGACAGGGTATCGTGGAGCAGTGCTTCAGGTGTACAGCGGTTAGAGGAAGTGTGAATAGGACGCACGCCAAGCGCAGCATTTGGCTATCGATCACAAAGAAGTGTGTCGACCGTGCGTGTGTGTGCATGCGTGTGCCTGAAGCGTACATAAAAACTGTGCAGCATTTACATAATCTCGTGCTGGTCCATTTTTCGTGTGCCAGTTAAAGAAAGCAGAGGTGAAGCAAACTTTCTGGGAAGGGCGCGGAAAGTATCGCAATTCGCTTATGATATTTTCGTATGCCAAGCCTCCCGTGTAATCTATGTTCCTTAGAATCCCATGTACGGCAGCGTCATTTTGCGAGACAGCACGAGTTCCACAGGATTCCGCTAGGCGGCGCGGCAGTGTGAGAAACAAAGTCCACCGCTGCAATCGGTTGTCCATGGCAAAAAGCAGGCTGTGAAAGTGGGCGCAAGAAGATGCTGTGAAAAATTCGTGGTGCCGCTGGACTTTTTCGCTGTTCGTTGAATATAGATTATCTTGTACAATTTTTAATAGTAATAAGTGAAATCAGTTAGTCGATTAGAATAGAACAAATTTTAAATTGCTTACCACGCATCCTGTGTCAAGGAGCGAAAGTAGCCATAGGCCTACTGCACGGAAAAGTAAAAGAGCTTCCGAAGGAACAAATCTCTTGTCTTCGAATTGTAAACAATATCAAGACGAGATAATGGCTCGTTTTGAAGAATAATATGAACAATAGAAAACGGTAAGCTGCTGTTTTGCATTTCTGTACTCATCGCAAAATGGCTCAGTACTATCAAATCGTGGAACGCGAAGATCTAAAGAATATGTATCCGCAACTTAACCTTGATGAAGGAATCCAGCTCGTTATGGGCGATGAAGTGCAGTTTGGCCAGCAACAAGTGATCCTGTCGCAGGAGCCAACGAACGATCTGCAGCTGCAACTTGGTGGCGACTCCAATAACCAACATCTTCAGCAAATCGTGTACCAGGCCTCGCCGCAGACGGCACCGCCACCACAGCAAATACCTCTGCAACAGCAGCAGCCACAGCCGCAACAAAATATTCTCGAATCGAATTATCTGGTGCAGCAAGACGATGGAACCATGACTGACGCGTTCGTTGGCGGCACTGCTCAACAAATGCCCCCTCAACTGACTCCTCAGGCGCCAATGGCACAGCTTCCACAAACGCAGCAACCACAGATTTATTACACCGATGACACAAACGGGCAGATGGTGCACACGGGAAATGTTGCGCAAAATCACGAGTTGATGCATGATAACTCGCAACCATCCACACTTCATACCATGCAGACGGCTGCTGAACAGCAGTTACAAAACCAGCAACAGCAATTTTTTTCAAACCAGCAGCAGCAGGAACAACAACAACAGCAACAACAAATGCAGCAACAACAAATACAACCGCAGCATCACCAGCCGGAGTTGGTACAGCAACCTAATCATCCACCAATTTCATCACATCAGGTAGTGCAGCTTCATTCTATACCAAGGCAAGGAATCATTTTTCGCCAAACCGACGCGACGAAGCAAGCTGTTTCGATAAATCAATCGCAGCTGCAAAACGTGCTGGGTGCTCAACAGCAAACGACGCAGGTAATTTTACCACATCCGGGAACGACTCCGACAATGCACCGACAGCCGCCGATAACACAACCACAGTCTCAAATTCATCAACAGCAACCAAATCAGCAGACGCAGCAAGCAGTTCAGCAGCAGAACCAGCAACAAATAGTTTACGAGCAAGTTCCTAATCAACAAAATGTTGCCATTCCGCAACAGATGGTGCAACATCAAGGGGTGACGGTCGCAACTACTCTTTCCCAGCAGCAACGCATTCAGGTGAACAATTCATGTCTCCACTAATATATTAATAATAATAATATTTGGCCTTCCGTCTTACAACGTGGCCGCCGTCCTCCAATCCCTGAGACACCGAGTGCTCTCCGCCAGATCTCGCTCCATCTGGTCTAACCATCTCGCTCGTTGCGCCCCTGGTCGTTTCTGCCCTACCGGATTTGAGGCGAACACTATCTTCGCAGGGCAGTTGTTCGGCATTCTTACAACATGCCCTGCCCAGCGTATCCGTCCGGCTTTAACCACCTTCTGGATACTGGCCGTAAAGTTGCGCGAGTTCGTGGTTCATCCTTCTCCTCCATACTCCGTTCTCCTGCACGCCGCCAAAGATCGTCCTCAGTACTCGTCGTTCGAAAACTCCGAGTACTCGCCGGTCCTTCTCTAGCATGGTCCACGTCTCAGAAGTGTCGACATTCAATCAGAACTTGGTAGATCTGTGTCTCTGTTTGATTTGGTGACCGCCAGGTGTACTTGTGTAGGAGGTTGTGCTGGAAGCAGGTGCTACGTACGGCCATGTTCTTGGAGGTGGCAAAGTCGATAAGTCTTAGGCCCATTTCATTGGTACGCTGGTGGGCGCTGAACCCTCCAATCACCGGTTTCTGCAATATTCGCGTGTTCACCGCTGTCTCCGAATCCTCATGGCCCGAGGCCGGGTGAACCTTGCCTTGGCCGGGTGAACGCTTGTGGTCCGAAACCGGGTCGTTGCCCCTCTCACCGGTGTCGATGGTCTGAGCTCGATCGACTTTTCCTCCGGCCCGAAGCCAGGACATTCTTTACCAGCGCCCATGGTCCGAAACCGGCCGCTGCTCTCTTACCAATTCTCACTGCCATAAATTCTTACATGGCAGGATCGCCAATGTGATATCCTCGTGCTTTATTACAATATACACACCAACTCCCGGAGCTCTCGGGCACAACCGTTCTCGTCTATTTCTATCATTATCTATCATCATCATCAACTGACGCCGTGCTCGCCAACTCACACATATTTACCCTCTTATTCGTATATGCCACACAGGTATTTCAGCAACAACAACAACAGCAGCAACAAACGATGCACGGGCAGCAACAGCCCGCACAGCCTGGCACCGCAGGCAATGCGATACTAAACCAGAGTGGAATGCGTCACTTGCTTTTGGTTACGAAAAGTCCCCAGTCTCAGATCGGCGTGAGTCAGCCCCAACAACAGCCCCCTTCTCAGAAGACCCAAGCCATTCAAGTTCAGTCGTCAATGGCGCCTCAATCATCGTTGCTCGTGCAGCAGCAACCACCTCAGCAAACGCAGGCTCAACAACAGCCAGTTAAGATTACTACGGTTGTAAGCACGGCTGCAACTCGGACTCGAGCCGCACGATCGCGGGTGAGCAAAGCGTGCGTCTCCCGGACACCGCGACAGCCTGCTCCTGGTGTGGTGCAGGTGCGAGCCCCGTGCGTAAAAGTTATGGCTCCCTCAGTTAGGGCTTCGGCACCTGGTGTAGCACCGGCACAGCAGCCACAACCGCAGCAGCAACAGCCAACTTTACAAATTACGGGACGAGGAAACTACGTCTTCACAAATCCACGTCAGAAGTTTTTGACGATCAATCGTCCACCGGCGACACCGAGACTGGCAATCTTCCGGACCGGTACCGTCAGTGGACCGCTGGGTCAACAAGTACAGCCGATTCAGCAGCAGCAACAGCAACAACAACAACAACAACAACAACCACAACAACAGCCGTTGCAACAGGGACAAATGGTGGCCCAAACCGTTCAGCCATTAGTTGTCACCCAAGCATCTGCCGCTGCTGCCAAGTCGCTGGTCGCGTCTACCGCTCCCGGTGGCGATACCGAGCTGGTCGATTTGGAGGATAGCATTCAAGCTGTATTTTTACAGAAACGATCTTCTGATGCTACGAAATCGCCGTCAGTAGCTTCGACACCCGCTTCGAGCGGTGTCGCTCCTGGACTTATCTACCAATCACAGCAACCTGCACAACAGCAGCAAATGAACCAACAAGTTGCAATTCCGGTGCAGTCACAGCTTCCGGTGGCGTTGGCGGACGGTACTGCTCCGGAAGGGTCGACCAGCTTCATTCCGTTGCCCGATGGGCGGTTGGTGACGCCGGCTGCGTACCGGACGTTCCAGGAAAAGCAACACCTTCGCCAGCAGGAAGCACGAATTGGCGGCTTTAACCAGCAATTGCGTGTGAGGATGCCGCAGCGAACCATGGTCGCGATTAGGTCGCGAGCGCCGTTGGGTCGGCAAACGGTTGCAATGCACGTCCCACAGCAACCGCCTACATCTGTGCAACAAAACGTCACGCTATCATCCACGCCAATACAGCAACCTATACAGATTCCTTCTAATCAACTGTTGCAGACGATGAATGTCGGACAGTCTGGTTTACAGCAAATGCAGCAACTGCAAACGGTGTCCCTTCAACCATCGGGTCTCGCACCGTCGGTGCTCCAAGTCGTACAGGAGCCAATTCAAGTCGTACAGGAGCGCGAAAGTGCACGGATGTTGGTTATCCTGCAGAGCGGTGAACAGCGGTTGATTACGTTTACGCTGCCAAAGGAAAGCTGCACAGTCCAGGAGTTGCTGGAGCAGGTGGGAGTGCAGTACTCTCCCGACAGCAACATCAAGTGTATCGCAAACCTGGGCGGGGAAATCGACTACATCGTCTGTGTGGGTCTTGACACGGAGGAAACGAACGAAGTTATCAAACAGGCAGAGAATACCATCAAAAACCATCAGCTGCACAACTTGCAGCAACAACTCCAGATGCAAGAACAGCACTCGCTTCAGCAACAACTGCTGCATCAGCAGCAACAGTTGCTACCGACGGCCGGTATAATGCAGCAGGGACATCTTCCCCAGCAGGTGACAGTCACTCTACAACATCAGTTACAACCGCAGCAACCACCGCAACTGCCTGTGCTTTCGGCACAACAGTCGGCACCGTTACGATTCAATGATAGCTTCTGTCAAACGATAACAACCGGCGGGGTCACGTTATCAACTGGCGACTCGAAAGGAGCACTTATCGATGGTGGTACGCCCGAAGCTAAACGTGAACCACCGGTGAAACTGGTGAAAGGTTTTCTGGCAGTCTGCGCATCCTGTGGTTACACGGGAGCCGATCACGCCAAATGCCAGCGGTGTCGGCGAATATTTACCGAGGCCCCGAGGCGTATCGCCGAACCGGAAAAGGGATCTCCAGCTTCGTTGAACCCGCCACCACTCATACCAACGGTCACTTCGACTCCGATCGTGCCAAGAAAGTACGACATCTACGGTAAAAAGCAGTCGATGAGCATCATTCTGGCAATGCGCGGCCGAGGCGGATCTCGGAGCGGTCGCGGACGAAGCCGCAACGCAGCGATGGTTAGCAAGTATGCCGATGCGGAACCGGTTGTCTTTACGCTGAGCAGTGATGATGAAGATTCCACTTCCGCCGACCGATCGAAAACCATCTATAAATCCATAAACAACATTTCCAAGGTGAGCTATACGTGGTGTTTAGTTTTGGTCATTGAAAGTATTTTTTTCCTTAAGTTGGAACCTCGATTACCAGTGTGTAAAATCTGCATTTATTGCTACGAAAAATTCGTAAAGAAATTTTTGTATATTGGCTGCATTGATCACATTGGTGCAAAAAAACGCTGACAAGAACGGGTTAATGCGTGTTTCTGTGTTGGTTTTGAATTATTCTTTGTCGAATTTGTACTTTTCTGTATAAGAAAGGAAAACTTAAAAAAATCCGTGGCATTCTTTCCAACCGCTTTCTTTCCATACGTTTCCCATTTCGGTCACAGTTGAACGCATCGCAGTCGTCGGAGAAGCGAGAACCTCTGCCGTGCGAACCAATCATCGGCGACGGCGAAGTAACCCTTGGTAAGTAATAAACTGCTTTTTCTTCTGATGATGGGTGTGAAAATTTACATTTAAAAAGGTGAACGGTTGGATGTAGCGCCCTCTGGCGGATAAGAGGTTACCGATTTTCGGGCCTCCTTCAGGCTGTCAGAGTAAGCATTGCTTGATGCACACACACTCGCACACATTGCATGCACATTTTTAAACGTCAACTTTGACGCGACTTTTTGCAATGGCGGTGGCCCCGGTTCTGCGACTGAGCTGGTAAAGCGCTCGGTAGAAAGGTTTATTTTCGGGGAAGGTGACAAGCCCAATTGCTCCAGACACGTTTCGTCAACTACTGGCCGCAAGTTTTGTTTCCTCAGTCGCTTTGCTTATTGAAGGGCATTCAAACTATCGGCAAATTCAGGGACGCGCTTGTTTCGATCGCATCGGCCCTTTTTCGGGGTCGTGTACAGCGAATAAAAGTTTTCCTCAGAATTGGTGCTCAATCAACGCGACATCCTTCGGTCAGCGGAATGGGTGATCGATGTAAGCAAAAGGCGCACGAACGGAAGTGAACTGCGCCCTTTCCTGGTGTTGGATCCGGGTCGTTTTCCGGTGTGTTTTTCTTCATTCCCATTTCTACCTTTGGTACGCAACCGTTTTGCAGATAAACCCCGGTTGGATGTCACAGACGTGAAGACTCTTCCCGACGGGCAGATTACCCAGCTCGACTGTTCGACCATTCGCATCGGTTCGCTCAAGTATGAGGCCAACGAGAAGGTAAGAAGTCCTTACTGCACTGCCGCATGGAAGGAACGTGTGTCGTTAGTTAACCGTTGCTCTTCCGTTCCCGTAAGGTCACGCTCTCGTCGAAAGGAATGCGGATTGTAGCGCCGAACGTAAAGCGACCGACCGAGTTCGTCAGCTTGGATTTGCAGATGCACGAAATTGTAAAGGTTGTGGTACACTTCTCGAAGGCACTCAACACAATGTTTGTCTACACGTTGCCCTCGTGCGGGCAGTACGTCCGCCAGCACTTGGAGATGGATCTGAGCGAAGAGAAGCGTAAGTTCAGTGTTCTCCTTCGGTCGTCATGATCTCCGCCGCAAGTTTTAAGCTCACTGGACTTGGTTTTTTCTCCTCCAGTTCCGTACTTTAGTCCAATCAGTCGCACGAACGAAACGCACAAACGAATTACACTTGTGATGGAACGTATCACTGAAGAATCAAAATCAATTCTTAAGAACATCTTCATTGGCCAGCAGCTGGAGGAGATAAGTGTGCGCGATGCGAACGAGCTGCTGCTTCGGTGTTCACCGGTCCGTTCCGCATCGCCGGCGTCCGGTGATGGCAATGGTAGCCACGCAAATGGCATCGACAGCGCTGGAATGCTGGATGCCACTGAAATTCGCAAGATACTCATTTACCCACCAGGCAAGGGTGGTATTTCGATCAACACGGAGGATTATATGTGCTTGGCGATCGATCAATACTTGAACGACGTGATTATAGATTTCTATCTGAACTACTTGCGCCTGGAGCTGCTCAGCGAGAAAGCGCGCAGCGCCGTGCACATCTTTAGCTCGTTCTTTTACAATCGGCTTACGACGGTTTCGTCACGCCAACGAGGGCACAACGTTGCCACGGCCAGCAGCAACAACAGTTCGGCGAGCGAGCGAGATCAGAAGCAAACGGCGGCTCAAAAGCGACATACCCGTGTCGCTAGCTGGACCAAGCGGGAGAACATTTTCGATCGTGACTTCATCGTCATTCCTATCAACGAGCAATCGCATTGGTTCTTGGCAATCATTTGCTTTCCCGGACTGGAGGGGCCAATTTCGATGACCAGCAATGTACCGACGCCGGTTCGCAAAGCAAAGTCTGGTGTGAAATCGACACCAAAAGCGACGAAGCCGCCTGGCAACGTTTCGTTGCAGATCGGTAGCACAACAATTACGCCCGTTTCTAAGCGCGACCTGGAATCGATCAATCTGGGCGAGGACGATGACTGCGATGAGCGGGATGAAGCCGAAGGAGACGAAAGTGAGCTGGCCAGCGAAACGGAGGAAACGGAGGATGAGGAACCCACGGATGCACGGACAGCCGTCAAACAGTGAGTGGCAACGGCAAGGACGGTTTCGTCCGACGGTTTCCAATCATATCTCTCTGTTTTTCACCTCGCAGACCATGCATTTTAATATTTGATTCGCTAACCGGTGCATCACGTAGTCGGGTAGTGGCGACACTGCGTGACTATCTGACGTGCGAGTATCGGGTGAAGATGCCGGGCAAACCACCAAAGCTCTTCAACAAACTCAACATGCCGGGCCACTGTGTGAAGGTGCCACAGCAAAACAACTACACTGACTGTGGCCTGTACTTGCTGCAGTACGTGGAACACTTTTTCCTAGTAAGTTGATTTGGCCCTTTGGGAACAGTCAGTCGGTTTTGGATACGCTTTTGGGTGCTCATTAAATTATGTCCGTTTCTTCACCACAGCATCCTATTAAGGACTACAACCTTCCAATCAAGCAGCTTCAAAACTGGTTTGACACACTCACCGTTACGAAGAAGAGGGAAGATCTGTCGAACCTGCTCAAAGAGTTAATCGGTAAACACAATCCAAAGGAGCTGCCATTGCCCAAAATAGAATTTCCCACACAGGACGGTGCGTAAGAACACGAATAATGACAAAGCAATGCAATGAGCATGATCGCTACGTTTAATTTTGTAGGAAGATTGATTGTAGAACCGGAAGACGGTTTAAATGATCCCGAGTTCGAGGAGGAAGAGATGGAAGATGAGGAGTTCCATACCGATCTGAACAACGCTACCGACGCCGACGAACAGCAGCAACCACTAGCCGATACCGAGGCGGACGGCGATACCGAGAATAGCAACCCACCCAACAACGTCACTCTGGCCTCGTCTGGTACTAGTCTCATCAAAATGCTCGTTCCGAAGCGCACTTATCCCATCACGAGGCCCGTCAGACACACGTTCCTGAGTCGTAGCGTCGGCGGCGTCAGCGCAACAGGGGAAGGGGACGAACCGCTTACTTCGCTGGTGAGCTTGAAGCGACCGATGGAGGTTGCGGCTGCGGTTGCCAAACAGCAATCAACATCCGAAAGCATTAGTAACAGGTCTAAACAGCCACGGCTTACAGATAGTTCCGGTAGGATCGTATCTTAGACTCAAAACGGCGATGCAGGATGCGCAAGGATTCGGCCGATTATGGATTCCGCGGTGATGACTTGAAATATACTGTGACATAACAAACGTAGCTTATGTTGCGGTTCGGTAGAAGGGAGATAGTTCAGAGACTAATTTTCTTTTTATTTTTATGCGACCGGTATTATAGTTATTCTTGTTCTATTCCTATTATTCGATTGGCCGTCATTTTTCGTTTGTTGTGGTCGCCAACTACGTAAGCAGCCAATGTCTGCCAGATGGCGTTAACCGCGGGCCTTGCCTAGGTCACAGCCGGTTTTAGTTGCTCAGCGCCGCTAATCCCATTATTGAATGGTTTGTTGTGCTCGCGCCCATCGTCACCGCATCGATCGTTAGGCTTGTGATGCAGGAAATTCACAGAATTCATATTCCTATTCATTCATAGTAAGCTTTGTTTTGCTCATTACATATGTTGATTAATCCGAATTACGTTTATTGTATGTATCGGTGCGACTGCGACGTAGGTGTGTAAATAAATCCGTAATCCGTTTTGACTCTATACATGGCGTGCGTTGGTATGCTAACCTAACCTTTATGCGACAAAAGAGGAACCTCGTAACTCGTAAGTTCCCTCTCCATTCGCTTCAACAATGTATTCGTTTGGTAAGTAGATTTAATCACCTTAACAAAACACCCTTTTCTTCAGGATTTAGTTTGCTTCGTGCTTCAAGGTCATACCATGCCATGTATGAGTTGAAATAGGAGCGCCGTAAAAGCGCCCGTACCTGTAATCCATTTTTCGACTATACATGACATGTATCGGACGTGTCAAAATTGTTGCCGATGGGAGGAAAGAGGAAGGGATTTTTTTTTGGTGTGGTCTCCCTGTGTAACCATGACAACCAAGGGAAGCGCCGTGAAAAGTAATCAAGGTATCAAACAGAGGTCACTGTTGAAAGTGACTGTTTACATCTAAACCACCTAGCGCGGGGTTTTTCTGTCGCTTTTGCCTGATTGTGATACCAAAAATAGTACAAGAAGGACATGTCGAATTGCTTTATTATGTTTGCTATTAAAACAATATTTTCACCCACAGACTGCCTGAAACGCGGTGGAACTTTTCACGCTATTATTTTTAATTCAAGTTTTCGACTATATTTTTATTGCTTTACTAACTCGAAGTTAAAGTTGTCGTGCTGCAATTGGAAGCGAAAGGAATTTGAAGTAGTGTAATGTTGATTATGAGAAACTGATATTCGGCTATTAAATAGGTTCATTAATAAAAAAATGCAGAGGAGACATTATCGCAAAATTGAAAGTCTAAATTATACTCATTCATTATGCTAATTAAAATTTTTCTTTCATCCTAAATTTGTTAATACATGCACGCCGTACATGGGATCACTACATAACCTCACTTAACACGCGCGGCACACAACAAAATCCGTTTCGTAACTATACATGGCATGTAGTGCGACGGTGACGTCATGGATCGCCCAAGAAATATGCCTACGCTGCGGGGACAGACGAAGCGTAACGTAATGTATTTGGCATTACAGATTAATGCCAAAGTGCTGCGCTTATTTTATTTCTCTTCTATTTCTGTTTTCTCGGACCAAAAACACGAATGTAAACACGTTTGACATTTCATTTTTATATTTTTGCTGCCACACGAGCGTACACGATTTTCCATTACAAATTTTACACCAATTCTTACGCTTCGTGTGGCCTCCCAGACACACTTCGCTCACCCCTTCGAAAGACACGGTTCGCTACTGTTCTTACGATCTACGGGGAGATAGACTGTTGGAATCTCCTCATTGCAGTCGGACGGCTATTAAGAGAGGACTAATGTTGAAATAATGCTAAATAATGGATTAATAATTCGGCAGTTTGAATCCAATACAAATCTAAAGAAGAACTTTCCTCAAATGGTTTCTCTCTCGCGGAATGGACTGGAATAAAAATTGAACAAACCGGAAACTACGGAACCGGAAAGAGTAAAGAGAAGTGATTTTTATTTTCAAATTTCCGGTGACCCAATCCGGCCACCAACACAAACAACTAACAGCTCGGGGGACTGATGAGTGATCGAACCCTCCAACATTCGCATCCTCATCCTCTAGTCTTCCGTCACGGTAGAAAAGGCACTTCTGGCCGGACCTGGCAGCGAATTTTGTTCCGACATACACAAAGAAACACACTCACACACAAACGGCACACGCACGCAATTTTGGAACCTCCTTCCGGCCGTTGAAGAAAGTTTCTCTCGCTTTTGGAAGCGTCCCTACGCCGTGGAAAAGCCACCCTTTAGTAGCGGGCCCACACTGGCGCCATCCATATCACAAATTCGGTTGGTGTTCTTCTCCGGCCTTCTCTTACGCCTCACTTTCTTCGGTGCCCTTGGCTTCCGGTGGTGCTTCGACAGTTTGAGCTGTCCCATCGATTTCCTCGCCACCGCCGGCATCGCTCGGCAGAGACTCGTCTGGGGCGTCGTCGTCTGGGTCCACTTCATCGTATTGGTCTTCGGTCACCAGAAGCTTCTTTTTGTGTTTTACAATTTCGCGTATAATATCTGAAAGTATGGTGTAAGTTAATGAAGTAATGCTGGATGGTCGGCGCCACAGCGCGGCGTACCTTCCAGCAACTCCCTGGAATCGATCCACTGGCCAATCTCGTGCGCCACTTCCCGCGCCAACCAGGGCGTAATCTGGCGCTCGAACTCCTCGCGGTCCTTCTCGCTGTCGAGCTGGTCGGCGGCCGCCATCACTTCCGGTACGAGATCGTCGATCCTGCCCTCCAGCAGCTTGGCCGCCGTGATGCGTTCCTGCATCTCGCGGTCCAGGTCGCCGGTAATCTTGTCCTGTAGGAAGCGGCGCTCGCGCTCCCGCTGGCGCTTCTGCTCGTCGAGCTCGAGCCGCCGCAGTTCGGCCAGTTCCGCTTCGCGCAGTGCCAGGATTTTCTGCTGCTGGCGGCGCATTTCGGCAATCTCTTCCTCGTGCAGCACTTCGACCAGCGCCTGCTCAAGGGTCCGGCTGACGAGCACCTCGATGATCGGCTGCACCTCGGTGTCGAAGTCAAACAGCTCACCATCGAGAATCTCGGTGGCCGCATCGCAGCCGCTCTTGGCGGGAATGTAGGGCGGCGACGGCGGTCGGTGGAGGAACAGATCCGTCTGGCAGCCGGCATCGAGCTCGGGCGGGTGCAGAAATAGCTGTTTCGGGCGGGAATTTGGGTGATGTTAGACTCCGCAGGGACTTCGCCGACGCATGCGGACTTTCTTACCTCTTCGAGGTACTTTTCGGTCTGGACCGTTTCGTGCCGTCGGCCACGCACCGGGGGAGGTGTCCCGATGATGCCGCGCTGGTTCCGGGAGACGTACTTCTTGCGCAGCAGCTGCCGCCGTCGGGCTTCCGCTTCCTTCTGCGTGCTGTCGCCATCGCCCTGTGGACAACGAACAAATATGAAAACTCAACAGCCGGTAACTTTGTGGACAGAAGCCCAATGTGGACTGGAAGGTGTAAAAGCGATGCGAACGGGGCCTTTGCATGTAAAACTCCCAGACGACGATACCAGATGTTTATGGTGAATCTACTTGGAACCTCTCCATCGTGGTTCCAATTCCAGTCTAAGTGAAATGACTCTAATCCAACGAAAGTCTGCAAACTATTTAGGCACGATAGCAAGCAATGATAAACCAATGTTAAATTAAAAGATCTGTTATATAGTAGGGAAATGATTGGAAAAGAAAAGGTAATCAGTGCTGCTCTCCATTCTACTTGTGCTACAATCAACAGATTAAGCTAAATGAAATTAAACCAAGAAGAGGAGAAAGAAAGGTAGAAGAAAGTTTGGCACTAATTGTGGCACCCAGGATGCGTTCCGAACCATCGGAACTCTTCCGTTCCGTCTCGACTCGCCACACGAAGGAGCACCGAAACAATATTTACACCACGCGCACCCCAGGGGCTGGACAATTTCAGCCAACGGCGCAGCAAACCCAAACGAAAGCCGAAAAGCGGGTCGGTGGAAAACCAAGGAAAAGCGCGAAGCAGCTATTTCTTGTGTCAGGCCGGTGGCAGGGCAGGGCCACGCCAAATCGCCAATTTACAGTGAACAACAATGAGCCAGGGCGCAATGGTGGGCAAGGCAGACGAAAGACGAGAGCGTGTGCGTGGGTGAGTGAGTTTTATGTTTGAGATTTTGGTTCAATCTTGCACGCTGCATCGCGCCCGACCCGGGGATCACAGACTCACCTTTCCTGACAGAAGACCAGCGTAACCGAAATATGGATTCCACTTGGGCAACCCACAGGAGTTCGCATGTTCCGGCTTTTGGTTTGGTGTTGGGCGTGAAAAAAGGAAACCGCGGACAGGATTTAGGGTCGTTGTTTCCCCAAAGTCGCCAAAAAGGGTCAACAAATATGGAAGGATAAAAATAACGCACAAAGAGAGAGAGAGAGAGAGAGAGAAGAGGAAGTTGAGATTTAGAGACACCGTTTTGAACGGAGCACGGAACCTCGGAGTTGATTGGCAAAGGGAAATGGCCAAAGCTAGTAACGAAACGAAAGATTCACACCATTTTCCACGGTGGAGTGTAGAAGAAAACAAAAATGCCGAACGAACTACGAAGCTACGGGAAACATCCAAAGAACTGAACGCCACTACACTCGCGCGCCACTGACCACCGGGGAACACTTTCGGCCGGTTTTGGCCGGCCAAAATTGTCCCGTTCACGTTCACGGTTGGTCACACTTACCAGCTGTAGGTTGCTGCTTGAGGTATAATTGCTGCCCCGGACGACGCGCCGATCGTGCATCACGTTCTGGTAGTTGCCGCCTTGCTGCGATTGGTCTCTGGAAAATGAAACGGTGAATCGGAGAGGGAAAATGGTTACCGTCACACATATAAACACACTGCTCGGTCGGTCGGGACACCGAAATACGCAGCCGATTACGCATCCGCTCTCCCGCGTAACCCGCCTTCGTCGCCGTCGCCCACACAGACGAGGACGCTAATGGACCAGTTGGCCATTTGGAAAGGTGAACGATCCTTGGTCTGCCTTCTTATGTACTAGCGCCCACTGCCCGCCTGCGTATCGACCCTTTAGGCGCGCGGCACGAGAAAAACTGGCCCCGCAGAGAAGAAAGTGGAGAAGCGAAGCGAAAGTTCTGTGAACCTTGGCAAACAAATATGGATGGATTTCTGTGGGCCCCTTTTTCTGACACATTACGAGGCCAGGGTCCCAAGTCAATGTGCCTGCCAGGAACTTTGCTACGGTTATTATGCCATCGCAATGGAATGGATTGATCTTTTTTCTGTATTTGATTAATTCATATGACGAAATTGTGTGAAGTTTTTATCGGAATTTTAAGTCCATTCAACAAAGTCCATTCATGGGATTAGTATCTCGCGAATCACAGAGACATCGTGTCGATGAAATGAAGGGTCAAACGAGGATTCCTATCATTGCTTGGTTCAAGGCATTTTCTCTTTACTAAATCGCATTGACTTAACAGACTCGCGTTTTTGTTAGGTATAGTAAAATTGTCTAGATATTTTCAGCTGGTTAATCTAATCAACAATAGCTTATGGTGCAGCTGAGCTGTAATAAATCTACACTGTTAAGGGTGAGCTCTAAGTTTAAATTAATAAACTAAAGATATTAGACGTTCGGGTTTGATTGATATGATTGTTTGAAATCTTGTAACAGTTCTCGTGTTGAACCCTCCGTTGGATATAGTAAGACTCCAATGGGAACCATTGTTCTACGTACCAAACTAATTACATACAGTCCAACCAAAGTCCGATTACTTAAAGTGCTTCCACTTTGATTTAAGCGGTACAAATTCTAGCGTATTTAATGAGAGTTGATATGCCCGCTGTTTAGTACCTAATCAGAGGAACGTAACAAAGTAATCCTAACGACTCTGGTGCGTTCGGTGCCACCATTAAATTCTAATTCCGACTGGCCGATAATGGCGGGGATCTCCGACAAAATCGTGCTTAAGAAGTTGGGTTGAAGTTTTTAATTGCCAAGCTGAGGCCCCACCTAGGGGTGCAGTAGTTCGGTAGCAGGAAGTCGGCAATTGGTGCAGACCGTAGCCGGCTATCAAACCGGGGTCTCCCAGATATGTCACTCGGCTTGATGGCCCATGTTTGATTAATGTGCCCTCATCGAACCGAGGACTAATACAACGTGACGTACGACTCCTTAATGATCGTCTGGGTTGAAAGTCCTGGCTGGCCGACTGACCTACTGGCCAGCGAGAGCGCAACTATCTGTTCAACCGCCAGGCGGCCGGACAATACAATGACCTGTGGTTCATGCGTTTTTTTTGGGAGTGCTCACCCTTTCCGCAGGGCGCCATTGCGTGAAATGAGACGATATGTTGACCGGGACCGGGTGTGGAGCCTCTTCGAGTGGCTTCGCAGTTCGGCAACATGCAAGGTAAAGGGATGACCCAAAAAGCCTACTCCGACCGGAGGGTAGCCAACACACTCTTCCGCACGTTCCGAGGCTCCGATTCCGATGGGATGCGCCGACGCCGCTAGCGTATCTTAATTCGGAATCTCGGAACCATAACTTTGGCGTACCAGGCGCCTCCTTCAGTTGGGTTGCGGTTTAGTTTGTTGTTTTTTTCCAAATCGTTGTTGCAAAACTTGCGCCCCGAACCCAGCAGGGACTCGCATTCGTTTCCGACACAGACCACACAAATCGATGCCGGTCTCGGAAATAGGCCATCCAGGGACTCCTAGACGGCCCACGGTGTCGGCCCGAAAGCCTTGCCGTCACTTGCCGGTGCCGGCCGCCCAACGCCGCAGGGAAGATTAATTATTGAAATCTAATCAACTCCGCGGGCTCCGGTGACGATGGAGTGTCGCCCGGTGGCGCCCTTTACGACGTGGCGAGCCGAAGGTCGCGCGCCGTTTTCGGAGCGACCGACCTACCGATCGATAGTTGGAATATTATATTACGCAGCGCAGTGAGTGATTGGGGAAGGCAACCCGACCCGATCACCGCGGACCCGTTTGCTGCCATTTTTAGCTCCTGGCGGTCCATCCCTGGCCGCGTGTGGTGTGACATGCGAAACTCTTTCAACATAATTATGATACGGCACGCTCGGGTGCAATCGTACCATTGCTGCCGTGGTCCTGGCGATGACCATCTGAGTCTGCCTTCTCTTCTCTTGAAAGTACAAAACAATATGCAAATTTCGCACCACGACTGAAGGACTTTGTGGCGTTCGAGTCCAACCACCGCGCGGGAAAACGGGAATAAAATAACTCCTTTTTTGTTACTTCTTAAATCATTAACTGCGCTCCGCCCGTTCCTCGGCGGTAACCTTGGCGTGTATTTGTGTAAGTGTTAAAGCGGCAATTACCTTGCCGTACGGTGGCCCCGAGCGGCCGCTCCGATCGATTGTAGCTCCGTCGTCGTCGTCGCAGTCACCACCTTTCGGATCGTGGTCTCCGTCGGCACTTCCGGTTGGATGCCGGGGCCACGGGCCAACGGTTTGTTGTAGTGATGGCTGCCGTGCTTGCAGATGTACTCCAGACCCGGATGGTTGTAGTTCGGGTGGCTGGTGTCATTGTTGTTGTTCGGAGCACCGGGCGGTTTGCCGGCTGGACCGTGGGCCGGCAGGACACGGGGCCGGCTCTCGAACGCGTACAGGCGGCGCTGTACGGCCGGTGCGGACGCGTGCAGGACCGGTAGATCCTTGCACGGCTTCAGGAACACACCCTTCGGGACGGTCGTGATGAAGAGCGGGCGCTTCCTGGCGTTCACCTCCTGCGTGCTGCCCTGCGTGACGCAAACCGGGTGGGTACGGAGAAAAGGGGTTAAACGGGAGGTGGCTCTAACACGGGGGGAAGGTCCTGCCAAAGGGACATCCGCAGGCGGCAGGTGGTAGGTTTGTCTGTCAGAAGCTGGCACCTTTTCGCTTGCTACTCGCTCGGATCGGTCCGCCGTTTAATGGCGGGGCAAAGGGCCGAGCGGGCTTTAAAACGATGCCTCCAATTAGCGTCATGCAAGGGCCGTTGAAAGCTGAAGGCGAAGATAACAGAAGGTACCCGGTCCCGGTCAGTAGGTCAGCGGGAGCACCCTTCTTTTTATTCCCTTCTAACAAGGACTCGTTTGGAAGGTTCGAAAAAAGTTGCTTCAAAATATCAAAAGATAATGCATGAGTTCCATCACCAGAATTCAGGTTCCAAAAATGTCTTAAGAGCCAATCAAAGCGGCTTTCTGATCCGACGCTACTAAATGTCCAACAGATACATCGGAAACGTCGTCTGGGAATGCCTGGCTGGGAACACTATGGTCTCCCTTTTAAGGAATCCACACGGATTACTCTTTATCGAGTACCTTGACAAAGGCTTTCAAATTTAACGAAGCAATAATGAATTATTTCAAAATAATCTAAGCATCATAACAACAGAAATAATTTATCCTGAAGACTTTGTGTCTGCTGTTCATCTAATTAGAAAACACCCCCACTGTAGGTGTGTTGGAAAATCAATCAATTTTCTGTTTTCCCTTTCTGTGAACTAACATATCATTAGGCAGATGGGAAAGTACGATAGTAATTTGTTTACCACTTAGATCTGCTGCGTTTTTCAGCGAAAAGCGCGTCCAGCGAGGCTTCGGGAGGCCTCGGGAGGGCCTCAGCATTAAACAAACAAAAGGTCCTTGAAACTGGAGGCCCTTGCATGATTTATACAACATCCGTTCGATCGCTCTGGTGTATGTACCCCAAACCAACTGGTCACCACCTTCACCAGTCACCGGAATATTTCACTTTTCCCACCCGAAAAATGGGAAACCTGTTTTCCACTTCCACTCGCCAACGTCCACCGCCAGAAGGTGGTTAAAAATAGCGCAGCGTTTGCTGACGCATGGCGGGGGTCGATCAACAGGACCTTCGGGACGGGACGGAGAGTCGAAAATGGCACCTACATTTTTGGACGAACGCTTCGAGGAGTCACCCTGCAGCATTCGCAGCTTGGCGTCCAGCTCGCGGCTAAACTCGTGCGTGAAAGGACGGTTCTCCTGCTGCTGCTGCTGCTGCTGCGGGTGTTGATGGAGTTCCTGCTGCTGCCGGTTGGGGTCATCCTTGGGCTCGCTGGCAGCACTCCGGCGGCTTTTCCGATTGTTCCGGATCAGTTGCTGCTCGAGCTCGTGCAAAAGCTTGTAGTCCGGATGAAGACTGACGATGTGCTGTCCTTCGATCACTTCCCGTTGCTGCTGAGGCTGCTGCCCGGCATGTCTGAGGGGTCGTACGATCGCGTTCGGTTTACCGATCATGCTCCGCTGGTACTGATCACTCGGTACGATCGTAAAGGCTGGACTTTCCAGTTCCAGCAGCTGCTCCGGCCGTTCCTGGGTGGCCGGCTGTGGCGGGCGGTGCGCCGATAACGTAGGCATCCTGGCCGTTTTCCGATCCGAGGCCGGCCGAGGGGGACTGGCACCGCGCGGCGACGCCTCCAGTTCCACTTCCGCCTCCAGTGTGGTGGGATTTGCGCGTGCCCTTCAATTAGACCTTCTCAATCACCGTCATAGCACGGGATTTGCCGTGGTGATGAATTATGCATACGCGCTCTCCGGGCTAGGAACTAGGGAATTTTATTATTTAACGTGTACGCAAATCGCTGGCAGCTTTCGGGTAGTCCAGTCAGGTCTGCATCATTGATATGGCCAGTGTTAAAGCATCGCACATGTTCATGGCCTACATCGTGGCATAGTCGTTCCCGTTCTGTGTGCGGCAATTGAGGAATATTTCTCTCTGTCTCGCTCTCTGGAGCTGGAGTGACCCAAATTGCAGTTAACCTCCGGTGGCTTGACCTAACCTCGAACTGGCTGCGGATAGCTTCTGGGGTTCAATCTCGTATGTCACCGGGTTTGGTCGGTCCTGGTAGGAAGCCCTCATGACATCCGAAGGCTCTTGCGGCTCAAGGTTTTCGGCCCACGCCTAGCTATGCACCGGGGAGTCGCACTAAACCACCATCACTAACATCACTGTGGTCACCCACAACACAAAGGACATGCACAGGACACTGGCCGCAGGACTCGAACGGACCAACCGTACTGCCCAACGATCCGGCTACGAATGACCCACGAGTGGAGCCGTACGCTCGGTTATGTGGTCAGCCTTCTGGACCGACGGAGGGAGTTGAGGAATTTTCCGAGCTTTCGCTTTCCATACTACGAATCGGTAAGGTGTTGAGTGAAAAGCGAATGGAGCTATGTAATGTGTGTCCCTGTGTGTGCGCGTGTAATGGACAACCCCCTACGGGCCTAGCGTTGTTCCGGGGGTTTCCTTCCTTTTGGGGCGAGTGAAGTAAATGGAAATTATGAGCCCGATGGCAGGTTCGCGTGACGTTTGACCAACGGCCACTTGGCGTTCTGCGGTCCCGAGCGGTCAACGGCGAATAGCTTCGGAATCGCTGAGGCACTGTGCGGCACATACCATCGCCATGTAACGGCCGGGACCGGTTGGTACATAGAGGATAGTGTTTTAATTACCACCAACACAAGAGCGAAACTTGGTGCGCGAGGGAAGAGAACCGTCCGCAGGCACGGATTCTTTTTGCGCGATCATCCTTTTTATTAGTAAAATTATGGACCTTTTTCTTTTTGAAAAATCATGAGCTTGTCTTTAGAATGAGTATTTCAGATGGGCACGCAGCAACTGTAATGGTCAGTTGAAGATGGCTTAAAGCAACTAAACTAAAGATTTTAAATATGTTCTTTACAATTGCCACCAATTACCAATCATTAGTAATGACGATTGAATACCTCTTGCTTGTTAAATGGTGTAGGAATGTGCCGAGATATCAAAACCGTTCGTTGTCTAACTGAACAATTTTGTTTATTTAATTTAATTTTATTTTCGGTGCTCTATTTGAGTTTACGTGCCCTAAAGATGGCCCCCGAAAACACTTCAAAACTCCCGCTGTTGATTTAAATATAGTGTTAATAAATAAGGCAATCGAGACAAATTTATTGTGTCGCGGCACCACAGTCTGTAACCCTCGCAATCCGTAAATCAGTTCTCCGGTTGGGTCCGGTTGGTCCGCGACAAGAAATGCCCATTTGCTGCCCACAGGACACCCGTTCGTGCGAACTGACCAGTTAAGACCGGATCTCCCGGTGGCCAGGCCGAACGGAAATGATAAACAAATGCACGAAACGTCGGCGACCGCTGCGTTGCTGTCTCCAAGGTTCCAACCGCCCCAACTGAGAACCCCCTTTTTCTTCGGAGGTCCTTACGGCGGGTGGCTTACGATTGACACGCAAGCCTTGCGGTGACGCATGAGAAACGCGTTTCTTCCGTTTGGCGAGAGGAACCTTAGAAATGGTCGTTATAATTTTTCATCAACGCGTTGGCTAATCCGTGTAATTTTCAAGTTCATGATCAATTGGCCGGCCGGGAGTGGTCATTTTACACTGGCCGAACCCGAGCACCCCATTTTTGGAGGCCAATGACTTTTGTATTGTTGTTTCGGATGCCGATTTGTTTCGTTCGCATCACGCTTTATCTCGCGACAGGATGTCCATTAAATTCAAGGTTATGCCGGGCCGGTTGGTGAGGTCGTTTATCCGGCCGGTCAAAGCCGGCGTGACCGCCAGTAACCGCCAGTGGGCGGGCCAAAGGATTTTCCGAAAAGCAAAGGAGCCCGTCGAGTGTCGAGTGCCGGTTCGTCTCGCGGAGGTCCTTCGACGGAGAGCGCTCTGATCGAAAATGGAAATGCTCCGAAGGTGGTAATGAAGTTGGATGGGTTTTGGGAAGGTGGCGAAAGACTCCCAACACGTGCCTCACCACGGGAGTTCTATGAACCCCCCGGATTGGCTAAAAACGTAGGAATCGAATGATGACCGGTTCGAATCAGGGACTGGAGCCGAGTAGATTCACCAGGCCTCCGACTGGGGTCCCGAGTACGAAGTAATGGAGGAATAAACCCTTGACCTTCAAAGGACAAACTGTGAAATGTCCTGCCGGTAGTTGTGTTTTGGCAGCCCGATCCGGCTGACCCGCCCACCGGATGAACGGGCCGTGGTCGTGTGGCTCTTGAACCGGCCGGTGGTGGTGCTGATGCTGATGGTTATTTATACCGGCCACTATGTTCCGACACCCACGGGGTGGTTGGTGCTTTTTGTGTTCGGCGACCAAGGCCCCGACATGAACATTGGATAGAAAGGAAATGTTCAAGTTATAAATTTGATACAGCAACAATAAATATCGCAAAAACTTCTTTTAAAAGCGACCTGTTTGCACATTGTCTGGTCACTTTTTATGGTGGAAATAAAATTCGTTTCAGTTAAAATTAGAAGGCTTTTCGAGTGAATATAAATATAAACATGAAACATGATGCAGAAAGTGGTCAAACTCTTCGCGAATGCAGCGTTAAGTTTAGTCGTTATTGTAATCTGCAATGACGGTTCGAATCGTTGAAAGGAAAACCGTTGCGAAAGTGATCGAATGCACCCGGAAGGAAACTATTCCTGGAAACTATTTGCGCCAAAGGTGCTTGGCACCCACAGGCGGTAGCGGTAGGTTGACATATTTCTCACGGTAACACAAGAATAGGTTGCGCCGTAAATCAGTGACAAAAAAATTGTCTTCCTTCGCCACCGTGACTGTGAACTAGTCAGCGGAACCGAGCGGTGGTTAAAGGTTGAATTGTAATGACCATCCGTCGGCTATAAACGTGTGGTTTTATTTTTGTGTGACATTTACGCTACGAAGTCTCCTTTTGACTTGAACAGTCTATGTTTAGGCAGGGAAGGATTTTCTGCCACCGTCGAATCGCTTCGTTTTATCCCATCTTTATTTAGAATATACTTCGAGTTTAAAGTGAGCCCAAGAAGAGATTTTAATTCAGATTGTTTCGATCGATTGACGATGGCCACGAAAGTTCTAATTCTAATGTTTTATTCATCTCCCGCTCGCGTTGGTAGGTTCACTGTACCATTAATTTATTCGATGTTTTGACGATTGCCGCAATTACCCTTGGGGCACTCTTGGACGTGAATGATTGATTGTCCTTCCTCATTCACGGCCGACTCTGAGTTCTTCATTCCATTAATTTGGTTGTAAGGATACATGCTAAACTAAGATGTTAGCATTTCGTTTGTTGAAAATTGACTCGTGAGTGATGCTGTTCATCAAAAGTCATCTCTACGAAAAATGTTCAATTTAGAACATTCAAAGTATTATGTAAATATGTTCCCTTCTGTTCTAATATTTCCACCTCTGGTGATAGTAAAAAGTTACAGAGTAGTGCCAGAACTTACCCCCTTCGCTCGGTGCCCATTCGCATCAGTCTTTTGTTGTTGTAGATGGCACGTGGTGCACTGATCCAGGTGTACACGTTGCGCGATTGTTGCTGTTGCGCCTGCTGCTGGCCGTTGCGGGAACATTTGCTCCACTTGGCATCCGGTTTGGGGCCGGCTCCGACGTGATCGGGAAAGTTCGGCTCCAGCAGCTGACTCACTTCTGGCTTCCCGATTCCGCTCGGTGGGCCACACTTTTTCTGGGCCATCAGCGGTGCGGGACACGTGGTTGGCATGGTCACTTAGTTCACGACAGGGACTCCTGCCGCAGGACGTACGACGTTAAAATAGTTTACCCAAAACTTCCTCTTCACAAGCAACGCTCACTGCGAGTCCGGGACGCCCTTTCTTGGTGGCCACACAGAGAACGGAACGGAATGGAAAAGGAAATAAAACAGCGTGGGGACCAGGACACTTCCTACCACAGTGCTACGCCATGGTGGCCGAAGGAAGCATTCACTCGCGAATAGAAAATAGCGTCTCCACCTAGCTTACGGTGGCGTCAGTGAACATTGCTTCGCGAACGCCTCAATCGGCGGTGAGCAAAGTAGGCTTGAAGTGCCACGCGAAGCGAAATTGCAGCGCTATAACTCACCGGCGGCTTTCTGCACGAAAACTGGAATTCTTTGTCGCGCCAAACGCGGGGCTGCCATTAATAATTGTTGCACTTGAAAACTATGCTAAATGTCACTGCGAAACATGCAAATTACTTGGCCCACGCGGATGGGCGAACGATTTGTGGAATGTCGCTGCCAAGGGCGCCCCACTGTAGGCGCTGCGTGGAAGGTCAATTTAATGTTCGCCAAGCACCTCACCTTCCAACTAGAATTCTTTCCGAACGATTTAGCTTCGCTGGCGTCACAGCACTATCTCTCTGGCAGATGATGTAGCTTTGATTGCTCTTATTCTTTCGCTCTGAACAGTGATTATCGGTTCACCACACAAAATGGGCCCGTCGTTCGAAATGCTCGCCAAGATTCCTACGCGGCCGTCCTCTTCGAGCTGCGATTTTCCACTCTATGCGCTGTTTTGTTTGTAAACTGTTTATGCTTCCTACGATCGAAAACCATGGAAACTCGTTGTCGTTTTGGCAATGTGCGTTCGCGCGCCATTTAAAATCAGCCCGTGCGCAGCCAGCGCCAGGCGAGACGAGCTACTTCCAAAAGCTCACCTCAAGTACGCAGCCACTCGAAGCTCCTTTGTGAGAGCTTTTCGTTCGTTCGGAGGCAGCGCCATCTGCTACCTTTTTCGGGCCCTAGAAAAGCCGTTTATATTTTGAATGATTTTTTAAATTCACAGTTCAATCGAATCAATCTTCTTATTTTCAGTTTCCAAAAGGGTAAGATGTTGTTACCGTTTGAGTAAGCGCTCTTTATTCGGCACTTTTCCGTCTCGAATCTACAGGATTACTTTTCACATACCGGAACCATGTAGATTGTTGTTCAATTCTGTGCAATAGGCAACTGAGCGAACTTGGTACTCGAATTTACATTAAGTCAACCTCGTTTGGCCGTTACAGTCCATGTAGAATAAATCTGTATCCAATATTAGCGCTTGATCATAAATACGGCCCGGTCTGTTCTTCTAAGATTAATAAAAAAATCAGTGCATGGTTGAGTGTGGCTGTACTCAACATCCCAAATTAATTAATCGCAATTTTTTATCGCCAAAGTAAATCTCCCTTTATGTTAATAAATATGGACCAACGAACAACCCTATAATTCATTCTGATTCGTTCTATGTACCGTATTCAGAATCGCTTTTGGCATTTGAGTATTATAGAAATAGGAGTCGACACAAGGTGGTTCTTATGCTTTTTGTAAGACAAATGCGTTTAAATTTGGCGTTTGTAAGAGGTCCTTAAACAATCTTTGTTGTCGTTGACGAACTGATTCTTATGACCCATTGAAGTACCAATACCTGCACCGATGTTTAATTATTTTACACAAAACTCTCTCGAACTTGCCCGCCCTCCCATTGGGATGAGTTTCTTTTTGCAGGACGCACACTAAGTGATCTTCCTCCGGCTCGGTTCCCCGAGGCACACACTGCGCAGTGACCTTTTCCCCATTAACCTCACCGGGAGTGGAGTTGGGCGCGTTGTAGACTTTGGCGCTGCTACCAAAATGGTAACAGTCCCGGTGCGACGGTTGTTAACGACGTAACGACGTGTGACTTTTTGGATCAATCGTGCACGTCACGAACGGGGACCCGTGCGGTCCCCTTGCCCCTTGCCTTTCGTGTCCGATGGTCCCACCATCCAACTTCCACTGTGGGGTGCCGTGCGGGGGAACGCGAAGTGCGAGGTTAAGAAATCATGACTTTCAACTGCACGCCACGCCGTTTCACACCTTCTGCGCGCTCCGCCACCGTTGGCGGTGCCGTCTCCGATCGATTTCGGATCCCGCCAGCATTGCTCCGAGGGAAAATCAGCTCCGAAATCATATTCAACCGTGGCACAAACACACGTGCGGGAGCAGACCTCGATTCAGGGCGCAAAACATGAGCACGAGCACGAAATCCAAATAAGAATTAAACATTGTCCGTGCCGTGTCCTTCCCGCGCGCATCCACGGCCGCAGTGGCGCGCGATCACGTGGCGAGAGACTCGGGCGGCCGGGCAAGCGGCGAACCCGCGCCCGCTCGGGAGGATGTGACAAGGTTGGGCCCGCGGGAGTGCCGGACTGTGGCCGCCCGGGCACACCGGGAGCAACGACATAAAACACATGATATTGTAATTCGGTAGCAACAAACAATTGCTACCATTTTTTGTGCGCCCCTCCCCCATTATCCTGTCTTCGACTGCACTCGCGCCGTTGAGGCATCGTTGGACTCGTTCGATTTCGATTCCGAGTGCACGGAGCGATCGACGCCGGCGGAAAAGCAGCTCCAGAAATAATAATCGATCGAGTGGCGCAGCAGAGTGCAGTCAGTACATGGCGCAAAACGGTTCAATTGAATTTGTAGTCCCATTCGATGGCCCATTCTTGGCGGGCCGAAGGGCACGGTGAGTCAGGGTTGCCATTTGGGTGGTGCTCCTGAGAACTCGTTTCGATCATATTAGTTCCCGCGATCTACTTGTCGCCAAAACTATTCTTCGAATCATCACCAAATCGAATCAAAACGAATCTAACAACTTTTTGAGAATCTTGTTTGGAATCTGGGAATCTTTGTTCCGATTTTTTGTTCTAATGTAAGAACATAATCTTAACTCTAAACAGCATCGGTAACGGAGTATTCTTCTATTCTAGTGACTTTAAGAGAAGTAAACCTTTTCACTTGGACTTTTACATGGTCTATCCGACCCGGACACTTCCCGACCGTCTTTCGGCAGGACCATTATCAATAGGACACGGGCTGACGCTGGTGGCTGAACAAGAACGGCGAGCACCAGCGACCGTGTGCATGTGTGGTTCGTTTCGGACCAACCCGTCGTTTCGTGGTCAGCAACCACACAAACAACCCATAAAGTGTAGCGAGGTCGCCCCTAAGGCCACGATCCGGACGGCTCCTGCGGGCAGAGGGTCCGAGTGTCCAGGTTTATGGTCGGCATTCGCGCGGTCACGCAGCGCCTGGTTTCGTGAACCGTTTTGCGCCAGCATGGAAAATACCGGTAGCACATTTATAATAGTCGACAAGTAGCCAAATATGAATACGATTGTCGTCCTCTGCGTCGTCGTCGTCGTCGTTGTTCTCGCCGATTGTGGCCACATCCAGGTTGGCCGGCCTATGGGATGCGTCGGGATCGGCCTTCGTTGCGGTGGTTCGGGGGGCCAGAGCTTTGGCCCCGATGGCCACGCGGGTTGCGAGGACGGATTTCGTTTCGATTTCGGTCACGACTTTCGAACGCGCGGTGGCGGCCTCTAAGTGAGAAACGTGTCCGTCCGGCGTGTAGTGCCGAGCGCACGAACGTCATGTAACGACATCAGAAAAAAAATCGGGAACTTGAGTGTTTGATACAGTAAACCGGGAGCCCTCTGGCATCGCTCCCAAGGTACTGTACTATTTTCGATCGAATTTCAATTCTTAGAGCATAAGCCGTTACGACTGCTCAAATGATTGATGATTTTTGTTCAACAACAGTTGTGGGTCAATACCCGGATCTATGGTCTGCTGTAATCCTTAAAGCTGCAACAAGAATTATGTTATTATTAGAAAATTATTAGAAAATGTTTAAAGCTAAATTGGATGCAAGACATACAAATAATTAATAGAACTATAATATTGAATAGTTCATAACGATGAAGATTAGATTCAATGAAAAAGAATTCAAAGTTTGCTCCGACAAATTAGTATCGCATGCATATAGCAAGGCCTCATAATCGCACTGAGGTCCTGTAATGCTTGAAAGTGTTATGATCATTGCACGAACTAAAAAGAGTTGTGAAAACAATAAACAATCGTTTGGTTATAAATCAATTGTCTTTCTTTGTTTTTGCCGCTCTCCTTAGTTCCAATGCTATCGTTTGCTATTTGAACTATTCTAAAATACTTAACCTACTCAACACATACAATTATTCAAAGATAATAAAGAAAGTCAGCGAAAAAGGTCGAAACTAACATCCGCAAACAAGCAAATTAGTGTTGGTTCGGAAATTCGGTATCTTTTTATGGCACCACAACGTGAAACCATTTCGTCGCGGAAAATTGCACCAATTTCACACATTTTTCCCCTTAACGCTTCTGCCATTTTCCGTCTCGGTGTCCACAGGCCGAATTCCTGGCACGACCCCTGGCATAAAACCTCCTCCCGTTGCGGGCGACAAGAATGTGGCAACCGTAAGTAGTGCTAATTACACGAAATGGTCAGCTCATTACCGGTGGTTGGCAGCCGCGCCGGTTTGCGCCGGCTGCGCTTTGGCTTAAGCCCGCGCCCTCGGGATCATGTTCCGGGGCCCCCGGTACCCGACCCGCCAACCGCTAACGCGCCGATCGTATACGCGCGTGCGCTTCGTCCCTTTCGGCGCAGCGCAGATCATCTCGGCGGATACACGACAACAAACCCGGAGCCAACACCGGGGCGCGGCTCCAGCTCCTGGCCGCTAACTATGGCCGCCGGATTGGGCCGGGAAATTAAGATGTTTCCCGATGATTTGCTGCATTTCGTGAATCTCGGGAGCGCACCTGAAGGGCTCCAAGGTTCCGCTCCGGGTTCCGCGCTCTCCGCGCCAAACATTCGCCGGCCAGGGGCCCATGAACGACCGTGGAGTAATTTATCAGATTGCGCTTCGGTTGCGATGCAATGAGCCACTGTCCTGGAGGCTCCCGGGGCCCCCCCCTTTTCAGCCCGTTGGGTGTTTGGTGGAAGAGAAAAAAAGCGTGATTTCGGATGTTGCTGCCATTAGCGCGCCGCGTGTCCTATGGCGGTGCGCGCTCGCTTTCGCTCGATTTTAAGCGCCTATCTTGCGCTTCCCATCGAACCGTCGCCAGCCGTCGCTGGTTTCGTGACGCCAGGAATTACAAATCCTGCCCGTTGGTCCGCCAACGGGTCTCCCGGGGTGGAGGGATCACACGGGTGTCCCGGTGTTCGATCGCGGCTCGCGGATTGCTGGCCGGTGATAGGCGAGGTAATTAACACGATTTTTTGATTTTAATTATGTTGTACTGTCACACGGCGACCAGTCCCCCCAGTGGTGGGGCAGTAACCGGTGGAAGCCGTTTCGGAATGTCAGCATCCGGCCGAAGCCAGCACGTGATTGGGGATAAACCCCTCTTTTGAACTCTTTGGAAAGAACAACTATGCAACACTTCAGTTGATAATACTCCACAAGTGTTTGGTCTCTTGAAATCGTCCTGCTCACAGGATAGGACCGTGTCTTTTATTTTGGTAGAACTTGGAGGTACTAAGTGGTGGCCGATTTTTCGTTTATTATTAAACTATTCGTGCTTTCTATTCAAATTTCGCCTATCATAAAAATCTGGGTTCAAGTGTTGATACTTAAAATAAACGTTTCCTTTTTATGTAATTAACTTGACTGTAAGATTGACAGTAGAGGTTTCAATATTTCATTTTCAGTTTTTTATCAATGTTTCTTTTAATCGATTTGTTTGTTCGTGGACTCAGAAGTAAACAAGGCTTTTTGGTAAAGCCCACTACTAATTTTAGTGCCAACATTTAAATCTGTTTTGTTTATTGTTTCATATTTAAAATTTATTAACAATGATTCTTCATATTTTAACTCAGTTCTATACGACTGTTAGAGATGTATTTCATATCGACTACATTTTACAAGGCTATTACAAACTATTACAGACATTACAAGTAATGTTCCATTTTATTCTTCCGGCATAATTGTGGAATTTAACGGGCAAAGCGACAATATGTTAAAACATATTTCAAATCGTCTACGGGGCTACCGGATCGAAGAATCCGCTTAACTCTTCCTAAGTGACTGAAGTGTGGCCCCCCTTTTCGGGCAGTTCCTCTTCGTCGGGCGTGTCCTCCAGACGGTAGAGCAGGACTTCCCATTGCCCACCCCGCCGAAGGCTGCATCAATCTCGCTAAAACCTGGACTTCCACATCAACGGAGGACATCGGCTACGCACCTCGCCGAGTCGGTTGCTCCACAAAATGCTGCAAGACGAATTATCCACCCCACCGAGCAGGACCAATCCCTCCTCGCTTTTCTCTCTCTCTGGCTCCGTTTGAGAAGCGTGCTCCGATGGGCCGGATTGCGGCCGGCAGATTGCGCAGCACAAAAACAGTAGCATCGACATTAGCATATCGCGCTCGGCCTATCATCGCGCCCCGGCCGGTCCCGCCAGAACGGCGAAGAACCGGGAAGAACTCGGGGAGGTGCATAAAAAATCCGCAACGGCAGCGGCAGCGGAGGGTTGGCGGGCGTTCGCGATCGGCGATGTCCGCCCGCTGGCAATGTCCTTACGGGAGGCCACCAGATCTTCGGTTGTGGCCCTGGCGACTCGGCGACCGGCCGCCCCGTTTTGCAGTATAATGATGCAAACCGTGGATAAAGCGAAAATAACCGGTGTCTGCATCGGTGCGGCAAGGGGGCCGCGTGGCCTCCTGCGTACCGCGGGGCCAAGTGTCGTCGTCGTCGTCGGAGAGAGATGATGAATTTTGATTAAACGCTTCTTCCTTCCAGTGACATTTATCTACATATTTAGCTACATTCTTGACATGTACCGTCGCCCGGCTGAAGGTGGCCAGGGGGCCGTAGGGGGGGGGGGGGGGAGGAGGAGGGTTTCCTATCGCCACCGATCCAACCCCGGGCCTTCGGGCCTTCCTCCCGGCGTACGCGGTTTACTCTTGGTGGTCGTCCTCGGAGTCTAGGGTGGACTTTCTGGAGCACCACGCACGCCGCACGGTGTCACCCGGATGGAGTGGCCCGGTGGGGTGGAGGGAGCGGTGGGTGAGCCGCGGCCAACCATAATTGTGCAGAGTGTAGCACGCACATTCGAGATGCTGACACCGATAGCGTGCAGCGAGCGGAGCGGATTATCGTGTCCCCGGCCGCTGGATTCGTGGACCGGGCGAAGTTCTTGCGAAGGATGTAGTTGACTTCTTTTCTTCGTGCGCGGCCGTCGGCGTCCGTGGGCTGACGTCAGAGAATATTTGAGGGCGAAACGGGTGAACTATTAAATCTTTTGCTATGAATAATATTTGTGCTAAGCTCCTGTAGGCTCCTGGAAGCCTCCATTGGGTCGATAAGAACTCACGGTTAAAGGGCTCGTAATTTGTCCTGAGTTAATTTTTGCCGTACGAACAACGGTTGCCAATATTTGTGGAAGGATTGTTTTGATTATAACTCTCGCATTTCGATGGCTGACGTATGCGTAAATAATAATAAAGAAATTCCCTTTCTTTTCAGGACACGAGTCCTTTCCGAGGACTGTTCGAACCATGTTTTCTTTCATTTATACGGTTGCTCTCAAGGTTCACCAATTGCTCCAGCGAATCGCTCTAATTGTATCCCCGTTGGCGCAGCTGGCTGGCTGGAGGCCAAGACAGCACCCGCCCGCCCCAAATGTCGGGTTTCGGGTGGAATAAATTGTCCTTCCGTCGGTTCCACGGTTCAATTGCATTCCGGCAATCGAAGCGTAGCCGGAGCATAATTTAAACTTTATCATCAATTCATCGCGTTCGCGCGTGTGTAGCTTGCGGTTGGCCAGTGGCACTCCATCACTCCGACCGATGCGTGGTATCCGATTCTCCGAACGCACGCACGGTTTTCACGGGCCGGCCCTTCGCGTCGGTAATCGGTAATTCAAATTCGAAAATGAATGTTGATTAATGTCGTTTTCGCCGTGGGCAGATCGATCGAATTTTCGGACTTTTTTCTCCCGGGTTGCGGTGCTGGACGCGGACGACGCGGAGTGTGATCAACCGGACAGTGGGCGCCCGGACACGTGAGGGCTCCTTCCCGGAAGGTGGACCCCGATGAGACATCTACCCGATCCACTAATGTAAGCCACGTGTCCTTTTCTGTGTGAACCCGAGCTCGGAAAGTATTTAAAACGTTTAGCCACCTCATTGATCTTTCCATGGTTGACGTTACGATTGTTTGGTCTAAAACAACAGCTAATGCGACAAGAAAGAAACAATTAATCTCACGAAACTAACCATCAAAGATCAACTTTTTCCATTCCCACACTCAATCGTTGCAGTTTTGAACTCGATTACCAGTCAGTAGTGATGATTTTTCTTCGCCAATGATTGATCAATGAAAAGGAAAACCAATTGTTCTGCGGATTTTCTACTTGGAAGGAAAAGGGAACATTTGTAACAACATTCAACGGAGCGATCACATGAAAAAAGCACACTTCAGCAAGCGGAACACTCCACGCAAAAAAGGGGTCCAAGATCGGAGCAACAAAAACAAGAAAAAGGTGCCATCGAATGGGTGTACCTCATTCTGCCTCATTAGATATTCGCCAAGGAGCGCGCAAGAAATGAATCCTAATGGTGACAAAACACGGCCAGCCAGCCCCCTGGCCCGCGACATAGCAAAAGAACAACCAACAAAAAAACAAAGCCAAAGCTCGGGGCGGGCGTTGGGTTCGATCCAAATTGATCCTAATAAAACTTTTAAATAATACGTTCCGCTGGCAAGAGCGGGGCCAGCATAAATATGGAACAGCGAGAACAGGAATTAAATTAAGCGGAGGCTGTGCGTGGAAACACCCGAAAACCGACTGGCCTCTTTGGTTTTTTTTCTTCCACTCTCTGGTGCAGCCACCCGGGTGGGTGGGTTGCACGGGAGACGGGCGACCCCAAAAGGCGATCGCCGGGTGGTGAGAATAAAAAATCGTTTAAAACATTTGCTACCGTTCCGTGTGCCACGGTGGTTCCGTTCTCACAAACAAACCATTTGCTGCCACTCATTCGCCGGCCGGCGACGGCGATACATTATGCATAAGCGATTAACATACTTTTATACGATGCTCGGTTCGGTTTGATCTCCGATCTGCATTCGGATCCCGGTGGCCGGCGGGCGGCGCTCGGAAGTGGCCCGGCCAGGCACTCTGAACCCACTGCACCCCACCCGCCCCCTGGGGGTCCTGGCGTTTGTGGACCGAAATAATTGTGGCCAAGCGGCGCGAAAGGGTTAATCAATAAATTTGTCCGACTTCTGTCGTCATCACCTCGAGCGCTCTCTCTCTCTCGCTCCTTCTCTCTCTCTCTCTCTTTGTCGGGGGGCAATTAATGCTGGAACATTTCATAATGGAGCCCCGAGACGGGAGTGATCGATTGGGATCGGAACGGTGGCGGCGATGTGTCGAACTGACCCGCAAGTGTTAAATATTCATCCGCGCTGTCCGCGGGCCGCGATCCGGGGCGTTGATCCGCGCGGCCTGGCCCGGTGTAGATTATCGGAAAGACGAGAAAGTAAACGCGCCCGTCCGGGCGATCGGGAGATCCTGCCAGTCGCCGCAGCATCTCGGAGTTGATTTAAATACTGGCCGCCGAGATTCACCCCGTTCGGACCACTGATTGATGGTTTGCCCCCGCCGCGTACCGTGTGTGTCTCGTTTTCGGAGCTTCGGAGGTTTGGCTGATGAAAGTCAAAACGGGGTCCTGGTCCGAGGGTTATGCTAATCCGTGGTACGATTGCATATTCTACAAATTGAGCATTTGCAATTGGTGACGATGGCGGCCCGGGAGATGCGCGTGTGCGATCGTGTTTTACAAGTCGCTCGATCAGCGGCACGTTTGGGGAGCCGGATCGAAGCGTACGGGATGATCACCTGGTTGCCAACGTAACCCAGTTTGAGGGGATATGTCTAAAGTTAGTTTTAAAATATCCAGCGCAAAGGGATCGCTCAATACAATACGTGGGCTGAAAAGTATCGGGCCGAAGGAAGAAAATGAGATTTTTTGGTTTAAAATTCGTCGCCACTGCGTTCTGCATTATTGAAGTCTCTACGATCACGTAGGCAAACTTAACAATATTCGTGTGAGGTGATAGGCGAGTTTGTAAAGTGCGTCAGACCTGATGATCCGGAGGAAGCTCTTCGCCCACGTGGCTACTGAACTGTGATCTGTTGGCTCCGTTTGAAATGAAGAGAATGTTTGTAGGAAACGATAAGCGAATAGTTGTGCTGATAAACGGTTTATTAATCTCACACAAACCTACAGCAAATTTATGTTATTCTTATAAACATTCGCTAGAAATTCCGTAGGACTGAAGCACACATTCGGCGATACAGATTGTGTGTTCCACAAAACACCTTCCCTGATTATTATTTTTTATGCAAAAGCCGGCGCAGAAAACTGGTCGCTTGCACCTTCGGTGGGTGATTGTTTTCTCTAAGAGGCCGATCAGACTCGGCGATGGAGGAAAGCCGGTCGGTCGGACGGAGGGAAACACGGAACACCTACCTGGGCCAGCCCGCGCAAGACATGTTTTAATTAAAATCGACCGACCGATCGACGGGGAACCGTCCCCGGCAAAAAGGATGCTTTATGAGCCTATTTCCCTCCCGGTCACGCGGCACGGCCCTGGCCGGGGCCCTGATTTGGCCCGTTGCGCGTTGACCGATGGCATGAAATGATCGGCCGATAATTATGTTCTGGCTTCTGGCGATACGCAAAACATGATCGACGACGACGACGACGACGGCGATGGCGTCCGCAGCCGATGCAGCCTGATGATGATCGTGGTGCAGCCGAGCGGAGCAGCCGTCTGAAGATGATAAATGTTGATAAACACGGTGCGTATGAAGATGATTGCGGAACGGTAAAGCGAAAAGGGAACCGACGGCAAAACGGCGCACTGGTCGCAGCTAATAGGCCGGTCGGTGTTCTGGTGTGCAATTAAACGTTTATAAGATTTTATAATACTTTGGAAAATGGAGGTATTGGAGCAGTGGCCAGAATCCAATTTCATGTGTTCAAACCCCGCGCTAACGTAACGTAAACCGTTGGCAATCAAGCGCAGAATGATGCATGTCAGTACAGACAAAACAACACAAAGCACATATTTCTCCGGTTCTGAACCGTGGATGCGTTTCATTCACAAATTCAGCCAGCCAGCGGTAGCATTCGGGGCGTTAGAGTGTCATACCGGGAAACGATGCCGGCTTATCGTGTCCATGATCGCAGTTTCCGCTCCGCTCAACAAACCATAAATTCACCGAACAACACAATCTCTTCGAGCCCTACGAAAGACGGTCCAGCGATGCACCGCTCGGAAGGTGCATCTTAAAGCAAAGAACGAAGAAAGGCAATCTTTACGTGTGATAAGTCCCGGGCTCGGGCCCGGTTTTGGGATGGTCACATTTTTAAGTACCACCCGAACCGAGAGAAACATATTTCACGTACCGTGCTGGCTGGTTTATGCTCGCTCCGCTGCGTGCCCCATTCATGTGTGCACTTCTTCGCCGAAGAGATCATAATCGGACGGTCGTTCTATTGCTTCCTTCAATGGCGTACCTTTGACGCGGGACAAACAGTAGTACGCTTATGCGTTTAACGATCGCCGCTGCTAAATGGTTGAATGTTAATGGTGGACCCGGCGTAACTTCTCGGAAGCGCCAGGAAGTAACACCTTCTCGTGGCTAACTGAAATCGATCGTCACGATCGCTGTTGCTGCTTCTGCTACTGATTGAACAACATCCCGTGGACACGTGCCTCCCTGCCACGTGTAATCGGTTTGCAGCAATCGTTGAATATAAAATCAATACAAAGTACAGATGTACAACACGGAGGTGGCTGAGCTTGGCTTATTACATTGCTGTCGTCCCGTAGCAGGGCATCGATAAATCACCGAGCCGACTTCCAAGAAGGGACTCGCCGGAGTTGATGAAATCATTTCCAGCTACCCGGACGCGGTGGCCACGGCTAACGGGAGATCCAAGGAATGTTCTAAGATAGTGGCTTCGGCAAGCAGTCACTGGAGTGTGTCAAATTGGCTGCAGCAACACCGGAAGTGCACCCGAAGCACTTCCGCCAGTCCCGGGGGATGGTCTCAAGTGAGCAAACAGTGATCGGGCCCCCCGGGGGTTTACAGATTACACGCCGGATGGGTGCTGTGCCTTGCGAATTGCCACTTGAAGATTGAGTCTGCCCGAACAGGACGGTTCAAACTTTCGGACTCGTGGCCACTTTTCGGATCGGCAGGTCTTCAGGGAGGACTTATGGGGCTAATATTCCTAGCATGTTGTAGCAACAAACATTCATTAATTTTTATTTAATTTCGGAATCCGAAGCCAACCCAAGGTTAGTGTCAACAGGAATTGAGTAAGGCAAAAAATGTCCCCAAAAGTCACGTCAGTTCCATCACGTAGTGTAAACGAGTGCTAACTGTACAGCTCTGCATGACGTCAGTTTCGAAAAGTTGCCCCACAGATCCTGGCAGCGGCAACACAAAGCTCGCTGACTTCTTGAGAATTTGATAGATGCTTGCAAGAACACAAGCCCGCCGGCTTGGCCTCGCTCGGGAACTTTGTCGAGGAATTAATTAATAAAATTATGACATAATACGATTGGTACAATGCGCCCCGGCAGCGCCTTCCCGGCAACGCCAGCCAGCGAAGAATCTCTGCCTCGGAAGGCTCGGAAGTTCCGTGCTAACTTTGTTTGCGTAGGAAGTCGGAACGGATCGTGGTACGGTTCGGTGGTTTGTCTAACGATGGTTCGGCCCCAGCCCGTCAGCTACATACAGATTAGTGAGCCCCCCACACACCCCACAACAGCACCCACTTGGGCCGCCAAGGAGCTGCGGAGGGCTAGTTTTCGGATTTCTTCAGCTTATGCAAACGCCTTGACGGTCTCATCCGTTGGCTGGTTGGTTGGTTGTGTGCGGCAAGACTTTCCGATTCCGATTAGTTTGCATAACTCCTTTCGCTCCGGTTTAGTTGCAATTGAATAGATGATCTGCTTCACGGTTCCACCCGGCTGCCGGAAGACCGGAACGGGTCGACGGCATCCGGTTCAGAACTCCAGCGTCTCCACTCCACAGCAGCAGCAGAACAGAGGCAATTAATTCGAACCAATGAGTTTGTCACAATGCAAGACAGACCGAGTGGGTTCGGTTCTGGATTTGGGTCCTAGCGGAATGATCCACCGGTGCAGAAGCCGCCACCGCCACCGCCAGGAGCAGCATCACCGTGCGGCAGTCATAATTCACGTTACGTAACGTGTCCTAAGTCAAAGAGCCTTCTTGGTGCCCTGTGTGCAGCCGACCGCACCAATACCGATGGAGCGATGTCTCGAGATGAAGGATAACGTGCTGGGGCGAACGCATTGGGCCAGATTTTATTTATTCATGTGCGACTTCTTAAGGCGGCAGGATCTGCCAGGAACAAGTCACAGGTTAAGGCGCCGTGAGAAACGTGGTGTTTGTCTTTTGTACTATTCTTATCCCGTATTCCGGAGTCAGTGAATAGAAGCGATTCTAAGTTTCTGAGTAAGTCAGTTTGTAGACAAACCGTCGAGAAGCCAAATTTGCAGAGATTTGTATTTGCTTGAGTTGGCTTGCGGAAGTTGGCAAAAGTCGTACTCTAAGTCCCAAACCGAGTGGTATAAAAACATTCTATTGCATTTTCTTGAATTACCAATTATGTATTGAAATCATTAAATATAAACGATAGGATCGAAGAGTTTAGGACGTTAGTTACAAAAAAGAGCCACGAAGCAAAACGTTTATTTTAAGAAAACGGTTTAACATTGACTATATGACTAAGCTTTATGCTTATGCCTATTTTATCGTATGAACATCTTACTAATGTGGCCAGAAAATATGAAGAATTTGCTTAAAACGAGAAATATTTCTTTATTTTTCTAAATCTAAGTCAAAGGGTCCCACAAGCTTTTTTATTGGAACATACTTTAGCACATTCTTCGTTTCGACTCCTATCCTAACGAATGACTCTAAAAGTTAGGGCTCTTCTTGGTTCTATGAAACCGGTGGCCATTTGGAAGGCCATTTAATTTATGCTTGAATAAAGAGATTAAAGAGAACCTAATGGATGCATCTTTTCCAAAAGAACATGCTCAACTCTTGTGGCCCCCACACGGCTAGGTGAGGTTTTAAGACACCCGCCCCAAATAACCTCTCGCGACAGGAATCGCAAGCGAAAGCTCGTAATCCCCCGTGCGGGGAAGCAAATTTTCTCTCGCCCCTTTAAGTACCAAATCTTTCGCCCAAAAATCGTCCCGGCGCGGACCGAAAGCGGATCCCCTTGTCAACCAGCGAAGATCCGCGCGCCGGTTCTCGGTGTGCTGGGTGCGTCGCTCGAAGCGTCGCTCACAGTGATTGACAGCTTCCGCAGGAGTCGCTGTCGCCGTGGCGCGTCCCCAAAAAATCCCTTCAGCGCGACGCGCTCCTAACAATGGTCAAGCTGACCCTTACGGCGGCCTATCGGGAGTTACTGCTCGGGAGATCGGGGCGCGTTTCTTAACATGTTTATTCGTTATCGAACGCTGCCCAGCGGCCGCTGACAAACCTGGGCACATGGCTTCCATTTTTATGCCACGTCCCGGGCGATCCGAAATGCGGCCACCAACCTGCGCGGGCCCCGAAAAGTAAAGCCGCAAACCAAGCGCGAAGGACATCGGGTGCCCAGCCCGTCCTGTGGTGGGTCGTTCCGCGTTGACATTTACCGGGGACGCGGCGGCCGTGTTTTTTTCCTTCTCGATCTTCCGTTTGGTGCGCTCGCGAAAGCAAAGTTGGCAAAAATCAAAACTCAGAGATTGATGACGGACCACGCCGAGACGTTGACGAATTCCGGATTCGTTCGCTGCAAGGTGGGGTGGGGCGCTCCCGGCGGGCTCCGAGGGCCGATCCTCTTCCGATCGCCGCTGATCGGTACATCCTGTAGCCGGTCGCCTTCGGCCGTGAGGTACGTTGTTTTGCGTTCCTCGGCCGCGGATTGAAGGGCCAAAATTAAGAGTGTGGAACAAGATGGAGCGACAGGAAAACGGAACGAAAATCGTGGGGCGCGGGACACGGACCACGCGGGGGGACCCGCGACCGAGCGAAGACAATCGAAGATTTTGGTCGATAAAAAATTCTTTTGTTATGCGACGGAAGATGCTCCGCGTGCGGGCTGCGTGCGTATGTCGACGGAGGACGCCGTCAACAGGACGCGTCAATCGTCTGGCAACGCTCACGGGGCCCGCAGGCCCGCGGGCCACGGCAGGGTGAAGAATCGCGGCGAACCGCGCGGAAGAAGATCGTGTCAGGTCGCCCGTCCAAAAGTCGTGATGTCCTCGACGTCGTCGCCGCTTTTTGCTGTCGCTTTTGGATGGAGGATCAAGGAATGGCAGATCTTGGCGAAAGAAAGTCTGGTGCCCCGGCCACCCGCCAGTCCCCCCTCTCAGAAATCTCGTTTTCCGGTCGCTAAAGTGTGCCTGCGGTGCCTCGGTGTAATCACTAATTAACTCTTTCGCCGAAAACGAACGAACGGCCGGGAAGAATCCCGGAACGGTGAAGTGGGAAAAGTGAAACCACTTCAATTGCCACCATGGCCCCGGGTAATTGTAGGGGCCGCGTGCGCTCGATGAATGAACATGTTGCGCGCACTCTTTGCGCGCACCGTCTCGCTCGCGCCGCGGCCCTGACAGGAGCGGATTGGCGTGTTGCGCGAGGATGTAAATTGAAATTCCAACCACCCAGTTAGCGAACTCGAGCGAGCGAGCGAGCGAGAGAGAGAGACGGAGAGAGACCGGGCGAGGAGTGCAACGTAATTTTCTATTGTTTCGGCAAGGAGGAGGTCCGGCCCGTGAGCCTTACTTCCTTCCTGCCGGCCGGTCTACCGTCTGCGGCCTGTCAATCACTCGCGGCCCTCGGGCCGAGTGAAAGCAACTCTTTCGAAGGAACCACGCGGGAAACCCCCAGTTTGGGCAACGCGACCCGCGAGCTGCGCGAGTTTATTAGAAAACAATGCGCAATCGGAATGTCCTTTCGGGCAGCAAGGAGACGGGTGGGACGGACAGCGCGGTGCAAGGAATCGGAAAATTGTCAAGAATGATGGACCGATGGAGCAGGAGTTGACGAAACCGTTAGCTGCGTTAGCGGCTTAGTATCGCGGCCCACGTTGGCCGAACCGATTTAATTATTTATGTTTTCGAGATTCGGTTTTTGGTGTCTGTTGAGGCCTTTGTTCAGGCTCTCGAGCAACAGCGCGTGCCCTGCACCGGTGATCTTTGACTTTGGACCCTAGGATCCCCGCAGGCGCAACATATTTTATGCTTCCACCCCGCGAAAGGAAGATACGTTCCGATTTCCTGCCAGGAGCCTCACGCACGGAACGCTGCTTCTTTGTTGCTTGGGTTTTTTTGGTCTCTCGCGCCACTGCGGCCAAAGGCCACCGGGAATGTGGTCGCAGGAAGCGGTCCTTCGGAGATCCTCGCCGACCCGGCACCACCCTTTTTCGGACCTTCGACACACACGATCGCGATAAGGGTCGCTCGCTCGCGTCGCGTTTCCTTTTCCGTTCCCGGGAAAAGGTGTGAAGGAAGCATTCTAAATATTTCCTACTCGAAACGCGCTTATCGCTCGATCGCGACCGCCGGCACGTCTCCGGTAGGGGCCTTCCGGCGAACGGCGGCGGGGTCTTTCGTGGCGCGCAGGACCATCGGTGGCACGATCGCTAATCGCGGGCTCGGGCCTGTGTGTGCCCATACTTTGGAAGCGAAAGAGAGCGCGAGACCGGGAGTTGAAGTGAAAAATGGTTCCACCTCGGGCCCAGGGCCCGGACCGCGACGAACCACGGACGCTTATGATTGACTCCTGGTGGCTCCATTGTGCCACGGATCCTTTTACGGCGCAGCACACAGCACCGTCGCAGCATCGGTACGCGGAATGTTTTTGCGTTTTTGTTGGCGCGCCCTGCGTTGATGCTTATGATGGCCGAACGGTGGTTCGGAATTGACCCTCCAAGCCCCAACCCAGCCCAGCTGCGTGGTGTGAGAGAAATTTAATAAAATGTAGCGTGAAGTCATCGGAATTGAATGCGATCGGTGTTCTACCGCTCTCATTCTGGCGACAAATACGGTTATGCTTTATACTGCGACATTACGATCATAACGAGCGATCGCGTACTGTTTTGTTATTTATAGAATGTGTTACGCGTTCACTGGCATCGCGTTCAATTATTCTGCACTTATAAGTGCTTAATGAACGTCTTTCGCTCGCTTGGCACACATTCTCAGCATCATCGACATGATAAATGGAGTAAAGAGAAGTATGACACTTGTTTTAAATATTTGATCATCTGATGGTTACAATGTGTGTTCTTTCACTTTTTGTGCTGTAACTCTCAGCTTACCTTTCTTAATGCGGAGGGGAATAAAGATATTTGAACATAAAGCCATAAAGCAAAAATTGCCTAGAGAAAAAACTTTGGCCAAAATATATCGAAAATTCGTTCTTTATTCTATTAAATTATCACCATTAAAGTAATCTCTGCACTATCCAATACGTCTAATACACGGACTGAAAAGTCTTGAAAACTGTAAAAAAGTCTCAAAATGTATGTGGTGTAGTATTGATCGACTATCATGAAAAGGGAAACCAGCATCAACAGTGAATAATATTTTGTCTTATTATTATTGAAGGCCAACATTATAAAGAAACGGATCGCATGTAACAAGGAAAACAATTTTTTTATCAATCATTGAGTGGCTCCTGATGGAGGAATTACAGAACAGTAAAGGAACAGAGCCAATTTTTAACAAACAAACACATTTTTTTAGGACGTTCGGGGCTTTTCAGCCCATGTGTTATGTCAACATTTGTTGCAATTCTCAAAACGGTGCGAAAAGTTCTTTTTAGGAATAGCCTTCAATACATTCTTTGATGCGCTTTTTAGCTCCACTATCGATCGATGTAAAAGATGTCGTGGAATTGGCCACTTTAATTGAATGAATAACCAGAAGTGAAGCTAAATCGGGTAAATACAGTGATCATCTCGAAGAGATTCACGATGAACCACGATAATCGAAGACAAATGGTTCTCGCTATTTTTGATCACAGTAGTATGTTGCATTTAATATCAATTTATTAGCCTGCCGTGCATGCTCAGCAGTGGGACCCACAATAAAGTTCGTGGGTGTTCAATAAATTTGGGACCCATCGGCCATGTTCACATCGGTCCACCACACATCAAAGAACGGGCGAAAGAGCTCAAACGAAATGGAAATGGCTTCCCATCACATCCTGCCATCCGGGCAGTAACTCGTACTTTTAATGCTCCGCACGTGAATCAGTTGCCCGCCGAGAGCGGTTCTACGATGGACCTCCGCCGCACGTAGTGCGTCGGTTGGAGAAACCAGAACGCGGCTTCCTTTCAACAATGGAACATTACAATGGCCAACACACTGTGGGTCTTCCCGAGTAAGGGTGTTAGATCAGCACCAGGTTCCCATCGGACGGCGACCGATTGAAGTTTCGCTCTCGGTCAATCCAATCCTCAGAAGCAGCTTAAGCGCAGGCGAAGGCATTTTAATTGTCACACCTTTTGGCTGTCAGACCACGCAGTACCTTGAGCCTTTCCCTCGTTGAATTTGGCTGCGAGAAAAACGCCATTCTACTAGAATGAAAAGAAAGTACAATACTTCAAAGAAGCAACGTTCTCGTTCGGTGGGCCACTCTCGTTAGGCGTCTCCGTCGCGCATTTATGGTAAGCGAAGCGAATGGCCCTTCCTCGATCCTGGTGGACCGGTGATTGATCTACTCCTGTCCCACCTTCCACCAGTCCGTGGGCCCACCCTGAGCGGACCCGCAGTGTCCTGGATCTCAATCCTCTCGGCGGGAAGTTTGCGAATCACAGCGACCACAGGCAGCAACAGCGATCGGGATCTTTCGTTCATCGCGATTCCCTTTTTCGGCCGGCCGGATGGTCCGGTGGCCGTCGGCGGACCGGATGAATACCATTTTATTTAAATTTTCATATGCTTATTTGACTTGACATCAGGATGGATCGGGATGATCGGGAGTCCCCCACCCGTACCGAATCGGGCAGTCGGGCGTTCCCATTGGTCGTCGGGCGCGGCCATCCCAAACAATCGGTTCGGTTGCCGCGGAGCAACGGAGTGTCCTTCCCGTTCCCCGGAGTGCGCTTTGCATCCAATCGCTGATGGATGGCTAAACGGGGCAGACCGTGACTCGCGCAGACGTTCGCCGCGATCGCTAATCAGCTTCGGATTGAGTGACAGTTTCAAAAGAGGGTGCACGCTGCACAAACTGAGATTGCCGGCCGGCGGAGCAACGGCGAGCGAGCTACAAAATGGCCGCCACCGGGACGATTTTGTGACTCTGAAAACGGGTGAACCGTCGAAAAGCGGACCGATGTCCAGGGTTTAACATGTCTCTTATGTTTGTCCAAAACCCATCTTGCCATCATGTTTACATTATAAACTACGTTAGTCAATCCGATAAGGTTCACAAATTTGTTTTCGTTAGATTATCAAAAACTGCGTACCAAAGCAAAAAAACGCGGTCACCGTATCGCTTGCACCGATCGTACCTGCAGTGTGCGCCGATAAATGTGTAGCAGCGAACAAATGAATTGTTTTCATTGGATATTTATTGGGGTCCGCGGTCCGGCTGTCTGCTGGTCCGCCGGTACTTTTCGCCTCCAATAATTCCGGCCGAACCGAGCCGAGGCAATCGTAATATTCCTCGCAGCTATTTACAATAAATTTTACCAGATTGTCCGTGAGCCTGGACGGCTGCCGTGGCCGGGAAGTCGGGAAAAAATGGGGAAATTAATTACGACGCGAAATATCGCGATACTCCCCCCGTTTCGGTCGCTGGTTGGGTCGAAGCCTTGCGTAGCGTAGCACGAGGACAGCATCGGGTCTTATGCTCCAGCTGCTGCTGCGTGTGTACTCTGGTGCCGCTGGCGAAACTGGTGCGGTAATTTTTTGTGCTTCTCCGGCTCCGGCGGCCAAAAGGAGTCCCTTTTGGGCGGCGGTGCGTTTTGCGAGCGCGAGTTTTAATTAATAAATGAAGCGTATAATTTCGCTTTGGCAGTGCCACGGGATATTTGAATATTGTCATTATCCGGTTCGCCCGCCGTACGTTGATCAATGGGTTGCCGGGATTTGAATTATAGTCCTACGGGATGCGAAACCAGAAAGGGCGCGCTCGGCCCGGGCACGATCATGACCGTACGATGGCGATCGCCTCAAAGTGCTATTGTTCTTGTGCTTTAGGACAAGTACTTATTCGAAGTGTCCCTACAGCACTAAGACTGAAACTGAAACGCGAAAAATTTCAGCTTGGATCATATTTCGATAGTCTCTAAAAAAGATTTTTTTTTTCTCTACTCTGTAAAGAGTGGGCAGAAATCCGTTGGGGAACGTTTGATAAATGAGACACAAAAATATATAAGAAATAAGTTGAACAGTTACCGGCAAAGGATTCGGGGGAAAAAAGAATGTCCGCGGTCGCAATCATAAACGGATCAAACATTGGAGCTGCAAAAAAACAACCGAAATGTTCAGAAAAAGAGACCATCGTCAGCCCGAGCCGCCGGTTCTGCTCGGCCACTAAGCGGCATTAGCGCATCCGACATAAATTATGATTTGAAACCCCTCAAACCGTTTGGCGGTGAAAATAAACGTCTAAACGGAAGCCCGGAGCCGGTGGATGTCAAGAAATATTTTTGCATTCCAGCGCTGATCGATTCCCCTCGGGGCTTGATCGGGACCCGGTTTCGATGCTACTGCCGTCGCGGCCATCACCGTCGCCGCTGCCGCTGCAGTCATAAATTAATCGTCAAATTGTGATGCTGCCAAACGTCCTTGTTTTTTGGGTGGCTTTTTATATTTTTTTCTGCCCTGCGAGATTTGCCGTTCGATCGAACGCGACTAACGAGAACCTTAATGATCGAAACTCATCTAATGCCTTGCGATCGACAGATTGATGGATAATGGCGGGCCTTCTCTCTATCTTTCGGTCCTTCGCATCGCAACACATATTCGATGCAAAAAAACGTGCAGCGATCGTGGTAGATCTTGAACGGATGATCAATTTGTTTTCTAATTCCTTTGCGTAAGATATTTTTTATCTACTTTACTGACAGGGCTTTACTGCAAATAAGTATAAGAAATTGGAAACTGATGTACGCGAAACGCGTTATTCGATGAAACTATTGAGGTCTTTTCATGAATCCTTATGCCTTTCAAAAATAAAATAAGTGAACCTGTTTCGCACAATCGGATGTTAGTTTCACACCAGATTCAACACCGAATTGATGGCGGCAATTAACGACCCGGTCGGGGGAACATTTTTCATCGCATGAACATCGGCCACCTCTCTCAATTCATTTATTTGACAGCTACACAGTCGGTAATTAGTTAGAACGCCGCCATCGGGCCACATTTACATGCCCGCCATCATTAGTCAACTACACCAGAAGGCTTCCCGGCTTCGATCGGCTCCCATTGGTCTTCTTGGGGGCGCTCGGGCATAATTAAGAGCTAACCTGGGCTGAGCTTGCAAAAGGACCTAGAGCCGGAGCCTGTTTGCGGCCAACTGGAGCGACCGGTGTCCGGTGTGCGAAGTAGCAACCACGCGGGCGACCAGTTTGGTGCGGACCAAAAAGATAATTTTCTCACGCAAACTAGCGCCCACAGCGCCACTCGCCTCGCTCGTCGGGTCGGGCTGCAAATGGAAATCGAGGTGGAAAATCGAGTGGTCGTGGTCGTGTCGGGTCCCGCGCACATTCCCGCCACGTTTGGACCCGCCGATCGTCACCGATCCCGATCGGGTAGGGCTTCTGCGTTTACGCAAAACGCTGCGCCACTCCGCCGGCCCGAGGATGCCTTATGTTCGGAGCCCAAAAGCGATCGATGCCGCGCTCGCCAGAAGGGACCAATTAGCCGTGCCGTGCGCCTTAGAAGGTCAAATCTCATTTGGACTCATTACGCGATAAAAACGCACACACGCGCAGCGACTATCGCGAGCCGGGTCTGGATGCCGGCCAAGGATCGGACCCGCAAGGCGCGTAATGTATGCAACGAGCGATTAAATTGTACAAATAATTTTAATTGACCGTTTCCCATGGAAACCGGTGACAGTTTGTCACGATACCCGGGGTCCCGGGGAACTGGGCCCGTTCCGATGGGCTAGACCAACTCAGCTAGACCCCATCTGGCCAGCGATGCCGCCGGCGACCACCACACCATTCTGAGCCACACCGGAGAATGCGGTCCATTTTTGCGATGCTCCAGTGGCCAGCAGGTTTGTTGGAAATGCAAAAGTGCCAACGCCACACAAAGACACTGAACCACGGCTCCTGGTATTAATCATTCGGATGTCTTTTAATAGAGACATCGGCCCGTAATGACCACCGGTGTTGTCGGGAGCGGTTCGTGATGTCCTCAGCGCCGCACGAAAGGAGATGTGTTCTGATTTGAATTTTTAATTCACGCACCGCCTCATATGAGGGCAAAACATGACGCGCCAATGAAATGGCGGCCACCGGAAAAAGCTTTCCATGGGTCGGTCGGATCAGAAACTGGGCTGCAGCAAAACACGGCAACATAAATATTAATGTTTGTTACGAAGAAAGCTTCAATTCGATTGGACGTTTTGGTGCGAACATTGTGTTCGGTGCTTTCCGCTGCATTGCTTCCGGGGAAAAGTCCTTGAAAGCTGTCGCTTGTTGAAGCATATTTTTTAATGTTTTAAAACACCCATTTACGGAGATAAACACAATCTGTGCGATCAGTATGTTATGCACAACTTCTTTATCAAACACATTGAACATGTGTGACTCTCGCGTGTTCAGCGTATCAGCATTCTTAAATGAGGTGCCTTAATTAGCGGACTACCGAACCGAGGAACCGAGCGAGAAAATGTCTGCCGCATATCTACCGTAATTCTTTCATAATCATAAAATTACGCCACGGGATTGCCGGGATGTGTGCGAAATGGTCATAAAAACTGCGCCGGGAATGCATATAATGCGCGGGCGCGTGCCGAGCAAATTTTCTTTCGGAGCTTTTTCTTCGCAATTCATTGCACATTCTTGCCGCTGAGCTCAGGGCGCCAGGTTTTTTCGGGCAATATTGTGCACAGGCGCACGCACGCATGCGCCGGAAGTACTGCGTACCGGGGGCCGCGTGCCTGACCGCAATTTGGCGGCGCAGGAATCGGCGCAGGCCGAACTGCACCGCGCAAAGGGCACGGCATCGTGTATCCGATCTGCACCCGGCCAATATCGGAGCGGGTGCGAGAGAGAGAGAGAGAGACATGGAGTGAACGAGAACCCCACGAGAGGGGCGTCCAAAAAGGGAGGCAGAAATAAAACAGAGATGATGATTATTGTAATTTTATTAATTTATTCATATTGGAATCGTCTTAATTAAAAGACAATTAGAATACAACTTGCTGCACGCTGGCCCCCGTGTTGGGCTTCTTCGTGCCGGGCGCCCCGGTTTCGCGTGCTGCTGTTTTCAAGACTGTGAACAATTTATGAGCAATAATTTATGGCCCCAACCAGCGCAAGCGCGAACGGACGCGCGCGCGCGCGATCGACACTCCGCGGAGCTGCTGGAGATCGGCGAAATCGAAGCCACTTCACACCTCGCGCTTCACGAGGGGTCGGAATCGGCGCGGGTAGCGGGGGCAATGGCAAGCCTAGCGCCAGTCGATCTAGTTGGCCGGCATAATTTATGCCCCGGCAAGGTTATGTTCTTACATTGAAAAATTAACCATAATGCCGTTTGCTGACTAATTTTGCGATCAACGAGTGCTGCTGTCGTCGATGCTTCACTGAGCCGCTGACGGGTTCCGGAATGCCTCTTCTATGCTTAGACCCTAGAAAATCCTATGCTGCTCCTCCGCACACATTCCTGAACCGATCGAGGGCCGAGCGATCGAATCCGATCGGCGTGACGGGCGAGCCCGATCTCGGGGTCGTAAAAGTGGAAATTTTACATAAAATACTAAGTGTTTTATTAATTTTTTATTGCTCGTAAAACGGTCCGATTTTGGGTGGCCATAAAAGAGTGCGTTTATGGTGCTGCCCCGCCCCGGCGGCTCGCATTGGGCTGGGTGTTTGGATTTTGGGGCCCACAACACAACACGGTGCCCCATCGGGCTTTTCGGGGTCGGGTGGTTAAGCCATCAGTCTGATTCCTTCATTGCACCGGCGAGAGTGAAGATCATCGTCCCGATCATCTTTGTGGGGGCCTTCGATCCCGAGTCAGCCCCGAAAGCTCGAAGCCTTCAGCCGCCTCCTACTCTCCAATTGACAGCTTGACGTTTCGCGGACTGTCACAACTTTGTTGCGTCGAAATGGTTTTATTGCACACCCCAGCTGGGCCAGTTTTAGGGGTGGGACCGATCCGGGGTTTTTTTTCCGTCGTTCTGTTTGTGGCTCTTCGTTTGTTCGTTTGGTATTTTGGGGGAATTAAGTGATAAAAAAGTGAGGCGGCTTTCGCTGCGGCACCTAGCCGTCCCCGTCTGCGTTTCGATTTCATCCTGAAGCTCGGATCCAGGCGATCCGACTGGACGGGAGAGACAGTTTGGTGTCTGAGAACCGTTTTGGGGCAATAAATCAAACGAGTTTTATGGTCGCGATGAGTTTTGGGTAACCGATCGCCGATCGATAACGGGCTCGGCCACGCGGTTCCAAATGTCTGTATTTTGTTTTTAAGGGACCGTTTTTAATTGGCTCAAAATAATCTTGGGAAATGGGTACGTCTATGGTTCTAATAATCTACTAGTGTGTCCAAAGTGTAACGGGAATTTTGAACTTATTTCGTCCTTTTAGAGGCAGTTAAAAGTGAATTCTTCGTTTCTCATAATGTCAGTAACTGTTCCACAATGCAGATTCGCGGAATGAAATTTCCGCTGCCAAATAGGTTGACAATGTTAGGTGAATGAGTTCTGTCCAAAACAAGAGTTTATAAGTGGTACAAAATGTTTGAAGAAGGTCAAAAACGGAAAGGCGTTGGAAACGAAGCACGCTCAGGACGACCATCACCATCACCGGTGAGCTAAAAAACGTCAATAAAATCTAAGAACTCATGCTCCAAAATCTTGCTGACCTTGTTAGAATATCGAAAGGATCGGTGGAATCAGTGGGAATTGCAACCGTCGCATTTGCGTGACTTAGCACTACGTGACTTCTGGTTATTGGCTAAACTCCGTAAGATTCCTCTCGGTGGATACCTTTTACAGTCAGTAATTGAGATTGGAGTCAAAACAAAGAATGTGCTATATATTACATTATTCAAAACATTATTAAAAGCAGTACGAAAATAGCGGAGATTGTTACTACACCAGCTTCCAATAATGAAGAGCTGCTTTCGGGTGGTTAATGTGAACATTTCACTCATCGCACGAAGACCGAAACACTTGCCACCTTCGGGGCGGATCCACGAAGGCGGATCACGTTCGATCGAGGCACAGCACACCTTTCGCGTACGCTTTCGCCAGGCACTCTCCGCGATCACGTTGCTCGGGGAAACAGCTGAGCCTTAGCGAAGAATCCGTCCGTACGGCCAACGTGAACGGGCTGGCTCTCTGCCCGCGGGGCTCCTAATGCGAGGATCCACGGCAGGGCGCATTTTATTGCACGCATTGCGCCACGACTCCCGCCACCCGGCCTCTCCCCCCGGCCAGAACATCGGCCGAAGGGACGGGCGAGAGAAATTAATTAAGTTATTGAACGCGTAGGCTTTGGGAGGAAATAAATATTTATCGATCGACGGCACGCAGCCGCGAGGGGCCACCGTTTTGTGCCGAGAATTTATTTCTCTAGGCCCTGTGCTTGAGTTGTGGTTACTTTTTTTCTTTCCACTCTTATGCTGGCCGCATCATCGGGAAGGAATCTGGGACCGAGTCTGGGAGCCACTTCGTGAGATGCGCTTCGATGGGCGTATGTTTGGGCCGTAAAAATCTCGCCAACCCTTACGGCTGTAGGCCCCGTATCGAAAGATCGAACTGGTGCATTCGCTGGGTGCCGATTCGGGGACCGTGCGCCGATGTGGATTTATGATAAGATTGGTTCCAGGCGGAGGGCCCGATCCTGCGATTAGACTGTGGGCGCGAGCGTTCATCGCTGGAGGTGCCACGGCAGCTGCGGTCGTTGGAGTGTGTAGCGGATTGCAAGCATTGTTTCGACATTTTAAGGACCGTGCGTAGTGTTTGCAATAAACGGTTCGGTAATTTAGATGAAATAAATTCGCTACAACGGAACAGCCGAGCCATTTGGGCTACAATTTCAGCGAGCTTCGCACATGTTGCAACGGAACCTGGTGCCTGTTTCGAGCGAAACTTTTAACGATCGGGTCCTTGGCCGAAAAAAAACATGAACAACGCACACGGCAAACCAACCGATACCTGGCCGTAAAATGTGTGTAATACGTGCCAATTGTTTTGGAATGCTAATTTGTGTTCGCGTTGGTGTGGCGTGTAATCGTTGTCCCTACACTCCTTTCTTTTGCTTCGATTCTATTCAACGTGGGCCCGCTGTTGAAACTTCTCGATTAGAGCCATGATTGCGATTGCCGACGAGCACGTGCTTTCCGGTTACCAAACCGAAGGACTCGTTGTTAATACTTAACCGTTCCGGTTGGGAATTCTGTAAAACGCCAGAAAAGGCCATAGGAACACATGCTCTGTACTGCGCGAGTTAACTGATAAAGATGGCTAAAGAATAAGATTATTAGATATGCTTAATAGTTAGGGCAACAATTCACAAGAATGAGAAGTTTCATCTGTGCAGTCTACGCATGACACATGTAGTTTCCTAGCATGGCTCAAGGTTGCAAAATTCTTGATCTGCAAAAGTGTGATCAAATGCTGTTTCAAATTTTTAAGGACATTATTTTAATGCTACGTTTTCAATAAATCTATTGATTGTGGAAATAAATGGGAATTGATCGATGAGAAATAGCCTCAGAGAATAGGCTTTTGATCTTAGAAAGTCATTGTTCGATGTTTTATCCTTTTGCACTTTATACAGTATCTGTTTTAAGTCTCAACATCATTTCGATTATAATCGGAAAAGGATCGGATAATGATGAGTGTTAATAGGTATTTATCTGGAAGGTACAACACATTTAAAGAACCATCCCTTTTGTTGTAATAATCCAGAGAATCATTAAACCATTTCTTCAGCTTCTCGGGCAAGTGTAAAGTGGTCGAATTTTGAAGACATTACTGTTCACGGTTAGAAATGCCAAGAAAGAACTCGTAGCCAACCAGCACGAAGCAATTATCCTGTCGGCAAGTATTCGACTCTTTGAACGGGCACCCGGAAAAGTACATGTCCCTCACGACCCAAGTCCACCCATTCGAACCGAACATGTCGGCCGAACATCCGGTTCAGTGTAGTTCGTGGTCATAACCGGCCGGTGGGAAGACATGTTTCGCCGGAAGGGCCGGTCCCGGTCCGATCCTTACGCGCCTCTGCGCCGGGTCCTTGCAACGCAGAAGCGACGCGTAAATTTCACTTATTTACTAGCGCCACGGCGAAGGCGCAGCAAACAGACGGCGCCGGGACCGGGAACGCGGGGAAAACTCCGGAAAAGTGCGGACATCGAGAGTGTACAACGTGTATTTATTGTTACACGTTTTTCCCGCTCCCAACGCATTACAGCGCGTTCCGTCGCCGTCGTCGTGGCCGGTCCGAACCGGCGAACCGTTTGGCGTATTTAGCGCAGTTTGGGGTTGTTTAATACGATGCTAATTAGGCAGCTACGGGGTGTGGCATAAGCGAATGCGATGTGTGCCGCAACAACGTTGTAAGGATCTTTTGGTTCGTCCGCCCGACAGCCGCATAGCTTAATTGGACCAGAAATGAACGTAAAACTTTGCCCAGTTTTCCGCGGAACGTTTTCCCATTAACATCGGCGAATTGGGAGAAAACTCGGCAGTATGCTATCGGTTCGGGCTCAATAAAATTTTTAAAGCCTCGTACTCGTTCATGTGGCCTAGAAAAATAGGTTTTAGCTCTTATTTTAGTTTGTTATGGTCAGCGGACATTTTTATTAACGAAGGATTTAATTATTGTTAATTTTAGTGAAATATTCTACTTCAAAAATGAGTCAAACACCGTTTACAATTCTCAGAAAGAGCTAGCTTATTCATAACAGTGAAAATCTAGTTCCGGAAAAGGTTCCCAAGCCGGACCAGACATCGCCCATCGCTGCGTACGTTTCCGGGCTTCGCGTGGAAAATGGACTACGAGTACGCCGTTACCGCCGTGGCAGGGTCAGTACCGTTCGCGGTCCGGGGTCACAAACTTATTCGTCACACTTCCGGTGGTACCACCGGGCCGGTTCCGGAGCGTCGGGTCACCATCGTTGCGTTGGTCCTGTACCGTGGCAGCTGCTGTTGATTAGCAGCCGACCCAAAGCGGGAGTCTTTTCGACGCCTGCAAGGACCTCTCGGCGGCCGGTGCGGGGGGGGACAGTTTACACTCATAACCTCATCTGCCGCCCTTTCGCCGGTGACCTCCTTCTGGTGGCGCTCGTTGGCTGACCGGCGAGCATCGTGTTTCTGTCAGTCAACTACCGAGGTATCAGGACCACAGTTCGCAGGGCAGCGCTGGCCAACTAATGAGTGCAGACCTTTTCGGCGGGTGCCAGGGGGCTAGGTGGGGTGCGGTTGTGGTACCTCAGGCGAGGGAAAAGGAACCGACCGAACGAACGGGTTCACGAAAGTCTTCGAGCCAACCGAGAAAGTGGCGACCGCTGCGGTACAACTTTCTGTGAGCTGCAAGAACACCCGGTCCCGCTGGTTGGTGGAGCGGTCCGGCCTGGTGTCAACATCGTGCCCCCTCAAGCCTCCCCACCGGGTTGGGGCCAGTGGCAGCCTTAATATTTTATCCATTAGGATAAACGTGCCGTAGTGTAATTTGGTGGCGTTTGGACCCGGGGCACCCGGCGTTTGCGAAATGGGTAGCGAAACAACGCCAGGAGACCACACATACACACGGGCGCGGATGGTATTCGGTATATTTTAATTTGCTTCCTCTCCGGCCGGTGTGGACCTTGGGCTTCGGAGGGCCCCGACCGAAAGGAACACGGTGCTCGGGACTTGTTTTATGTTTCCGGTTCGTTCCCGTGTGCCTCGCAGGGCCCCGCGACAAACATGGCTAGGAGGGAAGTTAGAGCGGAGCTAAGGAGCCAGACCTTGGCCGGGAAATATTGGCGACACGGACCCAACGGCCAGGCAACGTGCCTCGAAGTGTATTCGGGGAATAAAGTGTAGTAATTTGGTTACTATTTACACTCCTCGTACCAACCTGCCAGACCGGCCAGTTCTGCCAGACAGAGAGAGAAAGAGAGATATAGGGAGAGAGAGAAGGAGGGAGAGTAGTTTCACGTGGCGGTAAATTTTATGTGTCGGTTTTAGTGACCATCCCGACCACGCGATGCTCGGAACTATCTTTAAGTCCACGCTCGGGACGCTCCGGAGTTCATAACTCAACGATACATGCCCTCTACTGAGCTGTCCGCTGGGTGGTATTTTGGCCGCCCGAAGGTGAACTTAAGCGGGGAAAAGCGTGGTTAAATGAGAAAGAATGTTATTGTTTCATTTTGTGACACAACGGCACGTTCGAAATGCGGCGGATACAGTTTTTTGTGTGGCACGTGTTTTTTCCGGAAGGATGTTCCGAAGTTGGTGGGTGTTTTTATTGATTTGACACTGAGTTTGGCAACTCATTTGAGTAAAAGAGGGCACGTAGAAGAGGGAACAAGTAAAAAATCGATATTTTAAAGCATACCATTTTAATGGTACTGACATTTATTAACTCGATCATTGAAATAACTAAAACGAATGCTATTTAGAAAGATCCGTAATGCCAAATTTTGTTTGTTTTCGGTTTCTTTTCTCTATATTATTAGATCCTTTTAAGGGGCCTGACAAACCCGTATTTATCAACAGTCAGTTTTCTTCCTTTGTCGCAATTACTAGTTAGTTGAATACTTTGATGTATGCTGTAAACTGTAAGTAAACTATAAATCCCATTCCGAATTTCAATCAACATTTAGTTCCCTTTGTTCAAAACAAATGAAAGTCTTCATTCTAGAAAAACCCCGATTTATTGTGTAATAGTAAATAATATAAAACAGACCGTATAATATGCCATCAAATGAACACAATAAACGTTCGATTTGAACAACGGATGTTTCAAGTAACAGTAAAAAGGATTTACACCGACTGCGCATGACCCATCGTGCGACGGAGCGAAGAGCGAAGCAGGCGGCGTTAGCAAGGACACATGCATGGCGTCCGAAACATCGTCCTTTCTGAGCACGATTCGAGCAGTTCGAGCAGTTTGTTGCGAACGAAATTTCCTCTTCTTCGGAGGGTGAACCGAAAAGTGGCCAGCACCGGTTCGGAGGACGGTCGGCATGCATTCGTTTCGTAGTCGTAATTTCTCCCTTTTTGATGTGAAGATATGCTGCGTCCATGCCAAAAAGACCGGCACTAAATAACCGAAAAGGACATCGATCTTCCTCAAAAACAACAACGAAGGAGGGTGATCCTATCGTAAATTGCCGGAGAGATGTCGGAGAAAACGAGCGCAGATAGTGCTCACCACGGACCTTACTTACTCGATCCCCTCCCATCCTTGCACACCACCCGGCGGCCGGTGCCGGGACACATGCACTGCCCTGTCTTGCCGGAGAAAAAGTGAGCCCATCGCTGGTGGTGGCCCCGAAAAACGGCACCGGAACGGCGTCGGCTTTCGTCGATGACCGCGACCGCGCCGAGCACACATTAGCACATCGTTGCGGACATATTCCGGGGGCCCGTTATTTACGGTCTCACCGCCCCGCACCGTACACCCTCCGTGCCGTGGACGTCACGGCTGGATGGGTTCCGTTCCGATTCCGGGATCTTTCGTGGATCGCTCGCCAAGTACACGATCGTCGGCCCCCTAATTGAGTCTTGCGGGACCGCGGTGGCAGTGGAGATCGGCACGGGGGCAGCGGGGAGGGACATACGTACCCCTGGTGTCTTGATAGATAGAAAGCTTCCGAGGGAGACAAGAAAAATGAGAAAAAGTGTCACGCATCATAAAGCGTAAAGCATTTGCGGGTTTGTGGCCGGCGGAGAGCGGGAAAAGCCTCCCAAACGGAGCGCGGGGATTTCGGGGCCCAGTCCCGGGGAACCCGATGAGATCGAGTAGAAGAGGAAAGAGCAGCAAACAAACTTAATGCCCGTGGCCTCCGTCTTGTCAGGTGGTGGAAAATGGTTTTCGGTGGTGGAAAATAGTGTCCCAGCTTGTGGCGCTGCCTGAAGCGGGGCCGCCACCTAAGGTCCCGACGCCACACGTAAGGGGGAGAAATCGTGGCCCAAAATGTGCTTTAAACTAACCGCCCACACCGACTGCGGTTTTCGCCTGGTTTTTCTTTGCACACTTTTCCGGACCACGGCGACGGTCCAAGATCGACACGGGGAAATGGCCAATCGACGAATGCGGCGGGAAACCGAAGGAAAAAACCACCGGTGGGCCCGGAACGCCAGGCAGGCAGGACCTGAGGGGCCGGCATTTTGACAAACGTATATGAGTAACGAGTGGAGCAGAGGGAAAGAAAATAAAATTAATTGCCGGAAGACGGTGAATTTATTGCTTCGAGCGGTGGCATGGAAGGGTCGGGCCGGGCTCTGGGGCGGCCACCCGGCCCCGTTCGCTCCACGTGTATCTGCCGTTTTCGCACTGCTTACAATCTCGTTCGTTCGTTCCGTGGAGCTTTTCGGCGCCATTTTTAAGCACCTTTTTGGCGGGGCCCGCAAACCAATACGTACGGACACTGATCACGCAGGGCGAAGGAGTGCAGGATAAGATCGGGGGCAAAGCAAATAGGCTAACCGATGATCGTTACATTGCGATGACTTTTATTGCGCACTTCACTTGAAGTTCCGTTCCCGTTTGAGGGAAAATGAAAGTAAAAACAAAACGCATCCACTCGGGGGCCGTTGTTTGTTTTCCAAATAAGCCGATTGGCCGGGCGCCGTAAGGTTTGGTAATAAATTCCAACAGTGTCAACAGCTGCCATTTTCAACCTGGCTTGCGAGGGCCAAAATGCAATCCTGGCAACCGGTCTCTTTCTCTCATTTGTCTCGCACTGAGCATTTCCACACTCCTTATTTTTTTTTGTTTGATAGTTTTATTTTAATTCTTGTAACTCTCCCCGCGGTTGGCTCTCGGGTTGGTGGAAAGTTTTTCACTCGCTTCCAGTCACTCTTCGTGGAAAGTGTGAAAAAGTCAAAGACGCGTGTGGTGGTGGGTCGGCGGGTCTCTTTCTAAACGGGTGCCCTAATTTATGCATAATTATGCACCCCTTGCCGAGCGGCCCAACCCGACCGACCGACCGGGGATGATCGGTGGCGTTAAGGTTGAAGTGCACCCGGGTGGTGGTGCAACAGTCGGTCGGTTTCGGTTTGGTTTTTCGGTTTTTCCGCTCTGCGGTGTCATATGTTTATGGGCTTCTAATGGGTGGGTCTAACGGGAATGTGTCCTGGCCTTTCTTAGCTGTTGTCGGTGAAAATATGTTCCAGTTCGAAAGCTTGCACCCTTCATCATCCGAAGGCAAATGAGTGAGCTAATTCAAACCAAGTAAAAACTTAATAAACTAAGCCCGCAATTCAAGAACTCAGCAATTGAAATGGGACACAAATTTACAATAAAACGCAACCGGAAGACAACGGAAGCTGTCACCGACAAGCCGTTACGGGCCCGAGCTGCGTGTTTACATTTGAAAAGGCACCAAAAAAGCAGCGGACAAACCCTTCCGAAGCTCCGAAACTCCACACCCAAGTAGGGAGAGCCAAGTGCAGGCGCACTGCCGTGGCCGCGACTGCCTTGTTACCAAATTTATGCTAATTCCCGCCGTTTGGTGTGAAATGTGTGCCTTTAGGGTGGGTTGTTCTTTTTGTCCCTCTGCTCGCTACTCACCTGCTTATGACCCGCAGGTTCCCAGGGGCAAGGGGATAGAGACACACACAGAAAGAGGCCGAGAGAGAGAGAGAGAAAGAGAGAGAGAGAGAGAGAGAGAGAGAGAGAGAGAGATCGTAGTAGTGCAAGGTGGCTAATTTTTAATGTGGGTCCGTGGGCCGTGAATCGGCACGTCGCGGAAACCAATATGCGCCGCGATGCCGATGGGCTTCATGCAGGCCTCCCCAAGGGCCCCGTCCCTCCACCCTACACTCGCCTTATCGTGAGGCCCTGCCAAAAGTGCGCCACACCTCGCCCCATCATCGTGTACCACCTGGTTTTTTTTTTTCGTGGGTCCGATTGACCCGAAACGGCAGTAACAACGCAACAAGACAGTAATAAATAGAAACAAACAAACTAGTTCGTCGTAGGGTTCGGCGCGGGCCCGCAGGTCCCATCGGAGCCGTGCTGGTTGACGACAGTTTACGACTTTTGAGTTGCGGAGTGCGTGAGTGGAAAACCCCGGAAACGTTTGGCCGGAGCGTGCTGGAGCTTCGAATTCGAACCGTACCCCGAAGACCGAAGGGGGTTGCGATAAATTATTTAAACCGAGAAATTTAAAAAGCAATACACTAAACAGTAGACAGTAAAATGGGTTGGCTCAAATCGCAAAATGCGACTTATGCGTGATTTATTTGGTACCTCCTCCCGGTCCGGTATCGATTCGGGTTCCGTGGTTCACTTATCAATATTAGTTCAGGACTCGCGAAGCACGCCGTTCGCCGTATCAATCGATAGTTTCGGGGTTGTCGTGACGAACCTAATCGTCAAACGACACGAACTGGGCGCACCCCTTCGACAGGTGGTTCTGGCGTGTTGGCGGGACATCGGGACATCCTTCAAAATCGTGTCATCACACAAACAAATGGAAAACAATTGGGGGGAAATTTATCTTTTCGCCACCGGACCCCCGAATCGCAATCCACGGCTGATGCAGCGAGCCTCCGATGTAGAAGATCCTTAACGCAGCAAAAACCAATCCCCATCCGTGACCGGGCCTGGAGAATGGTGCCATCTTTATTATTTTAATGCCTCTCTGGTAGCCGTTTGCCTAATGACGGCGGTAATGATGGGTCATTTATCACCGCGGGCTCCCGGAGATCGGAGATCCTTTTCTGTTCTTTTGGGGCCATCGCATTTTCGGACCGCAACTCCTCGCTTATGACACCTTCGGGGTGTCGTGCCTTTCTGGGGTGTCTACAGTAGCCACAGTTGTATGCAGATGAGTCGAACCGATTAATCCTAAGCCAAGTGGAGTCCAGTGGGCCGCGGGTTTGGATCCTACAGATTCGTCGTTGAGGGAGTGCGCGAAAAGTATAAGAAAAGGAAAGGAAACGAAAAGGGATACCCTCCGAGGACAATAAATCGATTTTTGTGGCGTTTGTGCAGCTTGTCGGCTGACGGTTCCTTCGGTCGTTTTGTTTGTGCCCAGACAGCAACATGCCCCGGTACCTGATCAGGGATGCTGGGATGTCCTCATCAGTCGTTTCCTCTCGAGCGATAAAGCCGACCGGGCCCCAATCCAGACCCCGGCCCAGGTTCTATGCTGTGCGCGAATTAGGTGCAAAATTGTTGTTTAATTTAATGCTGTGACGTCTCGCCGGTGCGCGCCGAAATTCAGCTCAAGGACAAGGGCAAGGACCCGCGATGATCCGGGAGCGAAGCCATGGCGCATCCGCTTTTTGTCTACCGGATGTCTGGCACGGTGCGTCGCTGTGTGCGTGTTTTGCTCCTTCCGTGCCGCCGTTCGGTGCACAAGATTTATGCAGAAAGTTTAAGATAATTTTATCGCTGCCATCGTCGTCGTCGTACCATGGGCGCCTTTTTTGGCCTCGCTTCCCCCAAAATCTCGGTCGATCTCGGTGACGGTAGACCGGGCGACCAGATTTGGTCATGGAACTGCTGGAGCTGGAGGACCATTTTTGGTGACGTTGTTTTTGCTCCGGAACGGGAGCTTTAAGATCCAGCCCAGGCCAGCATAATGATGGTTGGTCGTGGGGGGTATTCGGTCTTGTTTTGGGGCAGCCAAGAAGCACTGGACCGATAGCCGACATTTTGCTACTGCTCTCCGGGAAATTCCGTTTGTATAATGTCACTAACAATACTTACTCGACAGCTCGATAGTTCCGTCGGTGGCCGAGTTTTCCGGAAGAATTGCGTGATTGAAGTTGAGCAGCTTCCGTCGGCTTCCGGCGAATTGCTTCACTTACTGATTTCGCTTCTCGATTATACAAAATTCTTGAAATCACTTCTCACAGGAATTGGCCACCGTAACCGGTCACAGGAATTGGCCACCGTTGCGCGTCCTCCCGGAGCCAAACGGAGCGTTGCGATGAACACGGGTTGGGCTGCTTGCGGGCGGATGGATTCAAACTCGCGGCCCCCAAATTCACCACCGCCAAGCTGTGGTGAGCTATGGAAAGTGACTTCTCGCGCAGCGGGCCAAAGTGAGACGGTGCGAGAGTGAGCGCGAGCGTCGCTGTGTTGAGTGGTGAGTTTCGCGTTCACGCACACCGCGAACACGCCACACGCATTTGAGTGGGGGAAAAGCACTCGTGGCCGTGGTGTGTGAAAGGGAGCGAGCTAACCCCTCGGGTGAGCGTGAGCGAGAGCGAGGTGGAGCAACCCGACCAATAGCTCACCGGGAGGCGTGGCTATCGAATCCGTCGCTGCGTGTGAGTCTCGCTCGTGAGATGGTGTTGGTGACGGCCGCGTAACGTGAGATGAGTTTGAGGTCGTGCTTAGTGAGACAGTATGAACTGCCGACGCGGGCGCGTGAGCGAGACAACCGGCGGGACCGAGTCAGCGGGAGAGAGGGAGAGAAAAGTTGCTCTCTCTCTCTCGTTTCGTGTTCGGGATTTTCGTAGGTTGAATCGGCTTGTTCGTTTCGTAGGTTGGCGTCATTCGAACAGCTTGCACGTGGCCGCGCGGTTGTGCGGTTCTGTGTTCCCCGGTTCTCTCTGTGTGTGCGCCTCTCCACAGAGGGCCTCACTCGAACAGCGCGTTCCAAAGTGTCGGAGGGCCCATCCTGTGGCCCCAATCACCGAGTTCGCTCGCTCGACAACAACAACCGCGTGATAGGCTTCCGGCCGGGTCGGTTTGTGCCGTGAAGAAAGTCGTGTCCTGTGAACTCCCGGCGGCCCCCAGTCAGCTGATTGGCGCGAATGCGCGATCGATCGATCAATGCGTGAAGGGCTGGCGCAATTTTTCGGCAGTGAATTCCGGGTCCGCGTGTGAGTGCAGAAGGGTGGCCAGTGACCACCACCTCCGGCAGGCCCCACCAACAACCCACAACCAGTGAATGTGTACCGTGTGTTGATTGTTGTCCTCTGGATGCAACTCGCTTTTGCACAACACAGAGAGAGAGAGAGAGAGAGAGAGCGAGAGAAAGAAAGAAAGAGAGAGAGAGACGTTGTGGTCCTTGTGTCCTTGTGTTCTCGTGTTAATTGATTGAAGTAATCTGGGTCCCCCCCTCGTTGAGCCGGAAGTCCCGAAGCGAGTGGAACAGTAGGCCGGGGGTTGGCCGAAAAATAGAAAACAAACCTTAGGGAGGCTGCGTGTGCGTGTGCGGTGCGCTTGTGTTGACCGGAAGTGGCCTGACCGGCAATGAAAGTTGGCCGCGTGCGCCAGTGTGCGTGCGTTCGATTGTTTGCCGGTGTTTGTCCGCGCCCGGGGGCCCGTATGCCCGGTCCGGGGGAAGAGGCTTAATCCGGAGACGGAGCTGCAGGAGGCGCAGGAACAGGAGGCTTCCGGTTCGGTGAAGGCGCGGAGCACCGACCCGACCCACACGGCTAGGAGTGGCCGGCGGCGAAGACGGCCGTGGAGGCGGACGGAGGCGGAGGCGGCGGAGGAGGAGGCGGCGGAGAACGCGAAGGAGCGACGGCGGCTGCGGCACTGGAGGGACTCGTGGCGCTGCGGTCCACTAACGGAGAAACCATCGATCACCAAAGGATAAACGGTGGCGGCGGCGGCGGCGGCGGCGGTGGAGGCGGTGGAGGAGGGCTCGGCGGCGGAGGCGGCGGGGGGCTCGGGATCGATGTGGGCGGCTGGAATCCGTTCGCGTGGAAGATCGGCAAAGTGAGCCCCAACTTGGAGCCGTACCCGGCGAGCGTGGAGGGGCTGAGCAGCCCGCGGGCGGTGGGGATGACCGCTTCGGCGGCGGCCGCCGCCGCCGCTGCCGCTGCCGCCGCCAGCGCCTACATCTC
>NC_071285.1:49693733-49771233 GCF_943735745.2 Anopheles bellator | reverse complement strand
ACGTTTCTTGAGCCTTTGTATAATTAGGGGCACAGATACACGCAGTGAGTCACAGGATCGAGCTGATCAATGTCCTGCTCCTGGAAGTGTCCCGCACCGTGTGCGACTGTGTGTGGATCGCGAGTGTGTGCGTCCGTGCTCGATGTGTTAGAAAGTGTAGATCGAGATCGTTCGTTCGTTCGTTTTTTGTTTTTTGTTTTGTAAATAGTGACCTCGTGCGTGAGTGTATGAGTGGGGCACCGGGGCCTGGGGGAAAGTCAGGGTCTTGAGAGAGCTTCTTGGGGGGGGTTCGTGATTGATCCGCGTGCATAACGAGCATAGGAGAGCATAGAAGAAAGGACTCACAGGTAGGGACCCTACACGGTGTGGCGAAGCGAAAGGATCAACCGGGCAACAGCAGGCTGGGCTCAGTGAGAGAGAGGCGGGGCGAGGCGAGAGCGAGAGCATAAGATGTTGTAGCGTAGCGCGGAGTGAACCAAAAACACGACTACTTTGATTAAAGTGCACATCCCTTCCACAGGAAGCTACTTAAAAACCAGCAGCCCCCTAGTACCGTCTATTGGTTTCTTTTGTTTCGTTCGCGGGGTTCGCCTCGCTCGCTCTCTATTGTTTTCCATTGTTTCCGTCAGATCTGTGCTGTGGTTCCGGTCACTGCTCCATTTTGTGTGTTTCGAACCTCGAAAACCTCGTCCTCGGGTAGAGCCCGGTGAAAAATGGACCAACAATAGAGTGGATTCGCATTGTGTATGCCTCAGCAGTGTGCGTGCTTGTGTGTGTGTCTATGTGCAATTAGAACTGTGCTCGGCAGGCCTGTCAAACGAACTGTTAAAGTGAACGTCAAATCGTTGGCCAGGACTTTTAGGGCGCCATTTTGTTCCGGTGTGTGCATAACGCGGTGTGTAATGACCGATTGGCTTTTCCTCCAGCGGGGGGGGGCGCACACCACGGAATCTTGAATCGGTGCCCCGTTGTGTGTTGAGCGCACGTAAGTAGCGAGTACCAAATGCCGTCGGTGTCCGGTGGCCGCCATTTTGCCGTCGGCAAAATGGGGCCGACGGCAACCACCGACCGGAGGAGCACCGTCTATTTGTTTTACGACTTTCGTTTTCGGCCCCGGCATTCGGTGTGTTGTTTTTTTCTCGAGCAATTAACAAACAACCATTTCACGGTACAGTGTCCTTTTTTTTGCTGCTGACACAACCTTGGTCCTGACACCTCCTGCTCCGTTGGCCTCCGGGTAGGGAGGGCGGTGCGTTTCTTCGGGAAATTCTTGATCTTAATTTGCTCTGGGACTTTCCGCCGGTGGTCATCGAACCCGGCCGGGATCAGTCTCCGCTCCGTCGTGTAATTTGGCCGGAAGGAATTTCCGGCAATCATCCCGGCAAGCTACCCGCGGCCACCGGCCCCGGGGCTTTTCCCGCCGGGGCCGGGCTTTGTCTGGATTTTCCCCCCGGGGCGGGCAGGATCCTGCGTGCCGAAGGTGCGATCGCTCGCTTTGATCCTTTGTCCGGCTGTATTTGTTTTCCGCCGGCTCGGGAGGCCTGGATTTGAGAAATCGGATCGTCCCGGTCCTATTTTGTTTGGCCTAGTTGGCGACTTAGTCCTGTTGATGTTTGTTCGACAAACTTAGAAGTCGGTGGCAATTGGATATTAATGGGACATTATTATTGTTGCCAATTATTATGGATAAACTAAGAACTCCATTGGAAAAGTTTGTTCAACAAATTGTCGAGTTGGTTGATAATCAAAGTCTGGCATTTTGGTTGCAAAAATCTCAACATTAGCTCGTGAAGAAAGCTTGATCCTTTCTTCGAGTCGAAAACGAATGGCAAGTTCTCACAGGACACATTTTGCGTGCCTTCGACTTGAAGCGAACTCCAGCAAGCTAATAATGCGTCGCTGCCCTCTTAATAGAATGTCCAAATATGAAGAAGACCCGCAAACAAACGGTGGTTAATCTCGAAGGCAAACAGGAACGGATTGAGGCATAGAAACACACAGAGGCACGCTGCAGAGGCTAAATCATAATGCGCTCTGGCTACCCGTGCGTTGAACCCCCGTTGGTTTACTTAATGGCCAGTACGAGTACTTTGTTGCGGCTCACTTTCGGAAGCCAGTTCGGGAATTGGCTGCCATTTATGCTCGGTGAACCCTTCCGGAAGCAATCCAGTAAGCGCGTGTGTGATGGGTCTGTGTCTTTGGGGTTCATTCAGACGCCCGACGCTAGTGCAATGTAGAGGTGGCGGCCATACGCGCCATAGAACAAACGAATAATACGAAAACATACACTCAGACCCGCCCTAGTGTGTCCCAAAAACCCGTAAACCCCCCGGGGGCAAGAAACCACAACCAACATGGTAACAGCTAATACGAAACACAAAGAAACAAGAAGAAGTGTGGTAACAAAAGTAACTTCTTGCAGTATGCACTCACCAGTAGTAGAAAGAAAGAATAAAAACAACACAGAAAGGGCGCAAAAGCAAGTTAGGCAAATGAAACTAAAAAAACAAACGAAACAACAGAAAACAAAAACAAATACTTTAAAAGTCACACGTCACGCGTGAACCATTCCACACTGAATGAGCGATACGTAAGGATATTAAACTACTAAGGACAGTACTCGTGGACGAACGAGCCGAATGAACATGTAGCAAGGAAGAACCGAACAACGAGTGTGTGTTAGAGAGAGAGAGAGAGCGAAAGTATGACTGTGTAATTAGAAGCATTCCCTTCGCGGCCCCAGGTCGCTGGGTGCCGAACCGAAGTGTATAGAACGATGTGTAAAATACTAAGATCGAATGGCAAAAATTGAACGAAAACAAAACGGAAACAAAAACACAACAACAAATGCATACAAAACAATGGCAAACAAGGGTAAACAGTACACATGCTACATGCTAAACAAACAAAATACATGAATATACCGTTAAGCGTTAAGTGTAGAGTGAGCGAGTGAGAAGTGGCAAAAGGGACACTCGGGAGGGTACGATTATAAGGCAAGTAAAAAGATTTGTGCACAAAGAGGAGCAACGGCAGCAACTAAAACGAAGCTAGGCAAACTCAATACGCTCAAGCGCTCGACAGTCACAACAACAAACCAAGATGGGTGGTGAAGACTTCGGAAGGACATTAGAAACAAATGGGAGGAAAGAAGAGAAACAGCAAAGAAAAACACACAAAACAAAAGAAGAAATTAACATTAGCACATCCTCGACACCTGTAAATACATGTAGAAAATTAGCGAACCGGAGAGGGGCTGAGAAGGAGCAAAACATAACGTAAACCACTCTCTCTAGCACCTCTGGCCAGAGTTTAGCTTAGGTTCGGGTCCGTTTCCGTTTCAGCCGCGCGCTTCCGTTTCTATGCGTTGTGTTTTTTGTTGCATTGTTTGTTTTGCGTTTTGCGCCACTGTTTGGGAGGGGGCCCGCCCGGCCTGCGTCTTCTGCGGGGTCGATTCCGAGGCACCTTTACGAAAGGATCAGTTAAAATCAAAATTAAGCTAGGTTGTGTATGTGTCTGTTTTGCACCGGCTGGAAACAATAGAACTTGGTGGCCTAGGGACGAACACTTGTAAAACTCGTTTCGATACCGTGACCACAGGCACACGCACACACACACCAAGCAGAATACAGGCGAGGGCGAGGACGGTGATGATCTCTACGACGCATGATTTCCAGTAAGCAGTTACTTTCGCCGCCTCGGTTTAGTGTTCCGTTTAGCGGGCCGCTCCCGGTTTTGGCTATAACAGGGAATTGTAGTTTCGATAGTGTGTGTTGAGGCACGCTGGCGATTGTGAAACAATGGCGCCCACTTGCAGGACGAAAGCCGAATTAACCGCGGCCCGGTGTTGTAGTGAAATATGAGTGCTCGGAGATAGACGAAACAAATAGATAACAACAAACAAACCCAACTCAACACATACACACCACAAGAACAGCGAGAGAGAACACAAAACAGAGCAGTAATGCAGACGAGAGCGAGAGAGAGAGAGAGAGCGAACAAAGTGGAAAAGAATGAAAACGCGAACCCAAAAAAACGATAAGGAAATACAAGTACTAAGCTAAGTAAGTAATTATTAGAGTTATTATTATTCTATTGTAATTATTATATACGAAAATGAAAAATGGCAAGAAATAAGAAAACAGAAAAACCAATTTTATTAAAATATTTATGATGAAAAACTGAACAACAAACTGAAAAAAAACCACAAACAAACAAACGATTCTGTTCCCATTCTGTTTTGCTGCCCGTGCTGTGCCTGCTGCGATCCCCCCCATCCGTACGGTTTGGTCCTTTGGCGGTTGCCCGGTGAGAAGTGATTGAGAAAGCCGCCGTCCGCCGCCGTCGTCCTTCTCGTCGTTGTTGTCGGTCCGGTTCCGTTCCGGGCAGGATTTGTTTCAGGAGCGCGCTGGCAGTGTTTTTCTTTCCACCTTCCGATGGCCGGCGTTTTTCAGCGTTTCCGTGTTTCAGCCACTTTCAGAGGATCCTTCAAAACACGCATACAACCAAACTATGTGTGGAGTTTGTCGATGGGGCTTTTCCGGTGCACCAACACAGATACGCTGGGGAGAATTTCGCGCGCGGTCACGCATACCACGGCACACGGTCGGGACGGCCAGCCACAGGACGAATGGCCGAAAACAATGCTCGCAGCGTTTCGGCGCGGGCGAGAATTGAATATTTACGTCCGTTGTTTGCGTGGTCGCCATGGTGACGTGGCGCGGGGCTGGAGTGAAAATGGGGGCCTCCGCGTAACGTAAACATGCGCTCCTTCGTCTTTGTAGTGGTGCTGCGGTTCGGTTTCGCTGTTTTGCATGTTTCTGGGGGGTTGTCAGGTGCGACAGAGAGAGCGAGAGCGAGAGAGAGAGAGAGAGCTGAGCGCTGAAGCCGCCATTTTCCCAATCATTCGCAGTTCAAGGATTCCAGCGTCAGCCTACTGTGTGATAAAGAGAAGTCCGATGAAAGAAAGTAGCCGAATTTCCGGTGGAAGCCAGGCAGCTACGAATATCCTTGTTCCGGCCAACATTAGCGAGGTTGAGCGAAGAGGCATCAAAAAACGAACCTCGTCATCACACATCGCAGCAGAGCCTCAACAGTCCGGGGGGTGACGCATGTTTTGCATCCGAGACAAATCGAGAAGCTAATGCAGCGGGGGGGACGGGGACGGATCAAACGCCAACGGGGAGAGGGTAGAACGGGGTGCCCATCCGTTGTGGCGTTTTCCGTTTTGTCTTGACGCGCGCGCGACATCTTTTGTGTCGCGATGTCTTCGATGGACGAACCCCGGCAGCGTACAATGTTCCCCCCCCCCCTCTCTGCCCCACCCGGAAAGAGTGGCCATGGCAAGTTCATCATTCGAACGAAGGATAACAGGACGGAGCAACAGGGGGAAAAAAAGAATACGAAACAATAAAAGCAAACGCGACGTGACAGCGACGAGTGGCGGAGATTCCTGTGTTTCGCATTTCAATTTTCGCCAACCAAAGCTCCCTCTCGCTCTCTTTGGTCTGTTTTCCTTTTCTTTCCTCCTTTCGAGTCGGGTTAGGAAGCGGTGCTACGGTCCCCGTAATGCTCCAACGCCGGAGCTACTGCCGTCCCAGCATATCCCGGCCGTGGATCAGCGGCAACCGATTTTATGGCCAACCAGGCGACCCAGAGCGAGTGAGAGGGATGAAATCCATCACGGAGCGAGCAGGATGGAGCCGCCAGTCAGATGGAGATGACCGTCGCGATTAAACACGCCCGAGAGTCCCGAGAGCCCGGTCGTCATCGGTAGCTCTCGAAGGTGTCCTTCGGCAGGGATCTCGATGGCTGGAAGTTGCGGACTCGGCAGCTGACCTCAGGAAAGTGCCGGCTGCGAATTGCCAGAAAGTCCGGTAAGTTTTTGGCTCATCTATTCGACAGGTTTAATGCTCAATTCAGGTAGCAGAGACAGCAGACAAAGTATGCCAAATTGGTCCAGTAATTGATCGGAACGTCATGGTAACAGTAAATCTCTCACTGAACGGTCCAACAGCACAAGCGACTTCGGTCCCTTACTTCTTCTTTAATGATTTGGAGAGACAATTCTTAAACATCCTCGTGATGATTCCTTCACGACATTTTCGTGATCATTTCGCTATAAACTCGATTCAGATCGTTTCGTAGCCATCGCATTTGCCTGACAAAGCTCCATGCGAGTTCTGGCTTTCGGTTCCGAAAGAGACTGATCCGAGACTGAACCGAAGAATGTGTTGGAGGGATTCCTATAAAATTCTTTTTGTAACGTTCCAAAAATTAGAACAAATATAAACACAGATGTATTGCATTGCACAGATGTATTCATTTAATTTGTAGACCTCAAGTCTCGTAGGAGATAATTTTTGGTCTGTAGTTTTGCCACTTCTGAGTTGCTGCATTGGACATTGAACCTATTGGCACCTATTACTCAACGTCCGTCCGTTGGCGGTCTGCTCAAAAAGGTCTTCCTACACGAAACAGTCGGAAGAATGTTGACCAATTCCTGGTCCACCTGTGCATTTTCGCCCGGATCGGATCTTTCGCGGGGAGCGCATCGATTTTTCAGCATTAAGCCAAAATCCGTCGGGCATTAGTGGTTCGGATTACGATTACGGCTAAGCGGCCGGTTTTGGCGAGTCGCTTATCCCGATGTCCTTGCCTCGCTTGCTTCCTTACGATTTCGTCGTCGCCGTCGTCGCCGTCGTCGTTCAAATTATGTTCATCGCCTTCGCGTCTTCGCGTCTTCGCGGCGAACGTCTTAATCGAGGCTTTAAGATCTCCGGTCCCTCGGTCTCCCCCCTGCGCCGGTGGTTATGAGCTCTCTTCCGGTAGCGTTTCGTAGCGTGCGTTGGCGTCCCAAGAGCGCAACGAACAAAAAGTGCGGAAAAACATTAACGCCGGAGCGCAAAAGAAATTCGCACGCAAGGCCCCGGTGTGGGCGTTAAAGACGCCCCACCGTCGACTTTTGCACTGCACTGTCTCTGTCTGTGTGCGCGCGCTCGTCTTCCCGGCCGGGGACTGGAAATTAAAACACACAAATCTGCACAAATCCGAAGCATCATCATCGCGACGGGCGAGGCACGCAAAGCAATGGCGCTCTGGTCGGTTGAAGTTCGCGCCAGGACCGCGCGCTTTAATCCAGTTTTCGTCGTCCGACGAGGGCGGTGAAGATCCGCGCCGTCCTCATCGCCGCGCCCGCCTCCCGGTGGGGGGATTAGGGCCGAAAGTGTCGAGTGTCGGGGCTCTGGTGTTGCTTCTTTTCGAGGGGAGCTCGTTTTTTTTCTTCTCTCGGCCTGATTGCTACTGATTGCGTTTGATGTTGAGTTGAGTTTCGCGAAATGCGTTCGCTGCGCGGCCGAAAAGTGTCCCGTGTGGGCGATTTATGCGTGTTACGGAGTTTGGGAAGTTACCGAGGAATTCCTCGCGAGGTTGAGCAGAAGGAACCCGAACCCGTAGCAGCGCCAATTAATTGGAGTTTGGAGACAAAAAATCAAGGCCTCACTGAGATATTGCCGAACGGAGGTCCGTTTGACAATTCGCGTCCAGACGGGAAGGACACATGGCCCCAAATGAGCATCCGGAATCGTGAGCGATAAAATCGTGGACGGGGCGGCACAGGTTGCATCACGACGTGTCTTGCGGAGAGCGCAACATTCGTCAGCAGCAGCCGTGTACAACTTCCGCTTCGCGCGGCCACGAATCGTGCGGCTCGAAAATTACTGTCGCTCGGATCACGATTTTTTTGCTGCGAAAAAGGGCCCCAAGAGAGAGAGAGAGCGAGACAGCGTCGGTGATTACAGTCGGGCACACGAATGAGTGACACCGAAATTAAAGCCAAAAGCGCTACCCACAGAGCATATTATGTCTTAATCAATTCGCCGGAATCGGTCACGGGATTCGGGTGTGAATCCTGCTGGCCGGGCGCTGCAGATAGACATCGGCCGTGCGGTGCATGCGATGTCCTTCACCGGCCTGGGTCATCCGGCGTCAAGACGCATCGCAGCAGCGCAGTATCTCGGTGTTTCTTTTTTCGCCCCGTGTTTGGAGAACACCACTTTTGGGGTCCAGCGATGTCCCGGTGGTTCACGAGACTGCTTAGCGCTAAAAGCGCGTTCCTTTTTGGCGGTGGTGCTCCGGCCTTTCGGGCGACTTTCGCCTGCGGGACCCACATCGCGTAATGGCGGTGGCGACGGTGTCCGAGCCGCCGAAATCGCGACGTGTCACGAAGGTCCGGCGCGCGAGCGATTATTTGGCCAGGACCAGCCCCGGCAGGAACGTTCCCCCGGGAAGTTAATGATGCTATAAATTAAAGCGCCCAAAACGCGGCGGTGTTCGCCACGGCGGGTTTTGCGGGGACGAACGATAGCTTAGACGGCGCTTTGCGGTGCCTCTTAATTTAATTATGCTTTAAAGAAGCTTTCAGAACTCGGGCCCTAAATGTCGCTGCCAGTTTGCTACTGTGGCCAACAAATGTGGGGAATTTGCTGGTAACTCGAAAATTCTTTCTCTATTTTTCTAAATCTACGTTATCGCCTTTGAAGTGATTCGAACTCAATTCAATACACCTATCAGTTCTAACGCACTAACTCTCTAACAGGAGACTTTTGGACTGATGGTTCTAGCTGGCAATTTGGTCCTCCTAGTTATGCTTTCTTGGCAACATTACCTTGATTTAACATCATGTCGACAAAACTAACAAAAACATTGGCTTGCAACTTATCCTTGACGAGTGTTTAGACCATGTCCACTTTTGTGCCTAAAAATAACGTTTTGCGGGGATCATTGCTTTTCTGCTACAAGGCTGAATCGTACCAAATGCTTCTCAAACTTTGTTTTAAGAAGATAGCAGTGCATTAAACGGTTTGAAAAATTAAAAAAATGCGATTTTGACTTAACAAGCAACAGCATCAGCATCGGAGGACTTCAAAAAAGGACCTTTTGATGGGACTAGAAAGGTGCTTCTTTCGACGTTGCTTCCACGATTTAGCAGAGAGATGGGAGAAATGTATACTTTGCATGTGATTTCTTTGAAAAAGTCCCATTTTATAGGGTTAGGCCCGATATGTCTAAATTTGTCCCAATTTTCGAAATGGTCCGTAAAGTTTTTCATATGAATAACCTTCCACAAATTCTTCGTTTCGGCTCCTATCTCAACTATTGACCTTAAAAGGTGTCAATTGCCCTTAAAACTATATCGACTTGGGTGCAAAACTTTAAGTTAAAGCTTCACATGGCTCTAATTCTAATAATCACAATGAGTAATAAACTGGAGGTGCTCTTTGTTGACAGTGTGGCTGTTTCTCGTTTGTCTTTAGTCACAGTAGTACCTACCTGGGTCAATTAAAACGTAAACAGTAATATTTCATCCAAAACACTCGATGCGCTGCTCGATGGCGGGGAATGCATTTCTTGCTCTTGGTTCCTCTAGCAACTTTTAACTTGAGTGCTGGGTTGCTTTTGGGAATCATAATCGTAGAACCTATGGACAGCATAGCGGAAATCGTTAAGATTCGTCCCGAAGATGTTCACGACCGGCCAGCGACGACGTTTGAATTGCACTCCGGCACCGACCTGTCCGAACTGAAAGAAAATCTAACACAGACGCACACCGAGCAACAAGGCCCCGGTGAGCCGTGCCGGGACAAACCCACCACCACCGAAAAAAAAAATGAAAAGGAAATGGTTGCCGGGTTGCCGTAAAATAAGCCCAGCTTGATATCGTCCCGTTAATGAGCAATAAACTGGCGGTATTAATTGCGGCATCGCCGGGCGCGGCACCCGATCCGGTACCGGCTGTGGTTGCGGCGACGGCGGGCCCCGGCGGAATGACCTCACCCGCCAGGTGGCCACGCACCCTTCCCGGTGGTGGTGGTGGTGGTAACAAATATTTTGTCACAATAATTTTACGACTCTCAAACCGAACCGAGGGCCGGCATCCAGGACTTCGATCCAGGGCTTCCCAAGTGCCCTTCAACAAGTGTGTTGCGAACTTTAATGTTGGGATCGAATCGGACCCTCACCGATAAAAAATGAGGATCTTTACGATGTGGCGAAACCGAAATCGGTCTTCGAACGACGTTTGACGTTTATTGTTCCGTCGCCGGCATTTTCGAGTGTTCAATCCAAGTGTCTGAGGCCACCGTGAGGCTGTTATGGCGGTGGTTGTTAACACATTGCTGGGTCTGGGGCGGGTGGATTTTATAAATCCTCTCCACTAGTTTCCAAAACATAAATTCGCTTAGTTAGCCCAGGAGCCGGCCGGAACTATGATGAACCGCGGGAATCACCGAAGCCGCACTCAGGGACTCGTCGCAGATAAACCGTCATTGATTTATGAATTTCTAAGGTTCGCTGCCGAACAGCGAACCTTTTGTGTTCCGCGCCCGGTGGTGACGGTGCGATGTTCTACGGGAATGCTACGGCTACCCGGGCCTGGGCCGGCCGTTCCGATTGAGCGCAGCGTCTTGGCCTACCGCGCCCCGGGGAAAGGCCCATCTTCAAACGCGCGGGAACACACAACGAAACGAAACAACGAAATATGGTCATAAATTTTACCGATCGCTTTGGGTGTAACCAGTTGATCAGGTTGTATTTTGGTGGTGGCCCGAGCGTGCTGGTTGTTGTTGGGTGCTTTTTGAACTATCCTCCCTCCACACACGACCCCCCTAGCCCCGCCGGGAACCCGTTAGCCAGTCCACGGTCCGCCGCTCCCCGGGACCGAATGGTTCCGGTTATGGGTTGACATTTTTTTTCGTTATTTTCCCCGTCGGCCCTGCTCGGCATTGAGCGGTGCGCTTTGCTGCTAGTTTTGATAGTTCGATGGTGTTGCCTGCAGGTTCCACCGAAAAAAAAAACCTAAAATATTAATTGGGTAGACCTGCTACCGACCTTGATTGCCGTCGACCCGGGCTCCGCTTGCGAAACGTTGCTCCAGTTGCGGTTCCCGGAACACGCCGATGTTTCCGAGGTTCATTACTTCACCTCAGCCTGAATCAGTCCAGAGACGGTCCACTGGTTTCTAGTGGCTGGCCACAGTTCGCCAACGCCACCGTACGCCTCACGCAGCCATTAGAACCGCGCCGATCGACAGAACGGCAACGCCGCGAGGACTCTACCGAGCGAACGGTCCTAACCCGACGGTGAAGTGGACACGGTGTCAATTAAAATTTCTCTCCTCTCCCGCCGGCGTCCCTCACTCTGTCCCGGGGCACCTGGTGCAAAGGAATCCCCTGCGAAGCTCCGAAAAATAAAAAACCCTTTCTAGCGTCGAGGAGCGCGCGTTTTGAGGAATGTTGAAAACTGATAGCGGCTATCCCGAAAAGTTCGAAACCGATCATCACCCCACCGTCCGCCGGTCGTAGGCCGGTTTCAAGCCGCAGACAGCAGAGGGTCCGGAGCGGGTCAGCTGCGGGTTGGGTTGCGCAAGCCGCCACCGCCGCCGCCGCGCGATCGTCGAACAGGTTTCGTTGCCTGGGTCTACTTTGCTACTATTGCTGCTGTTGTTGGTTCCACGCGTCGGCCTGAGCGGCCTAGACGACCGCAAACGCTGGGTAGGACTTTCTTCGATCGGGTCTATCCTTGGCGGCACCTGCAGACACCTGCCCGCGTCGTCATCGTCGGTATCGAAAACCGTGGAGCATGGAAGTAATAAAATAAAATCAAACTAAAACGCGCACGAAACCCACGGGGACCCGACCGGCCGTGGTCGGCCGTACTGCAGTCGAGCGGTTTTACGATGGAAGCTCCGCGAGCGCGAACGATATAGGCCGATATTGGGGCCCGGGACACTCTAATGGGGTCATAAGATGCTGATAAAGCCTCGCGGAGCGTCTTCACGCGCCGAGTTTGGCCGATGGCCGAAATGGTGGCCGGTTTCTGCCTTTGCTGGCCTAAACCACCAGTGACGCAGGATTAATGGCCATATACCGGGCCGGGTTTCGTAAGGCCGTTTGAAGTTTTTGGCGCAATCGCCACTCGGACCCTTGGTGAGCTCGCCGAGCTAGGATCGCGGGCTGCGCGTCTAATAAATCGATCGACCGGCCGACAGGCCGGCGGAATTAACGAGGCCCACGGTGCCGATTCGAATTCGGATTGGGTGAGAAAATGGTTTAATGCGAAGATTCGATTATGCAAATGGCGCAAAATGGATTCCTCCCCCCGCCATCCGACTGGCTGGCTGGCTGGTGTTTGAAAACATTCGGGCCCACTCGGAGGATTAAGTTCGAAATAATAGGAAAACATCGCCGCAACAACATTGTTGCGCGAAGCTACCAAAACTTAGAAGATGGTTCTAACACTCACGGCACAAAAGGCGGCTGATTGGAGCTCGAAGGCGTGCGAATTGCTCACTGGCGCCGTACCGTTGAGCAATTCGCGATGAATTCGTGGGCCACCAATACTCTGGCGCATGTAACGTGCTAATTGGGTGTTGGGCCACGGCGGGTGATCATAAAGCACAAAGATCACAGAGCACTAAACTTCTACTTTTTGGGGGAACGCGATCTATTTTAGGAGCAGCGGCACAGGACAAGAATTGAAGGAATGGAATTGAGCGGCGTTACGACTCTGTGCCAGCATTCCCTGTACTGTGCGGCCATGATCTGGCGGACGATCGGAGCCTGAAAGAATAGAAGCCGATCCCGGACCGACATAAAACCCAACTTTTATTGGTAATTATACAGTTTATGGCTTTGCGCAAAGCACGGAGCGGTGAGTCACCGGTTTGGGGAAGTAGATCAATTTACGTCCCCCAAAAATCAATCCGCTCGATCCTCTTTCCGGTCGTAAAGGACGGGCCTTAATCAAGTCGTTATCTGGCCAGCGCGGACGCTGGTACTTGTCATCGGGTCGATCACAAGGGGCTTCGTTAAGTGTAAGGTGCCGAGAGGTTTCCAGCCACCCAAAACCCAACCCCGGGAAATAAAGTTGTACGCGCGATCGCGATCGATAACTGTAGGCCCGATCGCCGCCGTGGGCTTTCCACCAGTTCTCTGTTTTTATTTATTGATCTGTCGAACGAATAATTAACCTTTTTGCGACGACGACGACCTAAGCTTGGGCGGGAGGGCGGTTGTTCCTCTGCCGCGGCTCTGAACCAGATTGCCGGTGGCGCTTTCCGGTCCGGTTGCTGCTGCCGGCTGCGATTTGCATCGACGACGGCATGATTGACGGCTTAATGGGTGTTTGGGTGGCAATAACTCCCGTAACTCGTGGTGGGCCACGCCACGCATATTCAATTAGATTAGATTTGTTTCCATTTCTCGGTGATCGGTGGTGCAAAAATCCCCACATTCTTGGGCCGGCTCTTGGTGACTAGTGGATCCGAAGTAGGGAATTAATGAGCCAGCGATTCCTGTAAGGGCTGGTTCTAGAAAAATAGTGTTCCTTTTTTTCTCTCCTGAAACAATCAATCTCGGCGAAGCCCTTGATCGAAGGTCACCCCGAACACGTGCGCCGACGGCGAACGGGAATTCGCCAAAAATATGTTTAGGGACGCTCGTCCCTGCGAGCAACAACAGTTAGGCTCGCCAGGCCGCCAAATGCCTGGCGGCTTGTCGAATTTTCTAAACGTTTTTCCGCCATGGCCCGTTGGCCCGGGCCGGCACTAAATACAGGGGGGGGCCTACGTTTAGGGCCTGATCACTGGCTCACTGGCTGGCTGGCTGCCGGGCGTTCGTCGCTTGCGATCGCGCTCCGTGAAGTCTCCGTGGCTGCGCAGCCCAGACGCCTATGTCCTGGAGCGTAACGATACCTTGACCATATCATCGGCCGCCATAAATGATAAAAAAGGATCGATTGGGTCGAAGCGGAATAAAAAAAGAATACACTCCCTTCCAGCACTCCGATCCTTCACAGGAGTCGGTATTCCGTTTTGATTTTCGTGCCGTAGGTTTTTTTTTGCGCTTATGTTGCCTCATCATCAGCAGCAACATGGTCGGACGATTGCAGGGTCCGACGATCAGCCCTTTTGCTTCGATCGCCGTTTGAAGGATGTCGATTTGAAGGCTGTCGGAAGGGGAGCGAAAATATGATCCACCCAAAAACTCGCGACTCCAGAAGAATGTCATAATAATTGCAGTGGCGGTGCCGATGCCCGCGTGGTATGCGGGCACGGTGCAGCAGGAACCCCCGGGCACAAGACAAAGGCCAATAATGTTGGGGCGTTTGCTACATGGGGCATATAAAAAGAACGAGCATGAGCACTCGCGTTCCGGCCGTACCAGTAGCCCGCTGCTATGCAGATGCAGAGCCTCGGGGTGCACCGTAGGAGGCTCTCGCCACCGCCGTGGCCGCCGCCGCCAGACTTCGGCATGTGTCGGCCGTGTCTTCGATCGCTTTCGCGCCGTCTGCCCGTCGGCAATTTCTCCTTCCGGCGAGCTTCGCGGGCCGGGCACGTTTCCTCCCACTTCTGGCACGGCCTAGACACCCGGGCCAGGAAGGACGGCTGTCTGGCTGCGCGATCCGGATCCGTGAAGCGCACGCCGGGCGATTTGGGCTATGTTTTGAGCGCGTCGCGACGCGTCGAACGTGATTTCGCAACTTTGCGGTTATTGAAGCCCAAGTGTCACTGGCTGGGCGGGTTGTGATCGCGCGTGGAATATGCGGCCGTGGGTTGGTGCTTACCCCCGGCTGGGTGGCAGCATTCGAGATAAACTCCCTTCGCCCTCCCCCCCCTACGTAGGGATGAACCAAAGTGCGTGCCGAAGGCGAAGTTCCCGAAACGAATACTTTGCAATTGTAATGCGCCCATTGTTTCGCCCCACGGTGGACCCCGCAAATCGAGCCGTTCCTTATATGGGGGCTTCTCGGTTGCTCTCGGTGTGCTTAGGCTGCTAGACAGACAACAGTTTTGACCGGGGAACGCCTGTCTTGGCGAGGACCAAGATTTGGTCCTCCTTTGGCCAACCCAGACGTTCTCGTAGGCGAGCGAATCGATTGTTTGGCACAAGAAACGGAACTGTGTTCCCGAAGCCTATTGTCAAGCGATATGTAGAACAACGGCGAACGGTCGCGGGTTTATGCTGCTCCGCGGGTTTATGTCGCTCGATGCGAGATGGAATTTCGCAAAGAAGGCAGAGAAATTCTGTCACCTCCCGGTTTGACGGTCTGAGTGTCGTTCCGTCGTTTGGAAGGTTCTGCGATCAAGATACACGATATGCGGTGAATTCGTTGAATATGAGGTAAGTGCGGTCGCTGTATGAAATTGAAACAACATCTCATAACAACCTCTTACAATCAACGATTAGGCTGTAAGTACGGCCCGGTCCGTTATTACAAGATTAAAAATAAAACCATTGGACTGTGTCGTATTTAAGGCTCGTGACAGATGATTCTAAATTTTCAAAACAAACTTCAAATCGTTACGTCCACAAATTGTAGCATTTATACACACGATTTTGTCGGTGATCGTCATTTGACTTCAAACATTTTTGCTTGCTGTTACTGTAAGTAACTTTTCCACTATTCTCTACCGGCCACAATCGCTTTTCTATGTGGTTTAGCCGTGATTCACCAATGCCATTGAGGTCTCGAAGGTTGCTTGGATATACTCGTGTGGCCCTCAAAACATTGACACTTAGTTTTGCATTGAAAAGGTCTCAATATCATTTTTCTTAACATATTAAACATCCAATTTAGAAATGTTAACATCAAATTCAATGTTCTACACGTGAGCAAATTAAAAGTGAGCAAATTTAAGAGCCGAAGTCAGCGAATCAACGAACCCTATCCTAATTATCAATCGATCATGTCGAGGGCATAGTTCAGTTTAAGTCGAGCAAAAATATACAAATTGTAGAAGGGTTTTGTTACTATGAAGCGATATTCTAAATTTCTGACAACATAAAAATCTCACCCAGAACGGACTCCACTCCGTTCGGAACGCGCAGAAGAACGATCTGACCAAAAAGCGCGCAATAAAACCCCAGCACCGAGCCCGATCCGTGGCCAAGGCGAAACGAGTTCTGAGCGCGATCGCCAAAATAAAGGGAAATTTGTTCTTACCAAAACTGAATGAGATAAAATCGAAAGTAAACGGTCCGCGTCCCGGTCCGGGTGCGAAATATGTGGCGGTGGAGTGAAAAACGGAACCAATAATAAGGCGGAAAGTGCGAAGGAAAAGTGCACGAAACTCGATCGTTGCATGTTTGAAAGTTATCTTAATTCGTGCGCCGCCGCCGCCGCCGGCCGCCGGCCGCGCAACATAACCGCGTGCGCATCGCTCGGGATCGCGGTCTCCGCGGTCCCGAGCGTTGCAGCAATCAATGCCTGTTTGCACCTTTTATGTCGCGGGTAATAGCTACCTGCGCACGTGTTGCCGGGCGGATCGTCGATCCCCCCCGATACAGGTTCATCACGGGCGCGTGTTTTGGAGCTACGGACGGCCTAGTCCGACCGGCGGCCGTGGTTCTAGCATCAACTGCAAGGCGCTGCAGACGAAGTGGCGTGCCGTGGCGGAATTAACTTCTTGTCTGCGCGTGCGCCAAATTGGTGGCCCAAATGTTGGAGCCCAAAGTGATGGCCAGCATGCTTCACATTCCGGCGTCTGGTAGCGAAATCCAATAGCCGATCCCAAACCGCGCAGGAATTCTGGAAGCAGACGGACTCATAACGGTTCATTCGGCCAGTTGCCGGTGCACGTGTCTCGGGCTCGTTCGGACTTACTGAGCCCACGAAAAACTAAGGACCTTAGAGGCCTGGTGTCCAGTAATTTGTAGTGCGTCAGTGATCATCGATTGCGATTATAGACTTCGCGAGACTTCTTACTTTTCGCTCCGGCTTGGAATTCCGACCGCTCCGCTTAGGAAATGCCTGCGAAGATATCGAGCGAACTGCGAAGCTGTCGACGTTGGCTACTGGTATTCCTGCTTCGAAGGTCTTTCTTAAACTCTAAGAAAAAAAAAAAGATAAATCGGAAGCCCCGGCACTAAAAAGGGGGCCACAAGGAAGAGACATTCCAACCCCTGGTGGCCGGCGAATGCCTAGGAGCGTGAATCAGGTTCACCCTTTTTCCGATGGTCTCGGATTGCAGCCCGGAGGGGGCATCTCGACCGACGGCGCAAATGGGGTCCCATTTTTCTTGGACCGCCTCATCGCGATCCGATGGCCAGCGCCCTAACCGAGGTAACTCCGTTATCCTTTGCGCGAACCTGTTTCAGGGCAGTCGGTTGCAACTTGCTACGCGACACGGGTGGCTTTTGTGTGTCCGCTAAGCGCTACCGCTCGGGCTACTATTGTTTACGGGCATTCGTTTCGAGAACCGAAAAGGTGAGGGCCCGGGAGTGACAGGAAGATGGAACCTTGGTCTAGGTTTGGTGTGTTCCATTTTTTTTTCGGGGGTTCACAATGACACAACTGCGGCGATTCCCGGTTAAGGTGGCCCTCGAGTCGCAGAAAACAAGACATCCCAAAGCCCGAAAAGGATACGTCTTCGTCGGCCGAGCGTTTCGCATAAGGACCGGCGGCCGGCGTGAAAAAAGTGAAACTAAAACACAACAACACAAACCGGTCCGCGGATTGCTGCCCGGAAGGCAGGCAGCGTCCCTTGTTTGGCGTCTTGTTTCGATTTCAGTCCTCGGCGAGACCTCGGCCGAGGCCCTCCGAGCTGAACCACTCGCTCGCTAACCGGTGCGTAATTGCTGACAACAAAGACAAATTATAACAAAGTTTTTCGTGCGCTTCGCCATGCGCTAAATCCGATAAAACAGCTCGCCGTGCCGTGCCCCCCGACGGTCGTCCTGGGGTGAGATCGTAGCGCGGAAGCGCTGATTTCATTGCTGTCAGACACACGGAACACGTCCTGACTCACGTCCGACCGGCTGGCCAGCCGTCGAGTCCTTTCGCCCGTGGCGGCTTTTTGGTTAAATTCGCTGGAAGGATGTGAAACGTTTTCTGTTTATCGCGCGGCGGCTCTTCCCTGCTCCTGCTGGGCGACTGGTCAGCATGAGTGATGACAGCGACTGTACATTGCGGTGACATTCGTCCACCCGGCGTCGTTATCGTCTGCTGACGCGATGATAATTCTTTGCGCAAATTGTGAGCCCCCTCGGAGTGTTTGAGCCAGTACATTACTCACCGGAGTACCGGAGTACTGTGTCGTTAGGGTTTTTGCTAGACTCCACTGGGAGTGCCACCCGTTTGTCTTGGGCCAAGTAAGGGGCTTTCATTGAATTAGTCGGCTGGTGATTGGCGCCCGCCTGGTTTTTCTTCGAAACGAAGACGAACAAAATATTATTCTAAACATTAAGGCACTCGGCGACGCGCCGCGTGTGAGAAGCCTGAAGGTCACCTGAATCTGCTCCTCAAACAAGTTTTTAATTGTTCTACCCTCCAGTGGATTGTGGATTTGGATGGTGGCTCGGTGGACACTTTATGACCCCCGAAATCCGCCTCGGTTCGCCACAAAAGCCCACGGTTGGAGCACTTCACGAAATCCTACAGTAACAAACAATAAAACTTATTGCACCCCTACGCGTTCCGAGTCACTCGTGAGGTGTAATATCCGCGATCTGCCGAGGCGGAGACAGAGAGAACTGGGACCGAGAGAGAGAAAGAGATGAAGAAGAAGATTAGCGTTTTCACTCACGAACAAACGATTTACTGTAAACCGAACCTGGGGCTGGCTGGCTGGGGTGTCGGAATGGAGACGATCCCCAGCCCAACCTAAAGGTGTTTGTCGCACTTTCATTCCTCCAGACCGACTCCGGCCAGGGGAAGGCAAGATAGGCGTAAACCCGAAAGAACTCTCGTCCCGAACGAACTCAACGGCACAAATGGCGGTTGTTGGAAGGCGTACCGTAAAAAAAAAACCCCGACCAACGAATTGGGAAAGATCGAAGCGAAATCTAGGCTCCTGGGTTGGCGGTTCTGTGGGGCAGGTGGCAGGGGCCACACCGCCACCGCCGCCGTCCGAAACCTAACCTAACAAATGACACTGAATATAAGTTATTACATTGTTAGATTTAGATAGAGGAGTAATCTAGCAGATTATATATTTTTATAACAACCTCGAGAAATCGAGCTTCAGGTCCCGATGGGCCTTGGCCAGGGACAGGGCGGACTGTGTGGGGTGCCCCCGGGGAGGTGGAGGGATTTTTATTAGTTTTATTTGGGCTTCCATTCCATCGCCGAGAGCTTTCGTATCATCCGTCGCCGTCGTCATCTTCGGTCGGTCTATCGGCTGTGGGTCTCTGGAGTCGTCTACTCGGGGGAAACCGGGGTTTGTCACGGGGACGCGCTATGAGCCCGCCACAGTGGGCACACAAATTAATTAGATAACCTGTCCTCAGCGTGCGCATCGACTGCCAGGCCGCGTGATCGCGATCGGTCGCCCGAAAAGTCCGGCTGGTAGATTTCCAAATCCAGCGGTCCGGCACACCGAGAACGGAGTCCGCTACGAGAGGGACGACCCATAAGCGACACCTCGGGAACCTTACCCTCGGAACCGTCGGGACCGAGCGGTGAAGGGTTCCGACACCATTTTGGCTAATTTATTACGCGATCGAGAAGATGGGTTCGTCGCTTGCTAGGGATCGATCCTAGGATCGGAGTAAAATCCGAAACTGGTTCAATGCGGCGACCGACTCTTTCTGGGATCGGATAATGAATGGTACGTAATCCTCCACCACCAGGCAGACAGAGAGAGCGAAACACGCGGTAACGAAGCCGATCTTGGGAGCGTTAGGATCATCTGGTCCAAGGTCAGTGTTGCCGCCGGCTTGTTCAAGTGCGCCCAGCGCACATATGTGTGGACACCGACACACTGCGCACAGGCAGGGCAACTGGCAACATCATCACGGCACGGCAGCCACCAGAAGTGCCCCAACGGCTCAACGGCGCGAGTTCCGAGGCTTGCCGGTCTTGGAAACTGGTTTCTCAAACAACTTTTTAATCTCGAAAGCTCTAATAAATAATCTCAATTCATTCACAATATTTTCCTGGGCCGCTCGGACACCGGGCACCGGGTCGTGTCTCGCTCCGGTGCTGGGGTATCGGGGAGACAGGAATCGGAAACCTGCACCCGGGAATGTCGTAATGCCTCGAGTTGCTCGAGAGGGTTTGCGCTCCGTGCCGGTTCCCCCCCCCCCTGTTTTGGGGTCCGCAAGAATGCTATCAGTTCCGCCGCAGATGATTATCTGAGACTACGAATGGGGAAGCATACCGATCATATGGTGTGTAGCGTTTTGTCGAAAGTGATTGAAGATCAATGGCCATTATTGGATCGGAACTAATATGCGGTATTAGTTGCTGCCTGTCTTTTTGGGGGCCAATACACGATTCACGTTTCAACACACGCTTCCTGATAACGACTGACAGCGTTTGCTAGGCCACGATGTTGACACTCTCTCGGTTCAGCCGGACGGGACCTGTTTTCGATGCTGAACCTGCAACCCGAAAGGGCTCAGCCGCATGTAGTCGTTATCGCACGTATGCAGAGGTCGAGCATTGCCGACGGCAGCTAATCAGTGGATTATGATAAAAGCCATTAGTCGGATCGCGCCTCAAGGCTGGCACGCTCCCCGAGAAATCCGCTGCAAAACTGGAGTGTTTTCAGACTGGGACCGTAGCTCCATCCACTTGCCGCTCGATCGCGAGTGGAACGCTAGAATGGGCACACAATAAAACAACGAGCTACAAAGTCTCGCAGACCACTCACCAGTCCCACTCCCAGCGATCGAAATTTATGGGCGATTCGGTGCGCAATCGCCCAGATCGCCCATCTTTATCGAGGGTTTGGCATACTTTCGCTCCGCCGCCGCCGCCGGACACTATGCTGGTGGGGTGGGCCGGCGGCTGCGGCGTATCATATACTACTCAAAATCATATTGCTGCACGCACGGCACACCCATCTCTCGCGCCAGGAATCATCGTTTGGCTAACGAATCAATCACGACCATCATCGCGCGCGGTGAGGATCGAAAATAATATGCTGGGTGGATTTTACTACCCGCCCGCGGCCCGATGAGACGGACGCAGGTGGCTGTCGTCCGGCTGGACACCGGATGACGACATTTTCTCCTATGCCGGCGGATGGCATACATAAAAATAGTTGGCTTTTTCGGCAATAAAACTTTATCGGCGACGATGGCGACGGGGCGATGTCAACGTTCAAAATTTATTGGTTATTTACAATGTTTAGCCAGCCTAGCGAGCGACGCTGAAGCCGAAGCCCGCGGATCGGGTTTAGGAGGACACGGGCTTCGGGGCTGACTCACCGGGTCGGAAATATCTTCGATAGATCATGATCTGCGCACGGTGACCACTCCCTGGCTGTTGGGCCTCGAACAATGTTTCTCTCGACTCTAGCTGCTGAAACCTCGCCCAGGCTCGACGCTAAACACGCTCAAACTATAATACTTCAGTAGAAGTAGCCCCGGGTCCAACCAAGAAAAATGTGGAGTTTCTGTGGCACGGGCCCCGGGTCTCGGCGGGATCCGTTCCGGTTGGCCGTGTGGTGCGGCCCGCGATCGACGGATTGATCGTTGAGCACGTAGCACACGGGCGAAGTAAATCCGGATGAGCCGGGCTCAGACGTTACGCCTTGATGCTCGAGAGCATGATCTACGGCACGGGGACCAGATTTGGAGACCGATCCGACGATCGGAAGGGATCACCAGTAGTCCCCGGGTGTGAATAACCGGGAAGCCTGCTTCAAGAACGCTTTGCACGACTTACAGTGTTGCGTCACGCAGCTTCAACATCTTCATTTTTAGACCCCGGCTCGACACCGTCGGAAGGATGAGCAGCAGCCCTCAAACAGCGTTTCGAACAGCGCCTGACCGTGTCAAAGAGGCCCGTCGGAAGGGCTCAGCAGCGCTAGCAGCTGTACGGGTTGTAAGACAAAGTTTCAATCGACCCGTGGCACGGTGCGCCCGGTAATTGAGTATTCGTCCGGACTAATTTAACGCTGCTCAGACGCTGCACTGGCCGGCGGAGGCCGTAGGCGAACTCTCCGGAGCGAACGGAACAAGGTCACATGTGAGCGAGCGCGTCAAGTGGCGTAAGCGCGCTGAAGTAGCGCATTAGAGGCGCCCTCGCGCCGTGATCTTGTTCGACAGGTCGCCTACGCAAACACGCCGCTAGATGGTGGTGCGCGATCCATCGACCGCCAGGCTGGAGAAGTACGAAGCACGCTACGTAGAGTGTGTTTCGCTGGATGACGATCGCCGCGATTGCATGAGCTCCGATCCGATGCAGCTCCGGGAATGTGATGCGGTTCGGATCAACCTACATTCGGATCGTACGTCGCCGACGATGAGTGATGCCTTGAGCCGGCAGGCACCAAAGTTCACGATCGGGTCACCCAATGCCCTCGGCCGGGTGAAGGAAGTACAGCTTGCGACAGAATGTCACAGAAGTCGAACAGGAAACTTGAAGCTTAAACTCCGTGCGCGCCACTAACGCCGAATGGGGCAACTCGCTCGTCCATTTCTTCACGCAGAGCTGCACTCGACCGACCGAACGGAAATCGATTGATGGGGCCATCCGAGGGCGGGGTGGGGTCTAGAACTTTCCTGCCTCAGGTCCAATCGTCAAAGGCAACCGAAGGTCAAGGGCAAGAACTTTGGAGCTTTTTGGGGTAGCTTCGCCAACGATTGCGGGGCGATTCTTTATACTGTCTGCGGTCAATGGTTCAAGGTTTTGGGTGAAGTAAAGTGAAGTAAGTATAAACAAGTTACATTAAAGGCATAATAAAATACTTCTCTACAACTTATATTAGAATAAACTTTAACCGAGGACTCTAAACTTCGTTAAAAATTATACTGGGTTGTTCAATAAGTTTTGGGGTTCAATAACAGAAGGCTAAATGTACTACTGCTACCAACCTAAATTTAATTTAATATGTTTGTACACTCTTCATATGACCGTACGTAAAGTTTGATTTTAATCTATCAATTCATTCTTTGTTTACAAGCCATTTAGTATTGACTTGTCACAGTATTTTTACAACGGAAAAAACAAGTATCATGCAGTGATTGATCTTTTATTTTTTGAAAGTTCCAAAGTAAAGGAAAATTATGAGCGAATATGAAATTGAAAGTGTATAAGGACTCTTCGCCATCAATTAGTGAAGATGATCCACGTCAAGGACGTCCAAAAACAGTAGCAACGACTGAAATTGCTGGGAAAATTCAGGATATCGTATTGGAAAACCGTCACAAACGTGAAAAGCGCCCAGCTTTGCAGAAGAAAATATTCTTGGACGATGGTAAAATCCGTGAATTAATCTTGGAATTTTTGGAGCATCCACTGTACTACCTAATTTGGTCCTTAGCGATTCCCATCTGATTTCAGACTTACAAAAATCGTGCGTGGAAGACGTTTTTCGTCAAATGATGAAGTCATAAAAGTTGTTGAAGCGTATTTTGAAGTCCTTTCATATTCTCACTTCACGTTTGGAATTTATTATTATTTGAAATCTCCTTGCAACAAGTGTATTAATGTTCAGGAAGACCGTACTGAATAATAAAGTGTACGTGAAACCATAAAATTTTTTTTTACTTATCTAACCGCAAAACTTATTGAACAGCCTGGTAGATTAAAACATTAAACAAATACACGCTCGTGAACAATAGGAGGGCACGATCATGTCTGTAGCCGTGCCGTTCGCAGCAAAAGTGCATGTTGATGAGTGCAGCGATGCAACTGCCATGCAACCAACCCAAAAAGAAGGGGCCTTTATGCCTTCGGTTTCGGGAGGTCGCCACAACGCCACAGCCATCAGCTGTTGAGTCGCCACACCGCTGGTCACCACACGGTCGGCCCCGCGACCTGTCCGCGAAGTCCTTCGTGGTGGGGCCAGTGGCTGGGCGACCTTCGTGAGTCAAACGGCTGGCTGCCCTGTCCCGTGCGCCGTGTTTTTGTGTCCGTGGCCATTTTCTGACTCGCCCCCCCAACAGCACCCCCGGGGGGGGGGGGGCCAGAGGGAACTCTCAAAGCGTGTGCACTCAAACAATGTCAAAACCAGCCGTCAAAAAGCGTCATCGGCGAGTGCAGCGCGGCCACCGGAGCGAAGCGGTGCAGCTGACTCCGGCACCGTCCGGGAAGGTGGATAAATTTTATTGCACACTGCACTGGCGCTGGCGCTGGGTGTGTTGGTGACGGCCATATCGTGCCGTGCCGTGAGCGTGCCAAATGGGTGTGAAACATCGCACGGCGTATGGTAATAATAAAACGCGACCCCAGGAGTTGGAAGAAGCAAATGGACGGAGCGGGCCGAGAAACGGATTCGAAACGCGCCGCTTTTGCGCCGTGGGCAAACTGTTGCGTTTCCTGCCCCCGGTCGGTCGGTTGGCGAGGGGGTGCGGTGGGGTTGGCCCCCATTCCGATGAGGAAGGATGCGGGCAGACAACCGGCGGCAGACACTTTTGCATGCAGCGCATGCAGCCATGATTTCAATTGAGCTTTTTTCTAGGTGAAAAATGTGTGCAAATCCCACTCGGCTTTCGGCTCGGTGGGTTGGTTTACTTTTTCGGGAGTTTTCGTTGCGCACCACGTAACCCGCACGGGGTCCCACGTGTGCTTGGGCTGAAGAAACGTGTGGAATGTTCATTTCTTTGCTTATTTTATCCCCAACCTGAGCTGTGCATGTAGAAAATCTTTAATTTTCGAGTCAGGTTTGGGTTTGAAGTTATTTAGTATCTTTCTAGTAATGCAACAGTTTGAAGGAGTCCCTGGGGTTTGTGGGTTTCAAAGAGTGTTCTTAACAATGATTGATGTGATCTTGATGTGATGTGATCTTAATAGTGATGATTTGAGTCCCTTGTGTAAGAAGAAAAGTTTTGCCCTTTCGATGAGCATAATCAATAATAAACTGTTTTGTTTTATTTTTTGCACAGTTTCTGGTTCCTTATATCTATTCATATTTTCCATAGATTTTGAAGTTGATTGTATTAATTTTTCAATTCCGAAGCTGTCTTACAATATTAAAAGTGTGATATTTTGTAACAAGAATTGCATTATTTCAAGCGCCTAATGGAGACGCCAGGTATTTGGGCAAAGACTTAACATTCACCATCCTTTTTCTTTATTAAACTATCATTTGTCACTATTGTTTCGAGCGACATGTGCCGAAAGCTTCTTTTTCAGTGATCGTGTCGATTGTCCTGCTGATCTTTATTTTGACGAAACACACTCGATAGTCGATCCCACCATGCCACACGCACTGCAACCTAACTGGGGGTGGGTTTGGCGCGTTTTTTCGGTTCGGTTTGGTCCGTTGCCACGGGTTCGTTCCGGCGACGTCTCGAGACGTACGCCGATCGAATCGACAATGAACCGTCACCGGGCGTGCCCAAAACAACGCCCCGCCGATCCGAAACGATCACCGGCGGCGGCCTCGGTTCCACGGGACACGTAATCCGTCGGCCGGTGGCGATCGGTTCTGGACGGACGATGGACTTAAATGCGAACGCGACGCACTGCAAGACAAAAAACGGGACGCTCGTCGGGGAAGTGCCGTGTTAGACACGGTCACACCACACCCAACGCCAGGACATCTGCACGGCGCAGTTGGCACGGTGGCAGCATCCTTTGGCTACACTTTCCGTGCTGCGTGCACTGATTCTGGTTCCTCCGTCTTTTTGGGCGCCCCGGGCCGGGGCCGCGGTGGTTGGTCACGATATTTATGCATCCGAAATCTACATAATGTGTTGCGGCCGGCGTAACATTGAAAATCCATCGCACCCCGGTCCATCGGGCCGTGTAGCCGATGGAGTTTGTAATGCAAATGCGCACAGTTATTACGGGCGTTATTATCGCTTCGTAGTATTTCTTGCTGGCCGGGAACATGTGGTCGGTGCCATCGATATCGAGACAGAAGGCCCGAAACCGCGAACCGAACGGAAGCTGTACGTAGCGCCACGCGTAGCGGGCTTTATTACTATTTGTTTCGTTGGCGGAAAAATGGTAAAATGCTATTCTTTCCCCAATGCCGAGCTGTCCCGTCGCTGACGAAAGGCTCGTCGAGACGCTGAAGAAAGGGAGACTCGCCCCGAGGATTCATTTAGATTCTTTCGACTCGCGACTTTTGCACGATTTCTCCAAAACCGAACTCCCGGGGGGGGAAGTGAAACACCTGTCCCCGGGGGAGGGCCCGGATGGCACAATGGCAACGATGATGGGCCACACAATAGTGGGCAAAGATATGGTATCCCGCTCATGTACCATATATTGTTTGAATACGAAATGAATTGGATGTAGTTTGGTGTTTCGCGTGCGCCTTGCTTTTATGCTGCGGGCTGTGCGAAATTGATTTTGATTGATTTTTCATACTCCCGGTCCGCACCATGACTTCATCGGGTCTTCAGCTCCGGCACACGACACTCGGAGATAGTTGACGTTGCCCGGTGGAGGGTATCTCTTACAATCCCGCACAGTCAATTGAGCAACTTTATGCTGCCTCTGGTCTGGACTCTGTGCGGCGCAGGTGTTTGACGGGTGACGATTTGGAAAACCGTTCGCTGCTCGAGTGAACGAGCAGATGGAAAGCAGACGAGCTATGGCCCTGGCCGGGAATACTAATCGGACTGGGGTTAGTTTGGATATAAGGGTCTCAGTTGGGGCGCAAACGGTTGCGTTTGAAATTGGTAAGACAGTGGTTCGTTTGGGACACGGATCCGTGTGGAGTTTGCTTTGCGTACAATAAACGTGTCGATGGAAAGTAAGAAGGAGTCTTCGGAACTTGGGATCAGTAAATTGTAACTTACTGATTACAGATTACGATCCGGAGCTGTGGCTATTGAGAAAATAATTTAGAAGCTACTATATGGTCTCGAGCCTTCACCTATCGTTCAGCGCATCCGTTTCGCAAGGCTCCGGTTGGCTGGTCATGTTATGAGAGTGGCGTACGGCGAACCAACCCGCGGAGTCTTCTTAGGCCGACCAGCATGACACCAGCGTACTCTAAACGTGAGTACTAAATAACGTTTTAGTAGTAGCGTAGATTTCAGCCCGAATCGTTTCGAATTTGACGATGATTACCCAATCGCAGAAAATAAAACGAAACATTCCAATGGACGGACCCCGCGTCCTTTACGGCGGAGGTAGTCCATAATGCCCCGCTGGCACCGATATTGAAATACCTCCATTCGGCGCTTTCTTTCGCCATCAATTTGCGCACGCGTGGCGATGAAGCTTAACCCATCAGCCTAACCCATCGCGACCCCGAAGAGCGCATGGCGACGGCGACGGCGTTTGATGATTGGGGCCGGACCGTCTCCGAGACCGCCGGAGCAATTGTCCGCCGCAGTTGTGGCCGCACCCGTTGACACTTAAAACAGGAAATTTATGAAAATTGCAACTAGTTTCCGTTCCGGTGAGCGTTCACGTGCTGATTGTCTAGCCGGCGGCCGGTGGAGCCGGACCGCGGCACCGCGGCACCGGCTGTGATGTTTCGCGATATGTTTGGAAGCGACCACGGGCCGGAGGGCGTGAAGCAATCAGTGCTGGCCGCCAGAAGTAATCGCTTACCGGCGGACCGGGCGAAGCCTCGCGCGATGATGGCGATTGGCGGTGATGAAGAGCTCAGATTAAATAAAGTGCACGATCGCCATGTTGGCCGTGGCAAAGGATCGTCGCAACGCGGTGAGTGGCTAAAAGTGGGAAGCTTTGAGGGCAAAAGCCTCATTTGCCAATTGGATGCCGGGAATTGACAGGTGGATCGAACAGGTGATTGAGCGACTGCCGAGCGACATTTTAACACCCGGCGAGCGAGGTCCAAAGCATGTCTCGTGGACCCAGCTTCTTAACAAGCCACCGGCGTCTTAAGGCTGAGGTAATGCTTTTCTCGAAATGAATGATTAATTGAAAAATTATAAGATTAATCACACGTTTACATGGGCTGATGAGGGGACGTCGGGATTCGTGCCGTAGCTTCCCGGGCGATCGTTGTCCTCTTCCCAGGTTTTTTTTTGCTTCCTTCCACATCCCTGCCGACCTCGTTACGGTGGTCGTTGTTTGTCCCGGGCTCGAAGTGGCCCGCGACAGTGCGTGGCGGATTTTGGTGCAGTTTTCCTTAACGCGGGCTTTTCTTATCGCAATTTTCCAAAACCGGGTTATTTGGGCATCCCGCTCATGGTTTCAACAAGTTACAGCAAAATAGCGATCGCCGTGTTGACCTTCGGTTTAATGCTAGCGACTGGCGGCGAAATGTGTGTCGCCGGCTGTGCGAGTTGATAGGGGGCCACTTGGCGAACGTCTAGGCAGCGTGGCACTCATTCAGCGATCCGGTGGCCGTGTAATAGGGCATTTCTTGAATGAAGCCCCTTCCTTAGCGGCGGTCGAAGTGCACAGAGCCGCACTGGAGCTCCAGACGCTCCAGATCGCGCCGGTCAGCCGGTCGGCCGTCTACGTCTATGCACTCGCTTCAATCTTAATGATTTATGTTTCCTTTTTATCCCGCCCGGAACTGCCAGCCGCGGGTTGGCCGTTGATCGCCGAGCCAGTCGCCATGTTGGCAAGTGGAGCGAAGTGTTATAAAGGGCAATTAGAAAATGATCGCAAAAACGATGCCAGAGCATCTGCGTTCGCGTTTGCCCTGCCCAAATCGTTATTTGGACCCCGGTGAGGCAGCTGCCCCTTGTTTTGGACTTCCACTTCCACTGTGCCGTTATGCTTGCGGAACAATTCATAATGCTCGATCTCGAGTGCGCGATAAGAAAGCGCAAATGTTGATCGAAATCCATTAAATCCGGTAGAAAAAAGGGCGAGCGAAATTGATCGCTTTAAAAGGCTGATAATATATTTTTAACATGATTGTCATGCGCAAGCCCGCCTCACGATCATGCTCTGAATGTCATTGTCTCGCCCGCTCGTCTGCACCCGGTCACCACCGGGCCCCGCACCGTGCCGATCCGGTTCGGTTCGTGGATCTCGGATCCGTATAATTTGCTCGTGCACACACTCAGCCACGCACACGTTCCCGTGTCACTGGCAGTCACGAGGAGGCGCAAGCTGTCGCCCTATCGCCCGGGGGTTGAGTTTTATTTTTATTTGTTCTAATTATTGCCCTCGCGGTGGGCTGTTATTAAATAAATAGTTTTTAAAACGGTTATTAATAAGACGCTTACGCAGGAGACGGTGGTGGACCTCCCCGGACGGGGTCCGGCATTTCGGAGTCCCGAGCGCCCGAGCCGGAGTGTCAATCTCGGGCCCATTTTCCCATCCTGTTGGGAAGCTTTCCCAAAACGGCCGGTCAGCTGCTGCCGCCGGAGCGTCGTCGATACGGCCCCCGTTTTCCCGTTAAATTTAATGAACGCCTTCTGATTGATCTTTGCTCCCGCTCGCGGCAGCAAACGGGGGCACCGGGGCGGCGGGGTCGGCAGGCCGGGTGGCCGGTCGGCCAGGCTGTGGGCATGATTTACAAATTAGTGATTAATTTTAGTACCGCGGCGCACAGTAGCTGCGGCCATCCGGCAATCAGCGGTTCCGGAACGGATCGGTCACGATCGGCCATTTTAGGTGTACCGGCCAGTTTGGGGGGTCCGGCGGGCTTGAAGCTGCACCCGGCCTGCCCGGGTGCATTAGCGCCGTTTGTTTGTTTGCAACAATGAAACCATTTTCCCAACTCGCCAACTGCCTGGGCCGGCCACTCAGCCCGATCTGCTCAGATCAGAAAGATCGGTTTTTGGGTGATTCCAAAAGTTGATTCGGAAGTTGAAAGTTGAAGAATTGATTAATCAGCTTAATTCACTGTCCAAAATTGGACAATAAATTAATGAAACAACCTTCTTTGCAAATCAAACATTCGCGGGCGCGTCATTAAAATGCCACCGGTCATAATCATCGGGCCGGGCGGCCAATCTCCATTTAGCGCACTAAGCGGGCCCGATCATGTTAAGTAGCCAGCTGGCCAGCTGATTAGCATGCTGATTAAAAGGCGCTCGGTGCTCGGGGCTCTGGATTAGTCCGCGTAACGGCCGGCCAATCATTGGCGCGTAGGCTCGTAGGCCCAGAACGGAGAACGTGTTGATTATCTGTAAATCATTCGCCCTTCACACCTGAACCAGTGCGGCAGTGCCATTATCGATCGGACTGGCTGGCTCGACCGATGCCAGCAACACTTTACGCCCCACCCAATGGCGTGGGTGATGGGCCGTCGCGCTTTAAACTTAATTTTACTCTTCACGTTTGCCGTCGTTGCAAATCGATGGCCATCCATTTCTTTTCGGACCTCTCGCTCGCTCTCTCTTTCTCTCTCTCGATCGATTGCTGTGCCGTGCCGGGCTTCGATTTTCGTGCTTTCCAATCAAAATCAAATCTAATAATTTTCCAACATCATCGTCGAAGCGCACCGTCTCGGTTCTGGGGCCGTTTGGACCGGGTTGCAGCAGCATCGGCAGTCACGTTATGCACCGTGCCTTGCCGGCGGCGCTGGACGCTGGGGCGACGTTCTGCACGAGTCGGCGGGCGAACGGAACACGAAGAACTATTTGACTATTTCCTTCGCCAGGCCAGGGCCAGGCCGGTGCGATGATGTCTTCGAGCCCGGGAAAATGTGGTTAAATTTTGTTGGCAGCGCAATCCCGGGTTTCGTGTCCGGGTGAAGCAAATTTTTTTTTTGTGCTCCGCTGGGCTGTCTGGTCCGTCGGGCTGTCGATCTTTGGCAGTTGTTCGGGGCAGCCGAGGATTTGAAAGACACTTTGGGTGTGGGGAGCTGCCCGACTTTGACGGGTCGTCCAGCGCGCAAGGCAAGGCAGTGGAAAGTCGGTCCATCCCAAATCGTCCAGGTCCGCGGGTTCGTTCGGTCCGTCGGCACGCCATCGTGAGGCGGTTCCCGGGGCGCTCCAGGCCCGAACGGCACGGAATTTGCAGTCGATGTATGCAAAAAAGGGATGATAGACAGTGGCGAACGGAAAAAGGCACCCTGGCTCAGAGATTTATATAAACGTTATCCAAAGTCTTATGATCTGTTTCTCGTCGTAAAAGTCCAAGACTTGGAAATGCTCTGGTCTTGCGAATGCCAAACGGATTGAGTTGCTTACGGTACCGTGACCAGATGACCAACAGTGCAAATTTTATATTTGGTAGTTTGCGTAATAAAATAAAATGTCGAGAAATATTTTGCAAATTTTTCTCTACCATGTTTCTTATCATCACCGAACGTCACTGTGGATGCGATTGCCGTGAGCTGCACGCTGCAACCGGGGACGCCACATCCTGCTGCCGGGCGATAGAGCCACGCCGGAAGAGGAGGCCCACCGGAAAACCGGGACGAAACATCTTAACCGGGACGACGGATGCCCCGCAGGTGGATCGATTTCGTTGCGGTCCACCAGCGATCCCGGTACGGCACACGGGGCGGGACTATTTGCAGAGAGAGACAGACAGCGAGTGAGACACGAAACATTGTCCCAGGGTCGGGCGGCTGCCGCTGCGGGCTACCAGCTCTGCCCGAGCCAGACAGAATTCACCGTAATAAGCGTGATGATCCGACGCCCGACGCGGATCATCACGGCCGGCTCCAGGCCGGGGTCTGGGAATCGCAGCGCGTTGGCAGCACAACAATTAGCCGGACCGACTGGGGCGGTGGCCCATAAAGCGATGGATTCAAATTATGGTCCGAGGGCCCCGGCAGTTGGAGGGAGGCTTAGTTTTTTGGCGAAGCTCAAGAATCGGTATGATTGGTTTCGAACTGTCTGGGTCTGCGGGATTGAAGTGGCCTGTCTCAGCCCGGGGATCTGTCGAAAGTCTTTCAGTTCGTTTCACTTATTCAGCGTTTGGCGTAGTCGTCCTTTAGCTGTTCCAAGCTGAACCCACCAACGTGTGTGGGCGCGTTATCGATGGCGCAATAAATTCCAATAATAAACAATAAAAATAATCGAAACGGGATTCGTCCCCCGGGATGGCCCAGGGTAGGGTAGAGGCCCTTCTCTTCGATATCCCTTTCGTGGCGTCGTGGGCAGAACTGAAACAAAACGGCAACAACATTAAAAACGCTCTCACCTGGCGCTCGCGCATTGGAAGCATAAATTCTGTTTGTCCCGTCACGCGGCCCCCAGGCGCCCGTTATGGTCGTTCCATAAACAACGAATGCTTCTGGTGCCCAGGGTGGGGTGGTGCCGGTTTTTTTTTCGTAGAAAAACGCCCAGAAAAAAATCACTGAAAAGCCTAGCACCGACCGGCCAATTTCTCGCTGAGCGCACTAAGGGACTCTACGATCTGCGGCCCGAAGACGAAGGCCGTTGAAATCGTGAAGAGGCGCAAATATTTGCGTATCCTAATGGAACCTCGAGCGACGCGGAACTTAATGCCCATTTGAAGCCCAAGAGTGTGACCGACCGACGCTGCGCGAGTGCGCTGCCGAGTCCTTCGGCCGATTCTCTTGATTCTGGCGAGCGATACTTTAAGTGGTGGATCTATTAGATACTGGAAATAATAATCCGCCAACTGCTGCCGATGGAGACACTTTGGTTTTAATTGGCAAAACGGCTGCACATTAGCCGGCCGGTGAAACACACGGAAAGCTCGTCAGCTGATGTGCTTTCCCCGTTTCCAGTGCTTCTTGTGAATGAGACCGGGTCTGCCGGCGTATCGTGGCGTCCCCGGAGACCGTGTTTCATTCATGGCCACGGTACGGCTCCTCGGTCGCATCTTCGCTCCGCGATTATGCTGTGTGTAATGCTGCTCGTAAACCAAAACGAAAAGGAACAACACAACGCAGCGGCCGGGAAAAAAGACGGTAAAACTCGGTGAATAAAGATCATCGCCATCACGAGCGCGCGCGCGCATACGACACGCACAGCCCGCCGAAAACCGGTCCTCGGGTGGGTGGTTATGTGAGGGGGAGTATGTTGACTTTATGCGGCCATCCCCGCCGGTCGGGCCGCCGGTTTCGCCACGCTGTGGCACGTGTTTCGTGGTGGTTGGATTCGAAGGTTATAATTGAATAATTTCAGCTCATCGTGCGGCGCGGGTACTGTTTTGCCCCGAAAGCTGGGGCTTATGTTGCGCGCTTCTGTTATGCTGCTGCCGCCGCCACCGCCCGGCACACACCACGCGGGGATCGTCAATCGTACGTAAAATTAGCAAATGGCTTCATTTGGCCGCGGCCAGGGATTCCGTGTGCCGCTTGATCGGATGGCGGCGACGACGACGGCGGAGAATGTGGTTTCGGTTCCGGTGGCTTGGTGGCGCAAAAGCCACGGCCCACGGTGCGGGCCGTTCCGGCCAGTCAGGAAAGCGATCATGCGCGAGCCGCGGGAAGCGATCTCTCGAGTGCTGCCGCTGACGATCGACGGCGAACGTGACCGTGCGTGGCGCGGTGTACAACATGCGCAGCTCAAGCTACGCAAACAGTGTGGCGAGAATTTATCGTTTTTTGCAAGAAAGACGCCTTTTTTGGTTGAAAAGGTTTATTTTAGTGGTGTACCGTTCACAATCCTGTCTGCGTGTCTTCGGTATTAGAGATTAAGGAATGTTCGTGTTGCGCGAGTTGCCTCTGCTTGTCTTTCGGAGAAACAAAGGTTTGGTTGTTTGTGGCAGTGTCCGTGGAGTAACAAGAATTAGGAAAGAATCAGATGCTATAAGGATCGACATCCAATAATGATCATTACAATACTTAGAAATTGTACGTTGATCCAAAACGATTCAATATATTCAAATTTCTTATGCTAAAGTCCTTTGTGATGTCTTCGAGCGGAACCAACAAAACTGCTTCCGTTTGTAAATATAAATTTGCTTGCCTCACTTTTCAAAGTGATTTTTCGTTCAATTGCGGTTGGTTTGGGGTCCCAGAAGCAGTTCTTAGATACCATGACTATTCAAGGAAATACAAATTTAAATTTAGCTTTGAAGAGTCCGTTAAAATTTTGGTCTCGCGAGCAGGGCACATACTATTGACATTCTAGCATTAATCCACATATTTGTAACGATTGTCCTTGCGCCTTGTTTATTGTCGTCGCAAAAGCGAGTCGCACGGAAAATTGCACAGGTTTAAATTTTAAATGACATATCCGTCGGTAATGGGGTAATTCGGGGTAATAGTACATCTTTCCTTTTATATTGTCCATTTAAAATGGAGGCTTCGATGATGTTCATTCACTTTGTTATTGGAAGCCGAGTGACATTGTAAAATTTCGGTCAATTGAAGTTACTCACAACTTCTAATTACGTGGAGGCAATCCTGGTTAGTCACGCGATTTTGAAGAAATTTAGTTGGATAATTTTCTGTTTCATCCTGATTTACCACAGCATCGATTGACGTAAGATTAATACGTTCTCTAGGTATTCTAGAACACTACAATTAATAGCATTTACGTCGGCCACTGATGGTTCCAGTATCAGCCTTTTGCCTTTGAGCTTTTTTTATATCAGTTTTAGATATCAAATAAGGTATGATTCGTACAGTAAAACAATAGCTATATTGCTTATCATGCCGAATCAGGAGCTTCACATTTCATACGATACTGAGGCTAATATTAGTTATAGGAACATCCATAAACGCATAAAACACCAAGTTTCAGCACCTAACTGCTTGCGGATTTCGTGAGTCCACACTGTCGCCGGCTGAAGCGGGCCCTGGGCCTGGCCCTGAGACCAGCGAAAAGTAGCACTGGCGGTGGAGGTCAGGTCAGTTCCATGACGCGCACGACACACACGAAGCGGAAGTGGTGTCCGATCGGGTCCCGGGTCGAAGAAACCCCACGACGAACGGTGGCCGCTCGCACCTTTGACCTCTCGCCTTGCGTCAACGGCTGGTGCTGGTGTTATCGGTGCCGCCGGACGGAGCGGAAACGGCAAACGGCGAACGGCTTGCTATCGGAGCGTGCGCCTTCGGTTGAACCCTATCGGTCGGACCCCGGGTCGGTTCAAACGGTTTCCCGGGCCCGTTTTCGGAATTAATGCAAGTCGAGCTGGGTGCCCGTTCGATTGTTCCGCCCGTTTGAGGAGGTACCCGCCCGCGGTGGAGGGGGGGTCCGTTTTTCCTTTTGTTTCACTTGCGCTGACCACATGGCGGGTGCGCACGGCTCACGCGGTCGTTGCGCGCGATGGTTAGTCATTTTTTGTCGGTTTGGTGCGTCGATTCGTATTTTTTTTGGGCGGTGCACTCCGCGGCCTCTTTGGACGGTGCGTGACGAACGGCCCGGCCACTCGATGAGCTGGACGTCGAAGGAAATAAAGTAAACGATTGTAAAACGCAAGCTTTAATCAAATTCGAAGTAATATACGAGCTTGCGAGTAATAGCGAGAATGCTAGGCTAGTGTCATAATTCATCATTTTTTTCAATATTTTATCAGGTTGATGAAGAATAATCAAACTTTCCTTTTCTATTCAGTATTGAGTTTTATATTTGCTTTATTCACGAAATTTTCTTTAAGTGAACGATCCTTCGAAAACCTCTTGAAAACGAACAGCTTTTTGTACGACTTCCGCACAACTTCAATGTTGAGTTTGCTTACTTGAACTGTTGAATTATTTAATTTAAATGTATTAAGGTTTTCCTTGTTCAATGCACAACTGTAGAACAGTTCGTGACGAACTGCAGTCAGAAGATAAGGTCTCACATCAGAAATAAGTTAAATAATCATCGAAAGCCCATATGTCTTAAAGTCTGTCAGATTTTCAAGCATAAACGGGCTCATAAATAATCGTTCATTTGTGGGGTCCCAACAAATCAATCGAAGCATAAGATTTACATTTTCCACCCTGAGCAAGAAGAGACCGCTATAAGTACTTGCCATGCTCCCATCGCCGGGGGTCCATCGTCGAAGGAATTTAAGGCGTAAAACACCAAACAAAACTTGACCGACGACTCAATGTTGATTGCCATTTCTACGGTCCCTGTATCACTTTGGCTGTAGTGTAGGTTTGAGGGAACTACCTTAAATGCTGCAAGTTACCATCCTGCACTGTGTGTCCCTTTGGCCCGCACATGCCACACGCCAGTGATCGTCTCGCGTCTAGCGTAGCGCCAACAAAGGTTGCGCTTCGATTTCGTTTTCGTCTGCGCGGACGAAACCCACCCCGTATTGGGGTGCCCCGTTTGTCCTAGGCGGCCCCGTAGGTCGTTTACGGCACCCCCCCCCCCGACGGTGCGGAGGCCACCGATATGGCACCGGGCGGATGTGGACTGCCACACACCGGAATGGAGAAGACACGCTTTTTAAGGGTTTTGGCGCGTTTGGATTGTGACTTCAGCGCGGCGCGCGAGAGCTCTTTATTGTGTAAGTGCGTGAGTGCCGATCGTGATCGTTTTATTCGTCGCTTCCTTCGCCGTCCCGCTGCCGCTTCCTCAATCGATATCACTTCGCCCGCACGCCGCTCGCACTGGCCATATTGTATTTAGTACTTTGGTCCGTTTTTTTTTCTGCTACTTCTGCCCCTTCTGCTGTTGTTGTTTGTTTTGCTCGTCTGCTTGACTGCCCCGTGTGGGGTCGGGCGTTGGGCGGCGGCTTCTTCTTCGTTTCGTCCGTGTTTGTTTCAGCGCGTTTTAATTGACTTTAATTTCCGTCCCGGTCCACGCCCCGTCCATCGCAGGTCGTTTTTTTGTGCCGAATTTCGAAGACGTTTGAGGTCACTTTTGGCTTCCTGCTGTTGGCGGGGCGCCTTCCGATCGTCGGGGCTTGGGACCTTGAACGGGGTTGGCGTGTGAAGTTCACCTAACGCACCTGGTCGCGAATGCGCGGTGAGCTTCGATGGCGCCTTCCCAAGGACAACGGTTTGAGTTCGTCAGAAATTCTTGAACGCACCGATAGAATGGACCTGTCAACGTGCGCTGCTCGGTGGAACAGAACCAGGCACTGTTTACGTAGAATTTGAATCACAGTTTTTCAGATGCCAAGCGTCTCGGAGGCGTTCGGCAGTTCTTCGACGATAATGTAGCGTCCATCGCCCGTGAATCATGCTAATGTGGCCGTTTGTCAGGGCTGCCGTTGGCATAAATGGCACGGTGGCTGCCAAAACTCCGGTTCCGGCGAGACTGGGATAAATACATCCAACTTTCAGCCCGCGCGATATCTCTGGCGGGCCACCATAAATTGATCGTCTGCCCGTCGAAGACGAAAGGGCTGCAGAGCCCCCACAAGGTGTAACTATTTTGGCAACTCACCGGCTCAAGCTTGAGCCTGTCTTGAGGGTCTGTCTCGTTGAGGTCCACAAACACAGTCACAAAAGGCAAGAATTGGGGTCGCCAAGAAAGCGCATTCCTGCCGCTATCATAACTCTTGGCCGGCCGGTGGGATGCCCGGGTGGTTTTCCTGGATTTTCTCCCCTGGCTTGCCGGGGTCCGGAGGGGTGCCCCACACCCGCCCCAGCAACAGTCCCGTTACCCGTCCGCACGGTTTTACCATTTCATCATCACTGTTATAAAGTTTTGGAATTTACGATTTGTAAGCAATAGTATATCTTCATGATTTCATAAATCACTGCTTAATATTTTATGTCTTATCGCGCCTAGCCTCACCTTCCCTCCCGCCGGTAGCCCCGGCACCTGGGCCGTCCATCATCTGCCCATGCTTCCGCGGTCCAGAGGTCCGGTGTAATGACTCCGAGATGGGGTGCTGGTGGCGATCGCGCCCCGAAGCACGCGCGATCTTCGCTGACCCGTGGATTTTACGAGCCTCGGACCCCCATCCCGAACCGGGCTGTCCCGGGTTAGAAAAAAGGAAGAAATGTCCAAAATATACACAAATTTTCCCCACCACGGCGTGGCGTGGATGGGCTGGAGCCGAACTACGGAATAAACTATCTTCTAGGTCGTTAGTTTTTATGTTACGTTAGAAAAATTTCGTGTTTCGGGGCCCCCGGGTTTGCAGGCTCCGCTTCCCTCGCCTCCCCGGGTCCCGGTGGGGAGCGAAAGATGAAGATAAGCACTGGCAGCAGCAACAGCAGAAGAGGAAGAGTTGAGAATTTTTGGTGGATAGCACACCACGGCCCCTAGCCCGGCCAAATCCGGCCTTCGGGGCGGGCGAGCAGATGAGCGCTTCGAGCGCACTGCCAAACGGGGAGACTCGGGAGATCGGGCGGGGTGGCCATAAAATTTCACTATAAAATCACTGGAAACGCAGGTGAATTTTTCTGCCCCGGACGGCGCCTGGGGTGGCGTTCGCTATTTTTCTTACCCGGGGTCCCATATTTCCTCCTATCCACTATTGTTTGTCGTCTCCGCGTATGGCGGCTGCCATTTCGGCTGTTATCAGATCGGGTCCCCCCGCCCCAAAGCAACCGGAGCCGAAAGCAACGCAGCAGCAGCCAGCAGCAACATGTAATGTTGGGTGGCGCAGATACAGGAATTACTCAAACGTTACGATTAAACAAGCCAACGGCGGCGTGTATCGGCGGTGGAAAAGGGTGTCCCGTTAAAGGGTGGCCAGCAAAAACAGAAATGCTGCCAACATAAATATGGTCGATGCGCTGGGCGGAAAGGGCGTAAAATATTAATCAAACCGGAGTGACACTTTTTCGGTCTCCCTCTCTCGTTTTCGCTCTTGAGGTAACCGTTGATTCCGTGGGTTCCACAGGCACACGGACCTGGAAGGCACACGGACGAAGACCCACGGTTGCGATTGTACAATCTTCTCTTTCCAAAGTCGATGTACATTTTTAGTACTCCAATGGGAAGTTCGAAAATGCAGCAACATAAATCGGCATGGTTCAATTTCTTTCGAAATCAAGGAAAATCATTCTGCAACGATTTTTAATGATTTTCTTCGGATTTAATTTATTTGATTTTTGGTTTATTTATCACAAAAATACACCAACCGGCTGCTTAGGCTGATTGACAACTGATTAAGGAACATATTGAAGTCAAGAAGTGACCAAAAATTACGTACGACAAAGAACTTGTAACGGGTCATTATCCGTTGATGCGAACGGAAATGGTGTGATCTTACACAGTTTTGGATGTCACTTGTCTTAAACATCCAACGTAGCGGTTATTAGATTTCAATAATCTACTTCTTTTACCTTCAGTTTACTACGCGCCTCAGGGTAAAGGATCATGTTAGCTGACAGCAGCTTTTAAAGCTCTAAGTCGTGTTTCTAGTAATGGAAAACATTCAACATTATTACCTACAATCAGCTTTATTCGGTTCATCTAACCACGACTTATCTAATATAATAAGTATATAAGTATATAATAAGTATATAAGGAACGGGACGTATTACATGAAAGATCTAGTGGACCACCTGTTGATTTGACCTCTTTAAATATTCACAGTTTTAAAGCAGTTTGAAATAATAATATTAAACGATAATTAAAAAGTTATATACAATTCTTAAAGACCAATATAAATATTGTGTTAAACCAAATTGAACAATAAATTAGAATATATAAGGAAATTGAGTTATAAACAAGAATCGTCCCCAAAACTGGCCCTCTCCCTGCGGGTGGGTGTAGGTGAGAATTGGCCACAAACTTCGTGGAACTTGCCTCGACGGCAAAGATTGCCTCCAACGCCCCAGACACACGGCCACTCCGCGCACAACAAAGTGTGTGACCGACCCGAGCCGAGGCGGCCGAGGGGAGAAAGTGTTGCGAAAATCATATGATTGCGCACCGGAAGCCTGGACCCCGGATCATGTGCGGCCAAGTGTGCAGTGGGGCAGCCCGGGGGCAGCAGCAGTTAAATTATAATAAAATGTAAGTCAGTCGAGTGCCCGTAGAGGCGGTGCTCGGTGTGTGCGTCTTGGCCGCTGAGATGCTGGCGTCGTGATGTTTGTGACGGCGGCCGGCAAAGGTCACAATTTATGGTCAAGGTCAAATTATTTGATAAAAATATGTATGCCCGTATGTAGATTAAACATCAGGTTCGTTGAGCGCCCGGCGACTGACCGACCGAGAGCCTGCGAGAGAGAGAGAGAGAGCACCGGCAAGTCAATATTGAGAGTGGGCCCCCCGCGCTTGAGTGGAGAGGCCACGTTTGCTGTCCATTTTACTTGCTAGCATTCCCCACCACCCACCGCCCTGGCCGCCGTAGGGTTTAGGGGTGCGTGCGTATGTAAATGTCGTCAGCAGGTTACCGACGCGCGTCTGTCGTGAAGATGATGATGATGCTGATGATGACAGAAGTGAGAAGTCCCGGGACCCGGCCACCGAAGGGGTTTGACGGTTCGCGCACCGCCGATGCGCTTTATGCTGCGCGCGCCCGCGCATAAGGTAGTTGGGTTTATTAAAATTTATTCATCCATAAATAACGACCGATCGCGATCGTGCACTAACGGGGTTTGCGTGTATGTGTGTGCGGCGACAGCGTGGCGTAGCAATTACCGCCCCCGGCCCCCCCCCGACATATCGGTGGGGTGGCACTGGCCAGATCGTAACCGGGCCAAGGTCGTGCAGTGAGGATGTGGTACCCAAAATCAATCCAACAGCTGATCTGTGAGCCGTGAGTGAGGAGGTGATCTTCGAGGCGCACCGTGTGGGTGGGGTCCCTCCCCACCTGCAGACGGGGGAAACCCCCGGTAGCCGCTCCTCACGGTCCCGGAAGACAAATTTACATACCTAATGAAGTGACGGCTGTTGTTTCTCCTGCCTTTGAGCCACCTCGGGATGCGCTTCGCTTCGTCTTTGATTTTTTGGCTGGTGGCCTCGTCGGATGCATCTCCCGGGATTCGGTGACAAAACGGAGTTTTTTTAAATTTTGTCACACGGCCACTGGGAATATGGGTCAACAGAAAAGTCGGTTTTGTTTGGAGTCCCAGCAAAGTTGTGGATTCTCCAGCATTTGACGACTATTTTTAATTCGTTTTAAGCGCGTAAGCAAAATTCGCTCAAATTTCTCATTTTTCATTCATATTCTTTTCGAAGGTAGCCTTTCATCTTCTAATTGACGAAGAAGCCTCTCGGCTGCTTCGCTGACCGCAATGATGCACCATAAAGTGGCCCACTTTATGCGGCGTTGGCTCCGGGCTCCCGAATGTGGGCCAGCCAAGCGATAACTTAATTCCACCTCCGGCTCGATCCTCCCGGATCAGTGTTGAATGGGCAAAAATTAACACATTTATTTATGCATACTCGCGATAGGACTCGGCCGATTAGAGAGGTCGCGCCGGGCGCCTCGACAGGAACCCGGTATCAACGCCCGGACCGGAGGACACCTGTCCCCCCAAATTTCGCTACGCATCTTTACGAGCTGATGAGCTGCTGCTGCGGGTTCGGAGAGATTGAGCCCGGACTTTCTCTTTTTTGGCAACGCAATGCTTATCAATTAGCGAGGCCGTGTATGATAAGAGCGGCGCAGAAAGGCTCTACGCTTTCGCACGCCCCATGATCGGCCACGGGTTAATGTAGCGCCTAACGAGCCAGCCAGGTGTTTTGGAGGCGCCACGCGAAAAAAAGGCCTAACCACCAACCAACCGAAAAGTCAGGCAGTTGCCAGGTTTGTGAAACTTCCAAAATTTGGCCCCCGGTAGCCGGGTAGCCTAGCCTAGCGACCGGATTGAGAACTGTTTGGATTCAATTTTCGACCGTATATCACACACTTTATCGTGCAGCGATCGTTCGCATTTGCTGACCCCCAATCGGCGGTGGTCCCTTCGGTTTCGGCGGGTTTATGGTCTGGTGCGGCGGACACGGCACGGTCGCGGTCCGTTTCATCTTCCGCCAATTAGGACCTCGAGCCGTTTTATGCTTAACGCTCAAGCAAAACTTATCTCATTTGTGCCGCTATAGCACGGCATTAGGTTTTCTTTCCTTCCTCTGGCTAATGTTTCGATCAAGGGAAGACCGAAAGCTAGACTCGCTTCCGGTTCGGGCGACCCGATTAATGGGATGGTTCGCTGTCGAAGCCGCCCCGAACTTCCTTCCAGCGGCCGCAGTGATTTGGATTCCAATATTTGGCAACAAGCATTAGCATACGCGGAACGATTTGGCGGCTGTCCACGGTTTTATTATCAAATAAAAAGCCTACATTATTGTATTGTGTCGATCGATCACTAGCTCGCGAGTGTGGTCTACGGCGATCGATGGTGGCATTTCCGTTCCGTGTGTCACGATGTGACACGGATCGAATGGCGGGTGTGCGTGTCCGCACAAGCTCAAGTGGCCCCAGGGATCCCGATTCCGGGTTTGCCTGTTTCGGTGCAATTTCGTCTCACGCTACGCGCAATCGACCGGCGGCGGCGGCAAGGTGCTAAAAGTCAACAGCACCCTAAACCTGGCTGAATCCTCCTCGTGTGTTTTGTGTTTTTTTTGGTGTGTGTTGATGGGTCACACATACACTCACACACTCCAGCCGCTTTATGAGCGGGCCATTGTACTTGAAGACGCTCGGGCCTTTTCTTGGGTCCCGGGACACACTGGAGAGGCGTTGTTGTCCGAACGACATCACCGTGAATTCGGCAAGTCAATATTTGACTTTCTCATGTCAAGAGACACAGACGCAGAGAGAGAGACACGTAGAGCAAAACAAAAAAAACTGGGAGGCTGAAGAAGTAATAAGTTGTTCCACGGGTTCAGCATCGAGATCGCCACCGAGATGCCGGCCGGCCGGTCCCGACAATAAACCGTAAAAGTGTCAAGCCAGTTGATGCTGTTTTACTGACATCGAGAGTGCACCTCGAGAGTGGTGGGAAAATGGTCAATTGATTCATTCTGTGCCTTTTTTTGTCGACAAATTACGGAAAACACGCCGTATGTTCTATTGTGATTGTGGTCGTACTGATTCCGAGTGGGGCTATTTTTTGCGAAAACATTCCCCATTAGTCACCGCCGGTTATTTGTAGCGATCTTCAACCGAGTTTGCCGAGTGCACTTACCAGCGTCTGATGTGTCAGACGGTAGCAGACGGTCTCTGGCCGGGGGCTAGTTACTCGCTACCCAAATGATCCAAGTGCCGGAAGGTCAATTGGTGAGGTCCTCACGCACACACGAAGCTGCCACCGTCCGTGTAGATCGTTCGATCGTAGAAGCGTTCTGGCATTCGGCCCAGCCTATCGAGTGGCGGGGTCTAGTCTAGTGAGAGGTGCTCGAAGGAAGTGCACACCGCCAAGGTTTCAGATCAACGACTTGTCAACTTGACGCGAGCGTTTGACCCGCTGTAAAACGCTGTCGCTACCGCTGCTGTAGAGGGTGATGCTCTCGGCCCATGGACGTGAGACATTCCCCAAAACCCCGGCCCATCACCCGCTGGAGTTCAATTCGTGGTGGTTCGCAAACATCTCTCTGATTGGTTTGCTCAGCGCATTAATCATCGCGAACGGTTCCCGCCGGTCGGTCTGTCCGGTGGCCGCGGCCGGTCGGTCGGCAGCAGCGGCTACGACGGCAGCATAAATTATGGAAAATTACCAAAACAAACAAACGAATCCGATCGGAAGGACGGTCCCGGTCGGTCCGGAGCTTGATGGGCAGGTGACGTTTGACGTTTTTTGCCCCGACGGCTGGCGCTGGCCCGGTTTATGGGGAAGCGAAGTGCCCGGCGGGTGAATGATGGACAGTGGCGCTCGATCCGGTGCGAAAGGAGCTGTTTCGGGTGAAAATAGCCGAATTGGCACCTTGTCCGGGGGGCGAGGTGGTATCGAAAAGGATTAGGTGGGACATCGGTGTAATGCTAAATGAAATATAGCCCGGCCCGTGGCCTGGAGCCTGCTGGCAGGTGGCTGAGCGCCGACCCGTCGGCCGACAGTCAATAATCCGATTCCAGGCGAGGCTCGGTGACTCACGAAGTTGCCGTGCCTCGGGGAGTTGCGGCGAGCCAAAGGTTACAACGCTGGCCGGTGTGTGTTGGGTGCGAAATATTTCCAGCGATTCACCTTGAAGCTATCTTCGACGACGGAAAGTTCCTATAATCTGCTTAATCCTTCGATGTGTCAGTGAATCATTCCTCGGTGTCGGAGGTTTAAAAATTGATTACATCAATCCACGCCGCGTGACTTATGGGAGCGTTTTAAACATCCCTTAGGTCCACGATTCCATGAAAAACAAACCATTGCTGCAGGACTCGGTGACTCTGTATAGTGGTGCTGTTGTGCTGTTTCAACAAAACTGTTTATTACTAGAAAGATACTTAAAATATTGGCTTGATCGGCTAGAATTCACTAGACTTGCATACAATGCATTTATCCATGACACCTTATCGCAGAACGTCCTCGATAGATTCAGAGTGAAGAACTGCCGGAATTTTGTGGCTGACCATTAAGTTTTCGCACCCCGTGAGAAATTAGCATTACTCCAACTCCATTAACAGCCGTTACGGTATCTGAGGTAACATTTCGTTGACGTCTTATTGGCAAAAAGAAAAGAGTTTTCTTTTGCGCTAGAGCGCCTTCGCGTTATTAGTGGACATTTCGCTTCTAAGCGTCTTCTCTGTGTCCGTCTGTTTCTGTCCCATTTGTAGATGACGCAGATTTTTTTGCAAATGATTACAAGAAATGTTTGTACTGCATTGATTCCATACTCGAAACGATTGTTTTTTTTCTAAAGTCTTGGAAAGACAAAATGTCTGCTCAACGTAAATTCTTTGAACAGCTATTTTGGTAGCAAAAAAAATTTACCTGAATTCAACGTTCTACTGCCAACATTTTAATTTTTCTTGGAAGAATTGACGTCTTGTAAAATTAGCTGTTTTCCATAACTTCGAAGGTTTTTTTGTTTGTTTATTCACCTAACCTAGAGGGAAGTAGAACCTAGTCGAGTGAGACTGAACACGATGGATTTAGGAGTCTCCAATAGTGACCAAGACGATACTTTGGCCAAATTGCGCTCACAAATATGAAAGTCCTGGAAAGATGGAGACCTCATTCGGACGAGACATCGATTTCAAGCCTGACCCATCAGTGCGCAAGCATCGATTATTCCAGTTAACCTGATGGCAGTGAGACATTTAAATAACTCCAAAATGAAGGCTCAGTGCAATAAATACCATTCACATTAAACGCTTCATTGATGACCACGAGCAAAAGATATCTTAATTTTAATTTCCAGTTGCGTTATGGCATCGTTATAAGGTTGTAGGATCGAAGTTGTCCAAGCTTTAAAGAACACTAACCGCGTGTTCGGCAACCGCGGCCACATCCGCGTGACATGTATCAAAATGAAATTTCATTTAAAGCCTGCACAACATCAGCAAAAAATCGGCCTACCTTCGGTTTCGGAAAAATCAAGCAGCGAACGAATTAAAAAGATAAAAAACACGCCGACCGCCGGTCGGCTTCCAGAACACACTCTTAAATGGCACACACAGCCCCGTGCTCGAAGCGCACTCGGTGATCTGCGAAAAGTAACCACGTATCGCCCACCCGCACACACCCGCGTGCGCGCCAGGAGAGGCCAGCAAAAAAAAAAACGAAAACTGCTGATATGAATTGTGACACGAACAGCCAGAGGACCAGGAAATGGCGAAGGCGAAGAAGAGTTCGGTGACAACCGGTGAAAATTTTTTCCGGCACTGGGTTGTTCGCGGGACCGGGGAGGGGGGGGGGCCCCGGCCCCCCGCAAACCCGCGACAGTGGGATGGAAAACGTGACAGCCACCGGGTGGCGGCGGTGGCGGCGTGAAACGCTCTACGCAGCCAGACTCGTAAATGGAGCGCATAAATTTTCACTGTCATCTGTTTCTGAGCAGCTGCCAGTCAGCGAATTTTTATGTGTTGTTGTCGAGAGGCCTCCCGTGCGGGCTTGTGGCCCCGCAGCCTGCCCATGATGGTGTATGTGTTTGTGGCCGACAGAAAGAGAGAGAGAGAACCCAGCGGTTGCTAGTAATCGTGTGCGAGGTCCAGGAAGTCCACTACAGAATTCGGTACCGGAACTCCCGGAGAGGAGCTTCCGATTCGCTCAAAGGATATTCGCTCTCCGTGTGGCCACACCACTACTACTGCACTCTCAGTGGCCGCGTTCAGTGTATGAGAACTGCGAGCGCAAGGATATCCTCGCGAATCCTCCTCAAAACTGCTGGAAAGGATGACGGGGCTTCAGAACCGGTAGGTACGTAGGTCCTTCAAAGGACGGCCTCCTGTGGCGGTGTGTTCGTGTGGCAGAACCTGGTGGCCACATACAGACAGGCGCACGCTCTCTCTCTCTCTCTCTCTCGCTCTCTAGGCAGCGGTGGGCACTCAAGTGGCGCTGAGCTCCACCATCGCCGCCACTGGTGGAGTGTCAATGCGCGCCATTTTCCAATGGTTGCTTCGGTTTTCCCTGTTGCGAAAATGCGGAGCACAACCAACACAGGCGCCCAGCTGTATCCACTCGTCACGCACACGAAGGCAACTATTTTCACAGGACTGCTAGGATTTGCGGTTCTTTCGTCATCATTGATCATCATTGCCGTGCACGGTTTCATTTTGATTTCATGATTCACTGGAAGGAGAGAGAGAGAGAGAGAGAGAGAGAGAGCAGGAGAGAAGAGGACATCCTCTCGAAACCACACTAACACCTGCCCGCGAGGACTTTAAAATGTAAATGCGCATGGTGTGCGTGACAGGGATCGACGCCGCCGGCGGTCCCGTCTACATGGCGCGCCCAGTTTCACTTTCGTTGTGTTGGAATGTTTGTTTTATAAATTTTCACCGCCACCGTCCCACCCCCTCCGACGCGCCCATTTGCATATCAAAAGGAAGCCATTTCCGTCGCCCCCTTTTTTCCCGACGCGTCCTGACGACACCTTCGAGCGGCCTTCAGCGTGCGGAGCGAGGAGCGAGCGCCATCAGAAGAGGTTTATCTGTGATTCTGTGTGTGTCGGTGTGTGTACCGAGGGGGTGGCAGGGACATCCCTTGGGTGGTGGGTGCGGCTGGCGAGAGCCCGGAACCGTTGAATGGGACAAATATTTCATACACCGTTCGTGTGACACAAACACACAGCCGCGAAGGCGCACACCTTCTCAATGATCCCTGGTGGAGGTGCGCCGTGCGGTGGGCCACTTTTGAGTGAGTGCCGTGGCGGAGGCAGAAAGCATAAAAAACCATCAAGGGGACCATAAATTAAGGTGTATGATACGGAAATGGCCGTGACGGTGGCTAAGAGCTCGTCGTACGGGGCTCGGGTCCTTTTTCTTCCTGTTTGGCCATTGCCCAACACACAAGCGTGGGCTGTAACGTTGTTATTGGGGCACGCACCGTTGAGTCCTTTTTTGCTCGAATGCCAGCATTGGGCTGGCGCGACATGATTCCATCGCGTTTCATCCTTTTAAAGTTTCTGAAAAATTTTAAGGAACCTCGCTCCAGAGTTAGATTCTTAGATACTAGCAAAGAGAAACTCGTGCTTTGCGAAACCATTGCCGCAAACCACAAGATGACGGAACCGGCCAACAATCAGCACTGCTGGGTGCGCTGGTTGGCCATAACAATAATCGTAATCATGTATGCAAAGGTTGTTAATATCACTGTAATTATTACGGTTATGTTGACGATAATGGTGATTATCGGTGCCGGGATCTCGGCGGTGCCGGGATTCTGCGCGCAGCGAGTCCGGCACCAGGCGAAGCCGACGGTCAGTAACGACGGAGCAAGGAGCCCGCCGTTGCACTCAGCTCAGTTCTTCGCCCACCTTCCCCACGTCAAGCAGTTATTAAAGGTCGTTCAAGGTGCATCGGCCAATCGGGTTTTTGGGGGGGGGATGACCGAAGACAGAACTCCAGTTAGCGCCGGGGATTAATTCGTCTGCACCTTTTCGGCAGTCGGCATGCGGTAAACTTCGAACCGCCGTAACGGAACCTCCGGAACGCAGAACGCAGAACGGAGCGTTGCATATTCATGCCCGAGGGACCGTTTGAGGATGCTGAGGGCTAGGCGCACTGTGCGCAGTGGTAAAAATATATGCACGGCTCCGACGCCGATCGGTGTTTCCACACTTGTCACAACACGTTCAAATTGATTTCCATACTAGGTGTGTGTTTGGTTTTTTTTGTCCGCTAGCGGTTTGATCCCTCATTTAGACGTCGGTGAATAAATTATGGGTGATGCGACCGCTGCATATTGCAATAAGCTTAACCGGTCCGATCCGGTCGGTTAATCGGTTGTAAATGGATTGGGTTAGGGGTGCAGCATCGGCAACGGTAGCCACCGTTGTTGCTGCCGATCATTGTTGATCCACATTCTAGTGTTTCGGTGAACCTTAGGGTCCTCTTGAACAAACGAACTAAAGATAGTTCCAAACGCTGCGCTGGGAGAGATTTGAGAGCAAATTAGGCAACATCGACACCACCTTGGACGCGTCACCTTGAGCGGGAGCCGAAGCAGGTTTCGATCGGCGGCCACTAATCTAATCGGGGATGGCCCGGCGAGACTGCGGCATTGAGCAAGCCTCCGAAGCTCCGGGGCCCCGCCAGGCACTAATGGCCGCGTCGGGGGCTGAGCTGTTTATTTTTCCTTCGCTTAGCTTAATTGCTAGGTATTAATTTCTTCTCTACGCCACAGAAATGGTTCCGATACGGCACGGCCACCACCAGCTGGGACGCTGCAAGCCACCAGATAGCTGATACCCACCGGATCGCCGGGAGAAAAAAAAACCAACAAACTAAAGATGGGGTCAACACCACGAAGAAAACCAATAACAGAGCTAACGAATATCCCCCGACGACTGTAGCGCCCTATGTGGGGCCACCTTTTTTTTGTGTTGGTCCCCAGCCAGAGCGCAGATCAAGTCCGGTACACATTTTAGTAGGGGGGACGGTCGCGTTCAGCACCGATGGACGCCGATGATTAGGTGAAGCCGGTGGAGATTTTTGGGGAAAGAGATCTCGCCGCACCGAAGCGACGAACCCGAACTGTAACCGAAACCAGGGCCCGAGGGGGGAGAAGTGGATCCCGAAGACCGGGCAGCGGGGATCCCGTATGGAAGTAATCTTCCCTCTAATGACAACCATATTTTAGATTAGAAATAAACTCGTAAAGCGAAAATGACATCAACCAAATGAAAAAGACTAACGGAGAGACTAACGAAAGAGATCTTTTCCCATCGATCCATCCCGGGGGGGCTGGTGGGGAGGACCGGGTGGAGGTGAAATCAACCCGCACACGGTCGTAACGTGACGCTGGCCGCTTGACGATCTTCGCCGCGCCTGTCAGCACCGCTGGCGACCGCTCCATCCGCGTCTTGAGCGAGGCGCGCATGAACTATACCCTTAACCAAGATCGATCGATCGATCGCGGGATGCGATTGTCTCGCCGAAAGTTTCAATGTTGGCCGTGGTGTATCGGGCGGAGCGAGGACCAGCGCCGGGCCATGACATGTTTATGTTTTTCTGCGTGATCGAGCCCCAAAGCCAAACTCCCTTTTGGTTGTCACCGCCCACCAAGTGGCGATCGCAACATCTTCACAGACTGAATGGTGATTGCCGAAATGGAATTGGAGTTGCACAATCAGTACTCTATCGTAATTGTCTTATCGCTTGCTCTATCGCGATCCTGAGTTGCTGGACCACTTTTTGGAGCCGATGCATATTTTGAGGGATAATTTAGGATATCATTTTTGTCTTTCTTTCAGAGAACTTGATAACCCACTTTGAGAGCTTTGGTGGCCAGCGTGGTGACGAGTGTTGGCTTTTCAGAAGCCTTCGCCCTCCCTTATGTAGCCGCGCATAATTACTCAATTACACGATAAATTGTTTGTTTTATTCATGTTTTCCGCCGCATCCGTGCTCGGAACGGCAGCTGGGACCCCAGGCCCGCTGGCTGTTTTGTTAGTTTTTCCGGCCCATTTTCTCAAGCCGATTTCAGTCCAGCTCCGGCGACAATCGAGCCGCCGAGCCGTGGGACGTGTGAAAGAATCTCACCGACACGGCGTGATGTCCCTTTGGCGGGTGTTCTTTATCGGGCTCGGAGTGCGTACGCGTTGTCGGCTCGGCTTCATTGCTTACAATCCATCGTAACCCGGAATAAAATTGACTTGAATCGGTGTTCGGGGCTGGGCGAAGCGCGCAGCTGGGTGCTCGTAGCGAGACACGAGTGACAATAGCGCAAAGTGTGTCCAGCCAGCCACAGGAACCGGCCAGGCTTTGGGTTCACTTTTGTTACGCTTTTCCTGCGCACAGGTGCCGGCCCCATTGTGTCATTGGAGCACAAATTTACGGCCCCGAATTGAGTGAGGAAGGAAAATAAAATCGTGGCTTTCGTGGGCCATAAACGTCCGGACGCGACCCCAGTTATGGTGCGCTTTATCATCGGCAACGCAATGACAACCCACTGTGATAGTGTGAAGGGGTAAGGAAGGGCTCCGCGGGGGTTTCTGGGTAGACGAAGCAGGTCGTCTTCGCAGTGACGAAATGAGTCACCTGCGCGCGCGCGCACGAGAGAGGGTTGATATTGTTTTGTAAAATTTCCATGATATACAGCCGGATAAATGAGAATTTATGGTGCTGGAAAATGGTTCAACTCCGTTTCGAAATCCGCCTTCATTGCGGGCCGCAAACGGATGCGTTTCGTCCCGCCACCGCCACCGATAGTTTAATTAAATTAGCGTTTTATGCTGCGAGTTTATTGCAGTGTTGGGATTTGTCCCCTTTGTTCGGTTTTGAGCGTTTAGAGGGCGCCTAATGTGTTATGGGGATTGGTGCAGGGACTGGCCCGTTTCTCAGTCGACCGTGAACTAGTGTTTCGTTTGGACCTTATTAACACTTTTAACTCTCATAAGATCTCAAATTTAAATTAAAACAGCCTCAAGTAACTCGGTTTCTATTTTTCTCTTTCTAACACTATAGAGTCACCTCTAAATATGTCCACCGATGTTGCTGGTAGGGCTGGGTGATAACTCGGCTTCTGGCTTAAGTTGGTAGCTCAAAGTCAGCCAAGTGCGCGTCCGACCGATACCTGCCCTTAAAAAAGGATGTTTTATTGCGGCCGACGCTTTCTTTCCCGATCCCAACGCGGACCGCGGGCCGACCCGCTCGCGACCGTTTAGCCACCATTAGACGGTTAGTAACGGGCCGTTTGATTTGAATAAAACAAACAAAAATTAAAACGTTGCTACTTTTTGTGGATCGCGATCCGCGCGAGCTGCACCACGGAAGCCCGGTTTCGTAGCGGGTCGAACCGAAACGGTACCGGATCGATCCTCGATCCGGGGCTTATTAGATTCGGGGCGGCGTGTTTTTTTCTTTTCGCTGTCCCCTCTGTGTTCGAGAAGCCGACTAGCCATCAACCGGCAAGCTGCCCAAAGTGGTGAGGATCCGAGGCGAAAAAAAAAATCTTCCGAAATCGGTGGCCGCAGCTTAAGATAGTGACTAAAATTTGGGTTAAAATTTATGTAAATTCATTTTATTTTACGACCACCGCGGCATGTGGTATCAGTTTTCATTTTTGTTCTGTCCCCCGCCGGCGCGCCCCTCCGGTTGCGTTGCCCGGTCCGGGGTGACATTTTTGTCTAATATTTAGGCCACGCGGTCCCGCGGTCCTCGTGAACGCGCAACCCGATTTGGCGCATCCTTCGGTCGCGGGCGCGAATTTGGGACGGTCGTATACAACCACCGAACGGCCGAACACCCGAAATCGACCGCACGCGGAACGTCTTCCGCGTGGGTTTCCGTTGCTTCGATGGGTCCTCTTCGATCGCCGCATCGATGGCTGATTTCTTATCGAAGACCCAGGCAGACAGGATTCGGGCTCGGGGCCCGGGCTATAAAATGGAAAACATCCGGCTGGCGGTGGCGGTGGACCACGGGACGGATTGTGTTGTCGCCATTTTTTTGGCATCTCTCCCGCTGTGGCCGACCCCCGCGGATGGCGGGTCCACCTGTTGCTCTAGATGCGCAACCAGGCTCGCGGACTTCGGACCGCGGCGGTGGCGGCGGTTCATTATACAAACAGTGTTAAATTATTGAAATACTTCTTCCTCACCGTCGTCGCCGGCGAAACGTACCGGACGAACGATGTGATGATTGGTCCGAGGGTTTTGTGGCCGGGAGTTTCACCGAGATCCCGACCCCGAGGAATCGAACGGAACGTGGAGAAAAAAAAACACAAAAGAAAATGCAAAACATGCCTCGTAAAATACACCACGATGTGTAATAAAATATATCCGACGGTCGAACGAGCATTTTTGCCAAATTGGACAGTGAGTGAGTGTGTGAGGCCACGCGATGCGTCCCCAGATCCTCCGAAAGTCCTAAAATCTATGCAAACGTTCAAATCAATTCTGAGTTATGCAGTGAGCAGGGGTTTCGGGATGCCATTTTTTGTTCCATTATTTCTTATGCTACTTTTTAATGGATAGAACATGAGCTTTCTAGCTAATATCTTGCCACTATGCATTTTTCACGTTTGGTATCCTTCGAATGATCTTCTGAAGCTAATTAATCCTGAATTGTGCAGATTTTTCGATCGATTCAATATTTTAATTGTTTGATTGTTGGTCCTATTCCTTTTTATGTATTTATTTGATTTGATTTGACTTGATGGAAACATTGATCACTGGAAACTGATTCAAAATTTAGAGGACTTACTTAGAACTTAGAAATAGTAGATCTTGTGTTGTAAGGCCTCAATGCGATCGTGTTTCGTGTGACTGTTTCGGCATTCAGTAGGCTCCAGTCCAGGATGCAGCCTGCCTATCTGAGGATACTGTGAGCTGTTACATTTCATATCGCGCCGTACACGGGCATCTTGGTCGCGGACAAACGATAGCCATCTTCTTCCCCACACAGAGGGCGCCAGATAGAGCGACTCGCGAACCGTGTCGGTTTTGTTGCTCTAATTAATGTAACAAACAATAAATAAATGAAAACAGTTCTTTGCTTTTAAGCCGACACCCGATCACAACGCGATCGCAGACTCAGCTGCCGGTGTCAGCCAGAAAGCGCCAGGAAAGAATGCCAAAAGATCCCCCAGGGGGAAAATATTGGGTCGGTGCAAAAGTTTCTTTCCTAATAATCGATTCTGTGGTAATTTAAGATCGTTCCAAAATGAGCTTCCATTTGTACAAAGTTCACCCTTTAAGTCACAAGCAATAATGAATTTTATATAATTTATTCGAAGCGATCCTGGGGCTGGGGCTTCCCGTTTCGCACAAAGTGCCCAATGGAGTCGCTACGCGGACTCCAAGGAGGTGAGTGTACATTACTGCGCGAGACAGCGCTACCGATGCGCAGAAAGTAGCCACTACCGGGTATCGGTAAACACCCGAGATGACCGTCTCAAGATGAGCATCTTCAGGGCGATCTTCGTGGTGCCGCGGCCCTCGGCGTATCCTCGCTGCAAGAATACGGCACAAAGTGCCGCAAGAGCCATCAGATAGCAGAGCCCCCGTGTGGGCCTCCCTCTATCCGGTCGGCACATTTTGTGTACACACTTCCCACGAGACCCCGGGGCCCCCGGTGTCAGCCTCTGTCCCGGGGCGACGCTGAATTCGCGGTGGTGCATGTTCAAGTGAATTTTTCGCCGATGTTTACCGATTTCAGTGGCCGACCGGCCGGCAGGGTCGTTCTCCGGGGTCCCGGTATGCGGCGCGGCACTTCACAGACGACCAGAGCCGGCCGAAGGAGCCGCATCATCAGCGCATCGCATCGGTGCATTTTTGTTTGCGGTCGTTGCAACTGTACAAATTGATTATTCTTTGTTTAACTTCTACTGGCCCGGTAGCTACTGACCGTCAGCGTTTGAGAAGCGCCGAACACCCGAAGACACCCTTCCTCGGTAGGCAACGGACCGCAGCGAGTGTGACCGTTTGGAAGTAAACAAATTTTCCGTTTTCGCCCGATCGTGCCTAAGATGTGTTTGGATGGGAGATGTGTTCCGAGGAACTCGGAGCGATTTCCGGCAAACCGATTTGATGTGGTCGCTGTTGGTTGGTGCTGCGACATAAACCTACTTCCAGGATGGTGGGAAAGTTGGCAAAGGCTGTTTTATTAACAACATGTTTGTGGCACCTGAACGCTATCGGCCAATAGCCCGACTTTGAGCGGACCCTGATTTTATATTCAAAACCCGCAAAACACGCATCGAAATGTGTGTCCAAATTTCTCATCTTCTAATTCGGAGCAACGGAAAAATGTGTCCCGCAAACCACGCCGGTCAATATGGTTGTCCGATAAGGTCCACCGCCGGCCAGTGGGCTGCCTTTTGCGAGCGGGCGCGATAAATAAAGGCGATGTCCATTGCGGAAAGCCAGGCGGGTTTGCGGTCACCAAGTTTCTCCTACATCACCGGGAAGCGACCGGCAACTGGAGCACCGCTCGCCCCGGCCAGACCGAGGGGGTGCAGCATTAACGAAGCGGCACAAGATAAATGTCGAAACCGATGACAATAAATTTTGGGACCGCTTTTTCTGGTCCGCTGACCACGCGCGACTCTCGTCGGGTCGGCCAGGCCGGCCAGGAGAAAGTAGTAGATTGCAGATTCCACCTGATGCGCAGCGGGTTTTGGTTCGGTTCGCGGTTCAGCTGTCTAATGCTGCCGCATCCCGCCGCCATTCGACGCCACCGATCGCGGCACGCATGAGGATCGCGCCGAAAAATCGCTTTCCCTTCGTTCGCGGATTCGAAAGTTGACCATCCCTGCCACGGCCGTGTGCCTGTGTGTGTCCGATTTCTCGGTCCCCAATTAATTGGCGAAACACATTTCGGAAAATAATTCCATAAAACCCGCCCGGCTCGCCTGGCGATCGATGGGGCAAACCAGAAACCAGAAATCCTACGCGGGAAGTCCTCTCCCTCAGAGTCTTGCGCCGATCGCGGATATTCGCGTTAATTAGCATCGCGCATCGCGCATAGTCAATGGGGGCCTCAGTGCTGTGGAGCAGTTATCGGGCATGGGTGGTCACACCGGGATGAGCCAGAATGGTGTCGGTTTTCTTCCCAACTCCTTGCCGCCGGGGGAGTGGTTTCCTGTTGGTCGGACATGTACCGGTATTGGACGCTGTTGGTGGGCTCCAGGATCGGTGGGCAACTGAGAGATCACAGCAAGTGTCAGAAGTCGGACCGTGTCGTGCTGTCGCGGGCAAATCGAAAAATAAAAACCATTCCCTTTTCGCGGTGCCCGGGTGCCGACAGGCAGCCGATGCAATCCCGAACGGAAGGCACTCCCGGCCGGCGGTTCGGTACTGCAAACGGATGGTAGCTGGTGCCAGTGACGCGATAAGATAACCCGGGGCTTCTAATGGATGGACGGACGGTTTACGGGCGGACCGGGCACGATAAGGTTCGCGCCAAGCCAGTATACTTCGGCGCCGGTTGTCTGGCAAGTACCTGCACAGTGAGATTGGTGGTCGTAGTGACGGAAAAATCTTGCTTCAAAATATGAAATTTATGTTTTTAGTTTGAAATAATGCGCGGAGTTCATATTAACTGGGAAATGGGTTAGTTTTAGCCAACTGTGGACCAAACTGCTGAGTTGAATGAGTTTTGAGCTTCGATAAGAGAAACACAATTTTATGTTTTGAAATACACTTCAGTATTCAGTATAGTATCTCTGAACCTGATCTCTTGAACCTGAACCAAATCTGATTAATACGGTGGATACTCCAACAATTCTAACTATAATTAAAAGATTTTTGGCATTGTCATAATGGTCAGGTGCATTATCTTGATGTAAATGGATTTTTTCTTTTGCAAACCGGGTCCTTCTTCACGAATTTTCTCCTTCGGCTGGTCTAAAGGTTTACAACAATAATCGTAATTTATTATTTTACAAGTTTGCTAGTAATCCACAAACAAAAGAGATGAGATGACAATCAATGAGATATCAATCAATACTTAGGGCTTCTAGTAAATCACTAGTAAGTAAATGTACAGAAGGTTCAGTTCAGAAATTTCCTTTGCTTTACTTTCCAAAAATGATACTGAATTTTTCCGTTGTAAAAAATACTGTGACAAATCGATACTAAATGACTTGTGAAAGAAGAATTAAGGGATTGATTGAAATGAAACTTCATCTACGTTCATATGAAGAGTGTAGCAACATAAAAACAAATAAATTTAGGAGAACAACCAGCACCTTCTGTTATTGAAGCTCAAAACTTATTGACCAGCCTGGTATTCCCATTGTGCATCGCTCTGCTGGACCCCTGGATATCAAGCAGCATTCTGATGTCCCGCATGTTCCCGGACCTGCGCCAACGAGCGCCATCACCTCCTTTGCTCGTCCGAGTTCCGAAAGCGGGATGAATTAAAAACTTCATTGAACAAGTTAAAACTCTGGCGCGACGCTTCGCGACTTTGAGTTTCTTCTCTGTGTTTGCCTGTTGTTTGCCAATCCAAAAAATCGCTCTCTGGCACTGGCCTCTTTCGGGGCCTCCCATCACCATTGGAACCTTTGGTGAGCCTTTGCGCGTCGCGGCAATTTGTTGCCAACAACCAGATCAAGACGCAGCCCACGGATTTCTGAAAGACACACACCGGGGAGATCCAACAACCGTGGTCGTCTCAGGGGCGGCAAAAAGAGTGGGGCCTTACGAAATCGAACCCCGGGAACGGTGTTAACACCATCTTTCATAAATGTAACAATAAAATTTTTCAACATGATTGTTTCGCAAATTTCGTAGGGCGTAGGGTCTTTGTTTTGGGTGTTTGGGTGAGGCGAGAAGGGCCCGTGGCGGGACCGTGGCTTGTTTCAGTACGGGGCCGGATCGAGCCGTGTTCGGGTACAATTTACTTAAACATCGAGCGAAATGATGAGTTATTGCTGTCCGGAGTGGCGTCGGCGACAAGGAACCGTGACCCGAGACACTCATCGGAAAGCGTCATCGGAAGTCACGTTCCGTTTGAAGTTACAGTTTTATTGCATTGATTCAATTTTAACGGTTTAATTTCTTAATGTTTTATGTGGAGTTTACAAAAACCCTTTGGTTGGTAAAACGTATCATAATCTGTGCCGCAGATCGGAACTCGGAGAAAGCAAATAACGCATCACGCTTTGAAGTCAAACGCTTGCTTCGAGTTCTGCTTCGGATGCTCCGGAATCGGATCGTGGGTTGACAGCGACGTCCTGTTCGATGAACCACAAATCAATAAGCAAACCGAACTCTTCGATACGGTCGAAGGCCCCACCAACCGAAAGGTGTTCGTTCGCAAAATTAGCATCACAAACTGTCGGCCCTTGGAACATTGTTGTCCCTGGCCGATGAGGGCCCCCGGGAGGTTCAACCACTGTCTCCTGCTCATCTCCTCGAGTCGATCTCTTTCCCCATTCATTGCGCGGGGATTGGAGATTGTTTCGACGTTGGCTCGTTGTCTGCGAGACGAGACCGTCGTCGTTGGCCGTCATAAAACATTATGAGATCGCTTGTTCCGTTTGTCGCGCGTCTTCGAAACGCGTTTTGTTCTGAGTTTCGGGGACGTCCGCGTCTGTGGACGGAGACAACAGAAAAGGGTAAAATCTCTTTCAATTGTCACCACACGTCTCGCCGGGCAAAAGGGGACGACAACCTTAAGACGGTCCTCGCCCGGTTCGCGGGATGCTTCCGACTTTGAAGCACACTCTTGCCGAGGACCGGAGGGCCAAGAGGACCTGAGTGCGCGGGGTCCATCTTTAGAGTCCACCATTTGTCGCTGTCGCCGCCGTTTCGAGACCTCCGTTGGCCACGGCGGTGCTGTCAGCGTGCGTCACTTGCATCACTTACTCGGTGCCGTCCCCGGTCACGTGCTACCTATGACCTGCCGTGTTTCCTTCCGCCCGGTCCCTGGATGTGACGTGTGACCTACCGATTGAGGGAGCGAGGACCAAGGCGGGCCTTCGATTGAGATAAGGGCTCGAAGATCTCGGCATATGACACGTTCAGGTGACATCAAAAGAATATTCCGACCAGCGCTGCGCCGCGCTGCCCGGCGCGGAACTCTTTCTAGTCCCTCGTGCCTTTAATCCTGTCGATCTCTTCGAGGTTCGGGAGCAAAAACTAGAACGCCCGCGGGAGAACAATGGCCGCGGTGACGGCCAAGGCGGACGGCAAAACACGCAAGGAACAACAATTGAGAAAAAGAGGTAACCCGGCGCATTCCGCGACGGCCAGCATAATCGCGATGGGCAAGAAGTCAAGCTTATGCCGATGCCAGTGGCCGACCGATGCACTCGCTGCCGCCGGTAGCATCGCGATAGAACGGCCGGGAATCGTGTCACATATTTATTCTTTTCGGTGACGGTGACACGGCCACAACCAGGAGTCGAGTGCGGGAGGCTTTCAGGAGCGAGGCTTCAGTCGGGACTTTCAGTGGGTGGACGTTTTTGGCACCGAGGAAGCGCTACATATGCTGCCGGTGGACGTGCCAAGTGTTGTGATTATGCTTACTTCGTTTTTTTCCGGTTGGGTAGTTCAAGGTTAGTCACATTAGCCCCATTTGGTCAAACCAGGCACATAATACGTGAGTTGAAAAATCTCGGGCTTAACACACAGACGGAGCTGGTCTTATTAAATTCAACGCTTTTTCGGTTAGTACTAATCTTCAGAAGATGTTGATATTAAAGTTTCATGATATTCTTCTCATATGTTTGTGAGTTGTTGTTCTAAGATTGATACTTCTTTTGTATTTTTCAAAACAATGTAGTGTTTTCATTTTACACTGCTTCTTAATGGCAGAAAAATACTGTTCAAGCGAAGCACTAGCTTGAAAAGTGTTATAAGGACTCCGCAGCCATCAGAAATAACAATAAAACAGTCAAGAACGTGATGATCTTTCTGAGCAGTGTTTCACCGTAATTTTTAAACATAATAAACCAAATTTTTTGCGTCGAATCGTGACAATGGATAAAAGATTGATCCATCACTTCACTCCGCCATCGATACGATCGTCATTTGAGTAGAACGAACAACTGGTGAACCTGATCCAAAGCGCCTGAAAGCGCAATATTTGGCTGGAAATGTTATGGCCATGGTATTTTGCGATATGCATGGTGAGACATCGACTATTTTGAGAAGAGAAATACCATCAACAGTAAATTGAACCTTGAATTGATCCAACACCCACCGTATTCGCCGTGGATTTGACTCCCAGTGACTACTCTGGCTATTCTCAGACCTCAAAAAATACTCATCGCTAAGAAATTTCGCTCGAATGAAGAGGTTATTGCTGCAGCTCATGCCAATTTTGAGGCAAAAGATAAACCGTCCTACTAAAGTGCTTTTGAAACGTTAGAGCGAAGCTGGGAGGATTGTTGTGTGATTCTTCACTGAGAGGCTTCCTTCTTATGTTAATTGTTCACGTCTTAGCTCTTTCAAAATGTTGTTTCATTCGATTAATAATAATTTTTAATAATATGGAAGGGATTGGACCTAACACTGCTTGGTTTAACTACAGCGTTATGGCTTCAGAAAAGCGACTTGCCATAAAGCCCAGACAAAAGGCTGCGTAAAATTTTCAACAAAAATGTTCCCGCGAAGACGACACTGCGTTTTAGTTACGCCACGACATGCTCGTGGGGCTCGTGTCTTGGGCCAGGTGTTCCAGACTGTTTGCTCGGGGCCGGTCGGCCCGGTCAGCCTTGGCCAGCCTTTGATGTGATGGAAGAAATCACACAAAAGCTAATAAATTTGTCATTTTTATAATCCAAGACCCCAATTTTGACAGCTCTCGTGTGAGCGCGGCCAGCCTTTGCGAAGTTCCATCGATTGCTATCAGCAGAGCGAGAGCGAGAGAGAGAGAGATGGAGAGACACCCTACGATAGGGTTCATAGTGTCGGACCCGGACCCAGCGTTGGCTAATAGACCGAAGGAAGATTTTGTTTCTTTTTCGGTGAAGACGCTTAGCGTCCGGCTCACAATGCCCCGTAGTGGCCGTAGTGGGTGAGCCCTGGTGGTGTCTAATGTCTAATGTCTGTTATTCTTCGCCGCCTTTACAGAAGCAACCCGAAACCGTTCCACTGGCCCGCGTCGAGGAGCATCTTGACCGCCGGACAACGGCCGTGGCATGTTGCCTGCCCAAGAGGCTACTCTTTTTCGACCGGCTCGGCTTTTCTTCAATAGCCAGACGGCGTAGCCCGTTAGGCCCGTAAAGATGCCGTGGTTAGTGGTTTTAGTAGAACTCTGGTGTCTGGGTGGAAGAAGAAAATCGACCCCCGGGCTGTTGTGCCACCTTCTTAGCCGACGGCCTAAACGGCCCAATCCGTGCCGTGGCTATTCTTGGCCGTCACATACATTCTTTCTGACGGCGTCACCCCGCGGGACCGCTTCGTTATTTGGGACTTCTTTTCATTTGGGCGCTCCGTTTTTTTCACCTTCCCCGTTTCAGAGTTGATCTTCTGCCAAGACGGCGTTCGATATAAATATATTTTTTTCAGTTCCCGAAATGAAAAGCTCTTCTGTGGCGGTGGTCACTTCAGAATCGGGTTTCGTCTGCAACTGCTTCTACGTCCATCGATTCGGGGTTCTTTTTTCTCCATTTCTTTGGCCGCTTTTTGTTACAAATCTAGGCTCCTCTGCAACTATCGCTTCCCAGGTGCACCCAGCCCTTGCGGAGGTCAGCGTCTTCGCGACCAGCACCTCCACCGTTGTCGGCTTATCAGTCGACCCTCTCGTGCGGATCCGTCCGGTCCGGCCGTCGGTTGGGTCATATTTTTTCGAACCGAAAAAGGCGCAAGAAAATCTTACGGCCTTTCGTTTGGGACGAATCGGAGAAGAGAAACCGAAGAAGGCTCCCGTGGCGGCCGACACTTTGAAGCCGAAGCCGTGAATGGGGTTCAGGAAATATATTTTAATCAATGTTCTATTGCCTTCCGTTGTCCGGGTTGGTTTTTTTCCTTTCTGTGGCCTTTGTGGTTCGAGCTCGAAGTCTCGAACCGTGAAGATGTCCCCAAAAATTAGAAACAGCTTTGAAGATGTCTAATTTTTTTTTCTACCGGTGTCTCGGGTAGCCTATTTAACGGTACAACCACTTCCAAATCCACCAAAATTTAACAAATGCAGTGACGGCCGCTCATAAATCATTGCAGCGCGGCCTCCCATTTTTGGCGGCTTTCAACGTCCATCCGTATCCGTATCAATGAACTGATTCCCATCCCGATTTCAGTCCCGAAGGCGGTGGGCTGGCCTACACCGACGTGACACATCTTGCGGCCAATATGTACGTTTTTGTAGGCTGATTGATTCAATGTTTTACTCTCCGCTGATGAAATGTGACAATTGTTCTGTGGCCACAAATGTACGGCCCGGGCGGCGGAAAAAAGGAAAGCCCCTGGCAAAGTAAGCGCCAATAACGAGATTCCCTCATCAGGACGGGGTGTAAGAGTGAAGGGTAGAAAGGAACGGAAAAGTGGTTCCAGCCCTTGCCATGTTCACGACTTGCTGCTGAAAACTATGTTCAATATTTGAGCGAAAGGGGCCACCGCTTTTTTATCATTATTAATACGATTTCCCTTTTTTGTGGGCCCTGTTTGTTTTCCACCGTCATTAGGCCACCCCGGGGAAAGGGTCCGACGATGGTGACGATGTCTGTCCAGAGAGCCGGCACACACAAAGACACAGAGAGGAAACGATGGCGAGGAGCCCGGAACAAATCCCCGGTTGGACCTGATGTCCTGATTGCGAATGTCCCTCGCTGTGGGTTCACTTGCTTGTGTCTTGTGTTGAAATCGCACACTTTTTTTGTTGGCTGGTCCTGGCAGCCCTAACGTCTGAGGGGTCGGTCTGTCCGTCGGTCGTCGGTCGGCACAGATGGCTGGCTGATGACGGAGCTGTCCGGCCCCCTGTTTCCGGCGACGGCGTGCGACGTGCCGGAAAGAGGACGAACCCAAGGCGCCTCGAGGCAATTATGATGGGTGTCTAAAATTCGTTAAATACCCCGGCTTTCTAACCACATGTGGCACCTCCGAAATGGCGGAGAAATAAAAACAGTTGTTGGTCGACGCGCCCGATCCGCTTCCGTAATCCGGTGCGGATGTGCGGAATCGTTGGCGTGGCGGATAAGCTTTCGTCAAGGAGATTGAGCCTTTTGCTAAGCCTTTAATCAATTGCCTATTGTTTCTAAACCGTTTCCCGTGGAGCTAATCTTTGGGAGCGAAGAAAACATTTGGACGGCCGACGCTCACAGACTGGTGTCGAATCCTTTCGGTCAACTCACTCAACCCATGTTCCCATGAGATACTCCGAGGTCCTGGACCTCGGAGTTTCTTTTTCCTCCGTCTTTCGGGGGCCATTATCTGTCGGTGTGAAACACGCATCAGGACCTCATAATGAGAGAGACCAACGGCGCAACGGGTTTCCTCCTCGATGGTGCTTCTTCCACCGGCACCTTTAGTGGCCATTGTTGGGCACCGAGAAAGACATCGCATTAGGAACGCAGGTTACAGCTCACCCATCGAAAGTTCATTGCCCACATTGGACCCTTCCACGGGTCCGATGGCTCTATCAGTCCGCGCCGGAGAAATGGTGAGAAATCTTGAAGAAGAAAGCACAATCCGTTTTCGAGCCGGTGAAAGGATCGCTCCAAGGTTCGCATCGGTCATTTGATCTTCTTACCGCTCCGCGTCCTGGTTGGGTCTTTATCGGCAGTTTGATATCGGCTCGGCTCGGCGCGGCACCCCCGGGGACGATCCCATTTATCAGCCGCATCCCTTTCGCTGTTGGGTAATCCTCGGCCCGAAAGGTGCCTCACGTGGGTTCGGACCTTCCCACGCCCGGCCGGGTTCACAACGGGAAAAGGGTCACAACTCGCCGCGATGTCAGCGGGTCGCTGGATGCTGGATGCTCGTTTCCCGCTGCAACCTGCAACAGCTGGACGGAGACATCGGATCCGGTGTCATCCGGATCGGTGCAGTATCGACACCTACGAAACGGAAACGGTGGTGCATCCTTGGCGGCGGAAGGATTGCGAAAGGATTCGCGCTAAATGTCGCTCTAACGGGAGTTTGGGTAATGCGATACCGCCCGCTCTGCCAACTGCCAGAAACCGTTATGATCTTCATGGGAATGAGAATCGGTTGATGTTTCTGCTGCATTACCTGCCTCACTAGCGCTTCAAGACATCGAAACGACGAGGATCACATGTTACTAATTCGATTACGCATTCCTCCGCGAGCTATTAATTCTGACTGATGGAAGTCATTGATATGCATTAGCAAACCAATCACATAATTAGATCCTCCGGCCGAACGGACGACTGGTGATGCCGGTTCGAAAGGGGTTCGCCGCAGCCGCTTCTTTCTGCAACCCCCTCGCGATCCGCCCGGTCTCATAATGAGTTCCGTGAAATCGAATTTGAAAATGAGTTTTCACCCGAACTGGCATCGGATGGGGATGTAATTTTCCACGAAACACAACCCTGGGCCGAGCTCGTGCCCCAAACTATCGTGGCCGCACACAGCACAGCAGCACATCTTCCGTCAAAGTCTTTGATGTCCTGCGGCGGTGGCACGCCGGACGTCGCCTATGCAAATTCGATTGCTGTCAAAAGAGAAATAAAATCAAAAAAACACTTTCCATTTTCAGTGAGATCAAAGTGGGAAGCGGTCAACCGGGGGGGCCGGACCTGAGGCTTGGCTGATCCTGAAGGTGATGGAAATTGACAAATGTGGAGCTGGGCTGGGAAAGGAGCACGGCCCGAAACAGTAGATAAAATTATGGACCGAGAAGGATAACATAAAAATCGGACGAGTCTGATGGCGAAAGTAATCAACGGCAACCTCGGGGGAAGAAGGGCACCGAGGACCGAAGTGAGGAACATCCCTATCACGTTCATATTGATCTCCATCGAACCGGGATGAGTTATTAAATTTGCATACACGACACGAGCCTTGAAGTCAAAAAACCATAAAGAAACGCGCAGAGAACACGAACCGCACGGTGAATGTTTCGTTTCGAAAGAAGCCCCGTTCGGGTTGGGATTTGTTGGGAGCGGTTTGACTGAAACACTGATTCAAAGTTTCACGAACCGGTTTTACCTGGTCCCGGTAGGACCAACAACGCCGGCACTCGGTACCAAGTGTTTCATTGAGCAAACCGTTTGCAGTTTGACCTATCATCCTGACACTTTAATGCTTGGTGTCGATTGCTTGGCCGCACTCGAATCACTCCACCGGCTGGGCCTCCTCTAGGCAGGCAGGATCAACGCCGACGGCCGGAACACAGCTGCTACGCAACCGTGTTCCTCGGTGGCTCGATCGATCGTCGGACAAGACTCCGCGAGGAGCTGAAATCTCAAGCGGCCCGTTGGCGTGGCTCCCACTCGGGAGGGCCCTTCTCGCCCGGAACAATAAGTTGAAAGTGTTTATTTTGGCTACCGTGTACGGTGGCCGTCTTCGGCCGGCTCCACCACAGGAAGCTTCATTCCTGCACGCACGCACGCACGCACGGACGCCGTTCCTCGTCGTTGATGGATTGCCACCCGCCGGGGGCGCATTGTGCGCTGAGTGGCTCGGACGAGGACGAAGACGACGACGAGATGAATGAACCATTCGTCAAAAATCGAAAACCCGCGGCGCGAAGCAACGACGCGTACGCGTCTTACGCCCGGCCGGGCTCTGTCCCGGCGTGAAAAGAGGCCCCGGATCCCTACTTAGCAGTATTAGAAGCCTCACAGAGCACCGTGACATGTGATGGATTGTTGGCTATTTATTTTGATTACATGCCCGGGCTCTGCGGCAGCCACTGCCTTGGCTGCCGTTTCGAGCCGCGGTCAGCAGTCCTGTTTCGGGCTCCACCGGTGGAGATCATCCGTGCGGACCCATTAGGGAGGGTGGAGCTTTTCGGTGGGTTCCCGGGTTCTCCCGGGCTCGGGTTCCGTTGAGTCATTGAGACTGCCGGTTGGAAGCGCTTTTCGCCTGAAGTCTTTCGGGACCGTTCTCAAACTCTCTCTCTCCCTGGGTCTCGCGGTCTCTCTAGCCGGCAGGAATCGATCAAAATCAATCAACCATCGGCCTGTGACACCCGATGCCCGATGATGGGCCCGGATTGGGTAATGGTTTGTGTCGAAGCATGGGAATCGGACGGCGAACGCGAACACGGGGCGCGTCCGAGCCCGCGATCGTAATCCATCTTAATCGAACGCCTATCAACGGGAACGCGCACGCGGTAGCAGCGAGCCGGCAGGCCCTGCTACGGAGCTATGTTCCGATGACAGATAAATGGTTGCGAACATAATTCCGTGGCACGAAATGCCTGTCGATTATTGGCCGATTGGTTCGCGTTATTCCCGTTATCTTCTCACCCGATGGCTGACTTCTAAGCTCAGGGATCGCCGCTCAGAATGCACGGAATCCTTTCGTCTCCGCGATCGTAATCCGGGCGTTCCTTTTTTGGGCGTTGCGTTTTTGCGGTTCTTCGCGCGATCGCTCGAAATGTTCGCACCGGTTTCGTGGTAGCTTCCCCCTTGCCGGCGCCGAGGACAACATTAATACCGAGGGGTCTGCGTGAGGAGGCCCCATAAACCCCCTGGGCTGAGCAAACCCGTCCCGTGTGGCCGCGTGCGCAAGGTGTGATATTATTCCGTTTTTATTGTATAATTGATATTTCTCGTGTTCCGATCGCAACAAATCACTTCGCTCATTTATCCAGGGATTCCAGCGGCCGGGGATACCCTGTGGTTAGTGGCCGTTTCCCTTTGCCCCGACCCAGAGGTGGGGGCAGGGGATTTTATGCTCACCACGAATCCTTTCCACGAAAGCAAGTTCGGAAAGGTTACGGGCAAAAAACTGCGCGACCCGCGAGTCCACCGGCCGTGGTCCGACGTCCGTCTCGGTTTCCGGGGGTCCGAAATGGATCTCTCGGGTGGTGGACGAAAATATTATGTTATTGGAATTATAGATAATTGGATATTTATTAATGGTGTTATTAACACGTAGTTTGAGGTTTGCGTCTTTCTTGCCCCGTAGTTCTTCGCAGGATGTCGGGTGTCGACAGTTTGTTGTGGGGAGACGGCCCACCGCGAGACGGATTAATCCACTCCACCCGACGGAGGGAGGAACGGTGGTCTGCACGGGGGCATCATCGAGTTACCGAAACCTATACTTAAGCAACCGAGAGGCTGACAGAGCGATGATGGGTGAGGTCACCGATATCAAATCACCGACTGGGACCTGCGGCTCTAATTACGCCGAGCGCGAGGGTGAGCGTTGGGTAGGTTCGGCTCGACAATGATTTGACATTAATCGTGGGCCGTTTTCGGCATCGAAAACATTCCTTTTAGACAATGGAACTCGCGCTTCTTTCTTGGACTTCCATTGCGTCATTTTTACAGTTCCGTTGCACGGAAAACGGAAACTGTTGCCCGGCTGTTTTGGGACAAAACAGGATACACGAAGCAGCGTCGGAATATCGGATTTCTGGACCCTTTATGGCGAACCCAAGGGCAAAGGGTTGTGGCAGCTCGAAAAATGCGCAACTGATACGCAATCCGCCACTGCAAATTGTACCGAATTCCCTTAAGGTGGCCCAAAAGTGGCTCATAAAACGCGTGACCCTTTCGTACCTTTCGTGCCATAATTGTAGGGTTGATGGAGCAATTATAGCTCTGGGGTGTTTCTGGTTACCTCTTTCGCTGGTCTTTAGTTGCCGCGGTCCCAAACGGTGCTTCGCTACCGTATTGCTTCTCGAAAGAAGGACAACTGTAATTATTGTCAAGATGTGCACCGTTAGGTTAAGCGCAAAACCGCCCGTCATCCATTGAACATCCTGCCGAACGGTTCCGCTCGCCACCGGAAACACCACCGTTCGGCCGGAAACCGGGACAGCATTACGATTCCTGCTGGTGGCAAAGTGTCACCGGAACATACGCTTGGCACCGTAAAAAGTGGAAACAAAATGAAGCATAAACATAAAACCTACCACCATCGACCCGTGCGCTGGCTGGGTCCGGGGTCCAGGACCCGGGGATCCGGAGCCAGCGGACAGCGGCGCAACAAACAAACGCGTGCCGAGCGGAGCGGAGATGTTTACAAAATATTTACATAATTTGTGAGCTACTTGTTGCGTCTTATTAATATTTATTATATTCAATTCTGCAAACTATAAACACATACCACCGTGAGGTGCCCGACCCGGCCCCCGACCTCACGGGGTGACGGGCTGTGTGGCCACCGAGTGATGAATGGTCGGGCCAGGATTCCGGCCCGGAGGCGGGAGTGTAAAATTTTATAATCCACGAGACAGATCGACGGGCGCCGGAAACCCGGGAACTGAGAGTGAGAGCGGTCATAAAAATGCGACGGCGATTCTCAAAGTTCTAGAGGGACTTCTTGGGAGGAAAATCGGAGAGAAAATCTGAAGAGAGCCATAGAGAGAGACAGAGAGAGAGAGAGAGAGAGAGAGAGAGAGAGTGGTACGAAGAAGGTGCGAAAATTCAGCAGATTTGTGATGAATTGGGTCGTCGGCGGGAAGTAATGTTCCGGAGCGAACGAACGAGATGACTTCATTCCGGTGCCGGGCCGTGGCCGGGCTGGGCCGCGGCGTTGCATGTTCCGCTCTGGGCCGGCTGCCGGTGCTCCCGGGTGCTTTATGCTGCACGGCACGCGATCAGGGTGAAATGAAGCTGATAATGGGCCCGGGTTTAAGAGGGATGTACTTTTAAACATGGACGCCGATGGAAACGATTTAATCCACGACGATGACGGTGACGGCGACGACGGCAGTGACGTTGGCCAATTACTTTAACCGCAGCGTTTCACGACGGCGATTGGTGGCGTTTACTGTAATTTATTTCGTTAAAGCAAAACGTTTTAAGCGCGGCAGATTTTATGAAACATTACACATGCCGTCATCAGCCCCGGCATGGGCGCCGGCAACTTCTAAGCCAATTATCACATGGACAATAATGCGTGAAAATGCAAATTTCTCCCGGGCAGCCCGTTTTTGGAGGGTGAAAGTTCCCGGTGTACGTTTCGCAATGTGATGTTGGCAAATCGGCTCCGGTAGGGAACCTCCGAAAGTTCGACCTTGCGTTCGGGGTCACTCCTGCCGCGCCGCTGCGAAAAAGGGTAGATAAAGTTTCATTACATTTCGCAACGAGGGCCCCGTGCGAACGGGAAGCGAGTTTTCCCGATAAAAACGCGCACCGGGAGGCACGGAACGGGAAATTTGGCAAATTCCCTCGTGGCCGCGCTGATGAGCCTCGGGAGGGTGGCTTTAAATTTAGTACCTATGTAGGGAATATGACTAAAAAACTGGAAGGAACTGGGAGGAAACTAAAGAAACATACGTATCAAGCGTTGGTACTATTTCCCTCGGGATGAGTTTTCCGAACAATGGCGCTGGAAGGAAGTAATTGACTTACTCGAACCCAACGACACGATGGCGACGTATGCTTAAGGGACCATTCTTTGAATCGTTTGACTTATCGTGCCGTATCGGCGATGCGTACAATATTCTACGCTTTTTATAGTGGTACGCAGCATCGTTTTATGAACGAAAAATAGATTGTCTTTATGTATTAGGTTGGGGAAAAAGAATCCCATTATTTTCTCGGTAGATGGCTGTAGTGCTTGATGTCTCGTAAAGTATCGATCAAACAATTTCTAGTTTATGCTCATTCAGTTCCAACAGTTTCATTCAGAAATTGTGAATATTTACGCGTAATTTTGGTATTGTCGATTCCGTTCAGGTTTTGGACCTGGACTGGACATGGTTAACTGAACCTTTTGAAGCTTAACTTTTGGGTTGACCAGGACCTGGTATGGCCAATTTTAATGCATCCAACCGTATAGTATATAAGAGAGTCATTTTGAAGCTACCTTTGAAATGACAACAAATTATACAACAAACGGTGCATGTTCGACAATCATCGACAATATCTCAACTGAAGTTCTGACTTTAACCCAAAAATAATGGATTTCTTTTCCGCAACCTAATATTTGATGCTAATGAGGAAGCCCATTCGGATTTACGGAAAAACACTACATTTTAAGAGATACATGTTTAGGCTTAGCTAGTTATTGAATATTTTTCTATTTCTTCCATAAATGTGCTACATAAATAAAAGAATTATTTCCAATTCTACATTAAATGCCAAGAAGGGTAATCAACCGTTGTTAGACCGGAAGCATCCGTTGACTGTACTCGGACTCAACCGGAAATCACTCAAACTCGTAACGGTACCGAGTGATGCAATCCACCTCGCTTTTTCCATACTGCAATTAATTTTCGTCCAACCTCGCCGGGTCTTGATCTTGCCAACTAACGACACACACCCCGAGTATCCTTAGAGTGCCCCGGCGTGGCCTCCGGTGACCCCTACGGCGGCGGCGGCGGCCTGGTGACAGCTTAATTAATTAGAAAATACTGCTCGGGGAGCTCTGGGACACATCGATTTGGCCGTTGATCTGTCCGAGCGACGGTGCGTTTATGCCTCCCGGTCCGAATGATGGATTGCTCCCCGGGCGCACCGGAACCGTCCGGGTGGTGCTGACCGTAACGTATCGCGATAAGTGGCCGTAATGAAGTGTAACTTTTTGGGTTCCACCGAAAGTGTGTGCCGTTACCGTTGTTCCTTCCAGCGGCGCGCCCCGATCAGAAAGTCAAATTCAGACATCACACCACTATCGGCCTTGCTCGGCGCTGCTCCAGTTCGTCTTCCTTAATCTCCCGGCAGGCCTGGCGCGGCCTTTTTACGGGGCCCCATAAACCGTTTGACGAAATGTCTGTCGGTTGGGTGCATTAATTTTGACTGTCTCTCGCGCTTATCGTCGACATGGCCGCCCCACACCTAAAGAAAAGGAACGAAGGAAACCCCCGATTCGGTGTGTGAGCTTTGGCCGGCAACAATTAATCTCCGACTCCGACGACTTTCTGGCAAAAAGGAGGCCAAACACTCGGACTTCAGTGGAACAGCGGGCGGAACGCACCGTTTATCCGTTACTGAGTGGGGCGTGAAATTCCCAGCCCCGGACCAGTGGCCCAACATAAGGACCGCTTCTCTTCCCGCGAGTGGGGCCAAAGCCAACGCGTGGAGTTTGAATTAATTATCCTCGCAGATGTATGGCCGGCAATGGAGTACTTTTCTCCGACGCCCCACCGAGAGCGCACCCGAGATAGGAGTAATAGGCAGCGCAGGAGCCGGAGTTTTGTTATCAGCAATCCCGGAGCCAATAGCTCACCATATTCGCACGCACGGTCACGGGGTGAAGTTAATCTCACCGACCGGCCCAGGACGTTCGTGGCTTCCGCGTCCGATAAGAGATAAATTATTACAAATTAAGCATATCATTACTCATCCATTATCAAAAGTAATGTTGGTTGGTCGATTACTAGCGGTCGGGCACACGCCCCAGCGCAGGACTCGTTTTATTTCGGGTTGATGAGGCTGATTGCGGCATCCCAACTCTCACGTACCCCACGTGCCACGGAGCGCCACGGGTAGCGATAAACATTTACGAGCGTACATTCCGTGTCTCTGGCTCCAAGGTTGTGCTCAGGATCAGCGCAAATTTGCGGTTGCAGTTGCGGTGGTGGTGGTGATGCTACCATAAAATGAGGTCCGAAAAGGGGTTTAAAATTGTGACAGCAATTGCAATCCATTACACGTCCATCAACCGACCTTCCGATCCGACGGAATCCGAATGTCTATCAACGTTTGGGGCACAACAATCTGAAACAGGGTTTGATATAGTCTCCTGGCCAGGATTAAGTTTCTTCATACCGCGGTCACGGCACACACCATACCCGAGAAGTATGTGCAAAGTCGTAAAAGTGAACCCTTTTGCGGTTCGTCCGACTCTGCCGGTAGCCGTGTGTTTTAAGTGTCTTGCGGCCTGCCTCCACGTGGCCTCCAGCGCTTGGTATCCTAATCATACGAGCATAATTTCTGCCTTTATACAGCGAGCCCCGCGGCAGATAGCGCAGCGAAATGCGGAGAATCCTGGCGACGTTCTGGCGTCATTAAATTTCACTCTTCCCTCGGTTTTTGGGGCCGTGGTCCCTGGTGGGAGTGTGAAGTTTTGAACACGCCGCACGTTGCGTGTGGCGGAAACTTTGGCCCACATTGTCGCGCCGGCCTTCGCACGCACGCCGGCTAATGGATGGAACAACTTTATTCCACGGTGACGACCGGGAAGATAACGACGGACGGAGCTGATAGGGCACCGCCGTTCACCGGAAGGGTTCATGTCCTGCCCCGGGGCCTCAAAAAGGGTTACATGGCATGGCGCACGATGCTCATCTTTGTTCATCTTTTATCGGGCGCTCCGAATCATGCTAGGCGCTAGGGCACAACCCACATGGGCGGTCCTCGAGCGATGCGCAAAACGGTCCGGGCAAACGGGCCCGATAAGGTGAGAAGTAATTAATTTAAATTTGACAAATGGTGATAATTGTTTATCTCGATGATATATTATTAATTTAAATGTTCCGCACGAGACACGCTGCCCGGAAGCCATTAATAATGCACCTCCCGGCGGGGTGAAACCCGGACCCCGATAAGACAGATTCCGGTTCGGGCTCTCGATGGGCCGTTGTCAAAAATCACGAAAAAAACAATCACGCAAGGGCATTCCCTTAAAACTCGGGCCGTCTCGATCGGTAATTATAGCCTTCCGTTTGGAACGCGCATTTGGCATCGGCTGCAGAACCTGTCGCCGTCCGGATTGAAGAAAGCTCCCGTTGGGTGGGAACCCCACGACGCCACGTGCAAGTGGACGACCTTCCAATGTCACCGGCGCGCCTAGCACCTGACAAGTGGAACCAGCGAGTCGGCACAATGTTGCGGGCTTTTGCAACACCGTTGCAGCGGTGATAAATCGCGTCCTCGAGCGCGCTGCACCAGGAACAAACTGGATTCTCGAGTCGAGTTTCTACTCGCCAAGGAAGTGTGGCACATTCTAGGAACCGTGCTGCGTGGGCCGTGGCCCAATGGCCACCACGATACGATTCGCTGCCGTGTTGCAGCCTATCAATCATAATACACGAATTAGGAGCGGGCTGCTTAGCAAACCTTCGGTGCGCCGCTCTTATTAGGGTCAGAATTAATTAAACCAATCGCCTGGCCCGTTGTCAGGCCGTGGACAATTTGGTCGCTGACGAGCTGACGCGTCACTGCCCTACGGGCGTTGTGACGATCGAAACCAATCGATCTTTAATCGCCTTTCATCGAGCTCACGGCTCAGCTGGACACCCAACAGCCCAGCCCAACTGGCGCCACGCAAGGATACAGTGCTCTCGAGGGTCAACGTATCCTTTTCTCTGGCGTGCGGCAAAACGAATCGGTTAGCCGTGCCAAATGGACACGCGTCAAATGTTAGGCTACAAAAGGTGCTGCGCTTAGCCCTATGTTTGCCGTGCATTTTTGCAGGGTGTCGATCCTTTCGTAGGCTTTAAACCCCGCCCGGCTGGACCTGGTGGACTGGACGCGAGCCCCGATAATCCAACGATCGATCGAGTCCCCGGCGACCCTTCGACACCGTCGGCATCGGGGCGAAAGGACATGCGACTTTACGGGAGAGGGCCGGCAGATCGACCCGTTCCCTTTGGAACTGATTTATCGACGACAAATGGACACAACAATCGGATGGTTGCAGCGCAGAGCGATTCAGTTCCCTCCTCGCTCCTCGGTCGCGAACGGGGACTTTTTATGTTTGACTTTTCGGCAGAAAGGCGAGTGAGCCCCGAAAAGAATGGGCTTACGCCCGTTCGGAGAAAGGTATGAAATTTGATTCCTGCGGTTGATTGATTAACTCGCGTCTCTCGAGGGCACGGGGTCCTTTTCGGGTGGCCGGTCGGGGCTTGGCCGGGCGCCGGTTGGTGCGGAGATTAGGCCGCCAGCCGCCGGAAGGTAAGAGTCGGGTTGGGTCGATGACGAGATGGGTTCAGCTTTGATACAACTGTCCGATACAATTCGAAACCCACTTAACGTGTGTCAAGTTGTTATTATTTTATCTGCTTTCGGAATTTAGAATGGGAAAGAAATTCTTTTTAAATAAACTCTTCCAGCGGTTGTCACAATTTGAGGCACAATTCCATCGTCGCCATAAGAAACGGGTGAACCAAACGCCATCGATCCTCGGGCCGGTTCCGACTTCCGGACCAATCTCTGTAGCTCATTTGTCTTGATTCGATTCAATTTTCAACCTCACCGTAGCAAAACCGCAACACACCAAGCGACAGATGAGCGCGCCGGGGTCAGCAACAAACGCGAACGTCACCAGGCGCTGGGCGCCGGGCGCCGTTTCGCCGTTTAAGCCCCTTCGTCCGGCCAACAAACCACCATTCGGAATCGAACCGGTAACGGCAATCGAGTTCTCCGTTCCCAAATAACTTCCTGAATAAATTATGCTCCCTGACGGCGAACCCAGCACATTGGTGGCCGCCGACTGTTGGTTGGTTGGTGTCGGAAAAAGTCGAAGAACGCCGGAAGTGTGCTACAGAAACGGAGAAGCAGAAAAAGAAGGGTCAACAGGAGAACCGAGAAACCAACACCGAAATCGAGCACTAACTGGCGTGTGTGTCGTGTGGCAAAAATCTATGCATACGAAATCGATCCTTTTGCGGACAAGGACTGCACCAGCAAGGCGAGCGGCAAGAGTAGAAACCACAGGAAACAATCACAATACATTCACTTACCCCGGACCTCGAATGTCCTTGCGGCCGAGGCAGGACCAGAGAAAGAGAGCACGTGTGAGGAAGAAGAAAACGCACCGGCACACAATCCGGAGAGAAAAGAGCGAAAGTAAGCATGAATATTTATGTAAATTTAAATACCATCAGGACACGCGCCATGTAAGTAGTGTGGTGGCATTCGGTGGAAACATATTATTTAAAACCGGCACCCGCCATCGGCCGGCCGAGTGGAGGCAAGAAAACGCAAAACTAAATTACGAAGATATCGGTTCGGTTGTCGGATATCGTGGAAGGTACGGAATCCTCGGTAGCCCACCTTGCTTCTCAAGGGACACGGCAGCAGCAACGTTCCGGAGGACACAATATTGAGCGCCGGGCGCGAAATGGAAAACAAATTATTTTGTTTAGTTATGCTCCGTTCCCCGGGGTGCAGCAGCACGCAGGTCCCACCGTTCTCCGGGGACCTCATGGTTGGTCTCGGGAACTAATGCAAACCGCCACCGGGAACCACCGTAAATGACATCATTATCCGATTGTTTACGATGGGTTTTGGGCACTCTGGGCGCGATACGACAAATGCTGGGTGAATATTTTAGAAAAGCGAACACGAGTATCGGAATAATGATCCCGCTTGGCGATAAATGCTACGGAAGCTACGAATTCAAGTTGGGGAAAAAAACATTACACCATCTTACGGCGGGTTTTCGAATAATTTTTGATACCGTTTTTCTTTAGCATTTAGCGTGGAACGATCGTATTCAGAAAAGTGAACCGTACAAAAAACCCGAACTTTGCCCGAAGCGTTTGCTGTTTCGACACGTTAGACGAAAGCGAATTCCGAATCGCTCCAAATGACAGGATAACAGGTTGTTGTGTCTGATCCTCGGGCACTTTTAAACATGCTCACAAACAGGATCATCAAATAGACGTAAAAGTTCGCAAGCGTTCGTTCGGCAGGATCTTCGGCCTGTTCGAAGCTGTGTTCCTCGCAGCTCATAATGCCTTTTGCATCGGCATAATCATAGGTTATTAGAGCCGTCGTCGTACCATCATCTTTGCCCTTGCCACACTCGGTTAGGGGGCACGTAATTGCCGCGCCCGAAGTTAGAAATGCAAAGCGATACCCCAGAGGAAAAGAGAAAAGAACGGGACTAACATCGATTTCGTGTGTCTATTCCGAATGTTCCCCGTGGCACTTTTCGAACGCCAAAAGCGAGAGAGATAGGAAAAAAACGGCACGAAAATATGTTTAACTGTAATCCGTGGCAAAACAGATTGTTTCGGGATGATAAGAGCCCCCACCCCGGCGCGATTAATGGACACATCAGCCGGGTCGGGAGCATAAGGACGACTGAAAAACACCACCGTAAGTGTCCGAAATGCGGGGAAAAGCGCTTGCAGCCTCTTCCTCGTGTTAGAAAGTTGGCTGCATTCTATACATCCCGGTTGAGCCGGCCCGAAAAGCCGTAGCGTGATGCGCTGTAAAGATAAAGTTTCCTTTTTGGCATTTGTCCTCCGGTGATGGTGTTTAGGTCATTCCACAAGTTGCAAGTTGCGGCCGGGGGGTAACAAAAACTCCAAATCGCCGATCGTTTATCGTGTGCTGACGGTGGACGCTGCATTTTACCGTTACCAAGGGCCTGTCTGGGCAAATTGATGAGCGGCCCGGCCAGGCCCCGCTCCATCGAAATGATATCACGCTTGGAATGCGGGCAAATCGGCCACCCGATCGTGCATCGGGAATTAGCGGATGGAAAGAATTTGGTTTGATTTTCGATTTGAGGTTTGTTTTTTCGGAAAGAAAAATTATGCTACTTTGGAGAACGGGAAATTGGAAATCGGGCTTGGAATTCGAAGAATTGGGTGAAGCTTCTGAAATAGCTGTCTACAAATAAAGCCAATTAGAGGATCATGCAGATGTTACTTCTCCTGATCGGCTTAACATTCGAACCAAACCTTTGATATGAGGGATTTTCATCGAATCATATGGATTTATGGTTCAACTACCAGACGTTGTAGGGTAATTGTTCCATTTTTAACTCTACCTTCGATCTATTCATTAAAATTGTTTTCAAAAGCTATCTAATTGAAGAAGCACTTAGAATAAGAAAATCATTAAGCAAGTGGGTATAAGAAATAGGGGAGCGCTGTAGAAGCATGCAACGGAGGCATTCCTGAAAAAGGTTTGCGATAAAGTAAAAGTCCTTCGAAGCTACCGAATTGTTATGACCGGTTTTGTTTAGAATAGTCGAGACTCCTTTGAGTGTAGAGTTGGCCGCAAGCAAGGAATGTCGGGGAATTGATCGTCGACGTGTAAAGGCCCATCCAGAATAGGCGACAGAGTGCTGTCCTGAATCTGCGCTAAACAGCCTCCTGGTGATCCTTGAAGTAAGAAGAGCATCAAACAACGGAATCTATCTATTACTTGGTTGTTCATTACATTCGGAACCTCGATAACATGGAGCGGTGCTACAAGCCTATTTTTTTTTTAATAGATTGGTATACTCTTCAAATGATGTTTCATTTCAATCGGTAACTTAATTTTTTTTTAAGCCATTTAGTATCGTCGTGTCGCAGTAATGTATATGTTTTTTTAATTCTATACAAAATATATTTTTATTTATCCTAATATAAACACGTACTACATAAAATCCAAAATCAGTTTACCTGTTGCCCCTGGGACGGAACAAAGTTTGCCGGATCTGCTAGTGATTCGTTTAAAACCAAGGAGCCAGTGGAGCAGCCCAGCTTTTAACAGCCATCGCATCTCGAAAGTGCTTAACAATCCGATTCAGATCGGATACCCGAGTAGTTGATGCACATTCCGATTAATTGGAATCGAATTGGTCATGGAGTAGGACTTTAAGGGTTGGACCGAAATAAATTAAGGAGTAAGCGTCAAAATATTAACGTATTCCATTGATCAAAATAAAATACGTAAGCCTGAATTGCCAGATAATTAAGCATATTCGAGACACTTTAAAGATAATTTGATACTTTTTTTAGAGATTGAAGCATCCTTTCTTCCTGACCGAGTGACTTTTCACCCTCCAGGATGATCGCACAAAACCCTAGTTGATCCTGTGGTTCATAAGAACCGTTGCTCAACTTAATCGACCGTGATACAGAGTTCTAAACATGTGGTTGATCGACACGTTCCGTGATTGTTGTGTATTAGCGTTTGAATCGCGGCACTTAAATAATGATCGAGCGTGTTCTTTGGAGAGAACAAATGAATCATTTTAGTAAATATCAATAATAGTACATAAACTAACACCTACAAAGTAGAAGGCGTATAAGGGCCAGATTCCGATTCGTGTTCCCACCGTGCCCTTGATGGGCATCCGGCGGTGCATCATCCATGGAGTGTGTGGGGGTTACTGCTGCAGCTTCTGGTCCGTCGAGAGCGGTTGGCGAGGTTGTTGTTTTGCGCAACCGTGTGCGCAAGCACAGCGCGGTCCGCGGTGGCAACAACGGAAGGCCCGGTACATCCAGCGTGTTTGCGCGCGGCTCAAAACGACGTTCCTAGCTGTCGCCCATATAAATATCCCCTCGGCGATCGTATCGGGAGTGGAATTATAACCTCACATCTCGTAAAACAAACTCACCTCGCTGCGCCTGCGAGCTGCACCTCGAGGGCTGCCGATTTCCGTGCGTTCTCAAGCCCATGGCGGGGGCTGGCGGCCAAGTATGTCGGTTCTAAGTGTGCGAGCGAGCGAGCGAGGTAGTGCTGCCCCTTTCCCCCTTCCCGGTTGAAGGTATGATCGCTTCGCGATTTCGCCGAGCATTAGACACCACCGTCGACGGTGACGACGACGCTCCCATGCCGGTGGTGCCCACGACTCTGACAGCTCCCATGGGAAGTCCGTGGGCCATCGGGAGGCTGCGGGGAGGTCCGGCGGGGTGGCCGACGGTGGACAAGAAAACTGCAGTGTGCCCGCAACGGAAGGTAGTAAAGTAATATTTTAATTGCTTAGAAATACGAGTCAAACCTGTTTCGTGATCGCTACGCCGGCCACCTTCACCTTCCTCCAGCTGGAGACCCCCGGCCAACCGGCCAGCCCCCGCTCGGAAGTGTCTAATTCCCCCCACCGGCCCCGGAGACGGGGCCTGCCGCTAGAAGCTAGAGTGCCGCTGCTAAACACGCGCTTGGAAAACTATTTACAATCATCATCCCACCGGTGCACAGTGCAGTTTTGGCCAGGGCTTTCAAGGTCTCGGTGGCCTGCGTTTGTATGGG
>NC_071285.1:49558640-49693633 GCF_943735745.2 Anopheles bellator | reverse complement strand
GGGTGCCCTGCGTTTGTTTTCCTCCTACGAGCGCCGCGTTGCACTTCGCGCAGCGTTGGACTTGCATGAAAAATGGGCACCCGTGGGGGGCCAGCCGCGAAAAAAGCGGTTCTCAAGGTCACTGGCACATATACGCAAACGGGCGCGAGTATGTGGCCGGCCGGGTTTCTTCCTCTTACTTTTAGCTCGGTCTAACAACGAGCCACCGACGGAGTGAGTCGAAAGTGAGAATTTCTATTTTTGCAATTCCCACGGAAAGTGGGACCAACGCACGAGAGGGTCCGAAAAACAAACACACAGCGCTTTGCATATGCATGATGGGGGCAACGTTTTTATTATCGCATTTGTTTTTCTTTTAGATTAATTAATTGATAACCCAGGTTCGAAGTTATTAATGAGACCCTCCACTCGGTGGGTGCTTTGGATTAATTTTTCTGATAGATTAACGATCGGGGCCCCCGGAGACCCGGAATTGGGTCAATCGGCTGAAGAAGATTTGCCAGCAATTGAGACCCTGGGGCCACTGCCGCGAGCACGTGCCCACCTTGATGGGTAGAGTGGCAAAAACCATTGGCAAAATTAAATAAATCATCGGATCACACGGAACGCACGGTGTTGGGGTCCATAAATATTCATTATCCCATCAGGAAATGATTAGCATTTCATTATGGTTGCTCCGAATATAGGAACTCGCTGTGGTGTGTTTGCAGTGTTACGATCGTAAGGCCGGCAACGTGTTGCAACCGATCAAGCGAATTGCCGAATTGTTGATTACTTTCTGCCACAGCGTGCAGATTTACATAGCACCCTTGGGCCCTCATCTAGGACCTAGTTCCCTTCAAGGTCCGTGTGGTCCGTGTGGTTCGCACGTCACCTCGCCCGAAATTTATAGCAATTTCCATTTCGGTCCATTTGAAAGTCAATTCAGTTTTCTCCTTCGAAGGCGGCCGCCGCCGAAAAAGCGAAACCCTTCCCGAATCGGTTGCCAAATAATTTAGATTTTCCAACATAAATTTCGAAACCCGCCACGGCCGGCCACGGCATAGAAGAGAGGGCAAAACGAGGAAGAAAAAAAAAACCCCAGCCCCCAGGATTAGATTTCTGTGTCGCGCACAGCGGTGCCGAATGCCGAAAGGAATTCGGTGATTTGATGTTGTTTCGGAATTTGCCGAAATCAGCGACGAACCTACACGCGCACGCCCGGGGACCCCAATGTGACACTTGGTTTTGTGTTTAAATTTTATCTCCTTCACACCGCCCCGCGTGACACTTCCCCCCCGCCTCGTGCGCCTAATGCTGATGAAGAGCTGGAGAGTGGTTTGGGGGCCGAAGGGAGACAGAAGAAAAAGTGCCATCCCCAGCGGAGTGGCATCGGGATACAAAAACCTGATTAGACGACGGCGATGTGGCACTTGCGATCGCCGCAAACCCGTGAAGGAATCCCGCGGTGGGCCCGCCAGTGGCCAGGTTGTCATCTTTTTTTTCTCTACCCGTGCCCAGCCGGGGTAATTTATGCGTGTTTTTAGCTAGCCCGCGATGTTTCCAACGTTTTCGGCATTAGTTTTTAATGGACTATCGTTTTTCTCTAAATTGGGTCCATAAATATTGGGACGCCCGCATAGAGAGACGCGAGGCTTACGGGAGCGTGTCGGGGGCTGGACGGGGACGCAGCGAGCGATCCTCGGCGCACCTTGTTCTAGCTCGGTGTTTCGGCAAGCGGCAAGGTTTCGGTGTTATTAGCTATTTTAGTTAAAAAATTTCTTCCCCAAAAGCCCGACAGGAGATGCGGTCCGGCGAGCAGCAGCACCAGCAGCTTAGAGAGACCCCGGGCAGCCCCGTGTGGCGAGTAGGGCGTCGATAACTGTAATTAAGAAGGTGGCCAGTTTATTGGTGCGCTCTCGGAGTTCAGCAGGCTCAGGCCAAAGCCGGCCAGTGGCTAGACCGCGCAGTCTAGTGTAGACTAGGCCCGAACCGTAAATCATCGCCCAACGCTCGGCGGGACAGGTTTTCTCCATCTGCGCCGAGCCGAGACACATGGGCCCGTGCCTAGAAGCGGATTTGCGGGAGTGAAAAGGTTTTCGGCGGTTTGCGGCTCGGGCTTCGGGCTCGGCCCAAAAAAAGATGTTCACTAAATTATGGGACATAAATTATTTCCCACAAACGCGAGTGGTTCCTTCGGTTTTCAGTCCTGCTGCCGGACCGGACCTGCTGGCTGCGGGCTGGATGGCGAAAATCTATAAAAATCACTGCCCTACCGTGACAACAGTTTACCAAATATGAAACATTTGAATGGGGCACATAAATCAATAGAAACATGCAGTCGCGCAGGGTATTGGATTTCTGGATTTCGTAGGCAACTCCAACACGTTCCACGTCGGGCGAAACATCCTTGACCATGCGGCCGTGATAATGATTACACTTTTGAGCCGGATTGAGTACGAATTGTATAGTTTTATGTAAAAAAGTGCCCATAGGCCAGTTCGCATTAAACCACTTCGAAACCGGTACAATGCTTGGCGCGATGGCATTGACAACAGCTCTCAGGCGTCCACAAACCGGTCACGGTGAAGATCTCGGAAGATTCTTCTTAATTCTGACGCCGAGACGCAGATACCACAATAAATGCAGAAAAAATACTGCCTCGCCACGAGCGAACCCCAATGGCGCGATGAATGAAATGATACAGTAATATAAGTTTATTTTTATTATCATTGTTCAATCATTGATTTATATCTCGGCTCTTTCATTCATTGTGGCCGAACGCGATGAAACGCGAGTGATGCAAGAAGAGGTGCGTAATTTCGCGTGAGGCTGTTGGGAGCTTGTAAAAAACGTCCTCTCGTGGCCGTGGAAACTAGTTTGACTCGAGCACTCGACTCGAGCAGCGTTGGAAAAGTGTAAAATTAAATTAATAAGTCCAGTGCCCAGTGGGACAGATCGATCGACAACGCACAGCGCAGTGACTTGTGATAAGGTTAAGCGACGAACCCCCTTTTTGGTGGCGTGGATCACAAACGGACACCACCACGGCGCAGCTCAGTGGCCTGGCACCCGAGAGCCGATAACAACGGTGACAATGGCACCTAAATAGGCGCAACATTGCCAGGCCCGCATTATGCTTTCGGTTCGAAGGCCAGCCATTCCAGCAGCTCGAAGGCTGGCTGGCTTTTGTTCCCCGAGCCGTACGACCCGGGCGGGGTTCCGTACCGGAAATCTATCCGAACGTGCCTCGGCGAATGGGTCACACGGAAAGAACGATCATAAAAAATGCCTTCTCTGCAGCCTCGGGACGGTGACACCGGACAGCGCGCGCTGAGAGTCCCACGATAGTGTGTGGTACGTGCTCGAACATAAGCGGCCGGGACTTTATTAACAGATTAAGAACACTCGCCCGAAAACCCCGATTCGGTTCGGGTGTGTCTTGCGTTATGTCGCAGCGGGTTATGGGAACAGTCGGCTTAGAGCATCAGCAGTGCATCCGGGTATGCTTCACACCGGAGCCGGACTGGCCAAGGGACCCGGCCTGTACGACACAAATTCGAGAAAATACTGCCATGACGAAGAATTACACCGCAGTACCTGAGCTCAACGAATAATTAAAGTAACTGGATTAATTGAAAATGAAGTTGTTTTGCCCATTTCGACTTCATCTTTTTCATTAATATCATTAAGGCCAATAAGCATCCCCGAAGGAGAAGCATTAGCTCGAGAATGATTTATGATATTACACTCCGGCTAAAGCGATTGGCGAGCAGTTCCTTCCATCCACGATCGTCCAGCTGATCGATCACTTGCGTTGTGCGCGAATGCAAATCCACACCACGTTCGTTTGATGCCTTCCGATAGGTACTGGGCGCATACGAGTAGTGTTGACAGTGCAGTTCGGAGGTTGCAAGGTATCGTCACCGAGCGGTCACCTGACCGAGCAGCAGACTGACCGACCTAACGGCACCGCGGCAAGATTTCCACGCAGGATTACTCTGGCGTCGACTCGGCGACGACGGTGAAGGTCAACCGGTCGGAAGGTTGATTAGATTTTTCACGGCTGCACCAACGCACGTTGGACAGGTTGCGGCGGCAAGGCTCTAAGTCCCCCGGACCGGGGCCCGGCGTCGGGGGGAGAGATTCGCTTTCGATCTCGACACCGATCGCCGCTGTCGGCTGTCGCGCGGTCGGAGAGAAAATTTATGTTGCACTCAGGTGCGCTCCGGCGGGCTGTGAAGCGAGTTATGTCCCCGGCACCGGCCGAGAATTTGGAAAATAGAAACCCGAACGGTCGCGGATCGAACGAACGGACGGTGACGGTGACATTTGTACTTTATGACCCTCGAACCGTCACAGCGACAGCGAGGCGCGACTTTTCGGAACGAGCCGCTGGACATTGGACATCGAGCAGGGCAGTATTCGGTGTCACGAGCTCGAAGCGCCATTATGCAAAGTCGTGCGTGGCCCAACGGATGCTTCTTCATGGCTTAGGCTAAGCGCCGAGCGGTATATGTTGTTCTCCAAGGGTTACGATAGCCGTTGCATTGAAACGGCACACGGCCACTTATCAATATTTGAAACAAAAAGCGCCTAATCTGTTTTGCGATCGCCTCGGGAATAGGCTCCTGTTTCAAGGAGCTACCCACTCGATCAATATTAATAACGGTGCCAAATGATCGTTCCCGAAAAGCAGCGACGTTAGTTCGATCAACTTTAATAAATCCTGGAATCGTGGCCAAAACCCATAACACATGAACCTTACTTCGTGGCCTAGGAATCAGGAGCATTGAGAAGGGAAGTGACCACGTTGTTGCCCCGCATTTACTAAACCGTTCCAAGCTTCTTCGAAGTAAGTGTATTTGCATTTTAAGTGTCGTACTTCTAACAGCAACTTTGTCGCCGGCGTTGGGTCAATAAAGCAAACCGGGTTGGCACGGGGCCCCGGACCCGGGGGAGCCCATGTGTATTATGTTGTTATGTTATAAATAAAAGTGCGCCGCTAAGTAATAGAACTCATAAAATTAAGCTCCCGTCAGGTGTACGCCAGCGTTAATGAGCCGATTACCAGCCGGCCTTGGGTTGTCGTCCGGCCAGCCAGCCGGGCGGCCGCCGGGGCCAGCCAGGGCACCGGGGCAACCGATACAGCGCCAAACGAGTTGACGACGACGACGACGACGCACCGGCTACCGCAGGGTCCTTCGGCCAGCCTCAAACGCGCGCTATTTCCGTGCTGAACAAGTGCGCGCTGCACGGCGTATTGATTTACGACTTTTAATTGCGTTTGATAAATTTTACGCCGTTCGGTGGGTGATGGGGGGAGGGACGATGGTATGACCGCGACGTGACCACCACTACCACCGCCGTCACCGCTGTCACCACCGGGTTGCGAATTTATTTCCCCCATCGATCGGCCTGCGACCGGCATCGGGGAGCGTGCATTAGAACCGTCGACCACGAACTCTTGCACTCGTCATCGGACGGGTCACTCGGAGAGCGCAGAGGTGGAGGAGCACCGTTGGACCGTGGTGGACATTCTTACCACCCGGCCGGTGGTTCAGTCTCCGCACCCTCAAGGAGTTCTCGTCTGCGCAATAGAAACGCTCCGCGCGGAGTCACATGTTTTGAAAGTTGATTTCGTCGTAAAACAAGTCCCTGCGCGATTAATCGTCTCTCTCGGGTCCCTCTCAGCACCCCCTCGCCCGGCCAGACCGCCGCCGTCGACACATCTTCCAAGACACACGCTGTTGGTTGGCGCTGGTGTTGGCGTTTTGCCGCTAATTAAACGCCGCCACTGGCCAGGGGGTTTGAATTTTAGAAATAAAATAATAATTCGCGGAAGCGTCCCGCGGGTCAGGGCTCGCCGGGGAGGGCAACCGACGAGGAGGAGCTATTTGCCAATTTACGACGCAGTTTTCCCTTCGCCTCAAGTTGGTGGCCTCTCGGTGTTGCAGGTGTTGCCGCGAGTTTTTTAATTAAACGATTACCGCGTCGGAGGGTGATCGGATTTAACTTCAGCAGAAGTGACTTGCTCCACGCGGCACGAGGCCTTCGTCGGGCTGATGTTGCCAAACGGCCATGGCAGACGCGACAGCGGCCCCGAATTCGGGTCAATATTGACCAGTTTGCTTCGACGAATCTTCCCAACACGACTTCAGCAACGTTGTCTAGCTGTTTGACTAGAGCGCGACAACACGGGCATGGGGTGGTCACACTCAAAAACACCGTGCATCGGTTCGGTTCAGCCAAACTGTAGCTATTATGTGCGTGGAGAACGAAGAGTTACCTCTACACCTAGGGGGACCAAGAAACCGTAGCCGATGTCGCCGCGGAAAGAACATTGTGCGTGATGTCATTGGAGGCTGGTGGAGTTTCGTTTTTTTATGTGTGGCCCCGGCGCGAAAATGTTAACCTGTGTCTCGTGTTTGGCCGGTCGGTCAATATTGGCGCAGATCGGGTTTGTAGCTGTTTTTTCGGATGTCCAGTTGCCAGCCAGCGGAATGCCCGACACATTCTTCTTCTGCAGAAATGTGACGGCCGATGGCTTTTTTTTGGCGGGCAATGGTTACTTGGTCAGATGGAGGTCGAACCGGTTCAAGTTGCCAGCACCATGGTTTTGCAGCGAAAGGAAAGTCTCACAGCATTTTTAGTACCACTTTAGTACTTTTAGTACTCGGTGTATTTTTGGGTGTTTCGGTGAGCTGTCTGAATATTTTTGGAGTTGTTCAGAACGATTTAGCATTCAATAGGAATGGTTGGAACGATGGGGAGAAAAAGAAAGGCTTTATCTTTCTTTGGTCCTTTCTTCCCAGACTCAGTGTTGTGGTTGGTTGAGTCAGTACTGTTTCAGCGCGTCTCCAACATGGGCTCTAGGTAGCAGACGAGGCATCCTATTTCTACATGCATTTTTATTTTTATCCATTTCATATTCTATCTATCTATCTATTTCTTAAAAAATGATGAATACGAAAGGCAGCTGACCAGATATTCCAAGTTTCATATAGGCTGGAGAAAACAGAAACTAAATTCGTTCGATTTAAATAAAGTTGGTTCCCTTTCTGATGAATTTGACATCGAAGTTTCGCACTTTATAAAGTTTACTGACGACCAAATCCATGCAAATCATCGAATTAATAGGCTTGATACCAAAAACGCTCTCGCTATGTGGATGTCGCGTAAATGCAGAAAACGCGTCGACTAAAAACCGGGAATCACTTCTGAACGGCATCGAAATCAGGTAAACTGGCGATGACAATGATTTAATCGAGATGAATTGTCTAGGTTAAACTGGGAAGAAGACCCAAACTGTGCCCCAACTGGCAGTCAGCAACGTGTTATTGAATGGTTGGCTGGCTTGGTTGAATAGATCGGTCTAACATTCAATTCTAGCCTACATTATTGCAAATAATACCACCCGAAAGACTCATTTGCACTGCTCTCTGATGAGAGAAGGACCACCAAATTATCTTAAAAATCAGTTATTTAACGAAAAAAATGTTGCTTCTGAAACTCTGAAATGATACTTTCTAGTTCACTCTATTTATGAGAAAGATTTGGAGAAAAAGCTTTTTTACAGTTCAGCACCTTTGGGTCGCAGCGCAAACCCCGGAATACCTTATCACATCCTGCCCATCTTTGACCGTTACAGACAAACAAGGGCGCATTGTGAGCCGCCCGATTATCCCGCTTTCGGGTCGGTTTCACTTTTATTTTTCGGTATTTTCGTTTTTGTGGTCCGAACCATCGATCTCCGATCGCGTATCGTCTCGCGCGGAACTGGGCCACCCGGAGCCCGGTAACGCAACTGGACACAAACACAGAGCACGAAACAGCCGCAGACAGTGAACGCGGGGAAGGACGGAAGCAGGAACGCAAAGAGAAGAGTGAAGAAAAGAGACTATATCTCTTTATTCAAATTTAAATTATACACAAATTTCAAGATTACACGCCGTATAATAAGCAATCAGCGCCTGCGTGAATAAATTAAATACTATTTACCATAATTAAGTTCGTACAGATCGGTTTTCTTCTTCTCCGACGGCCGCGTACGTGTTTGTGTGCGAGAGCGCCGCTCCGGTCCGGGGGTTAGCGGCGGAGCGGATGCTGCGGGCTGCGTGTTTTGCCAGCACGAGTCGGACGCCGTTTCGTGTCGGGTGTTTCGGGTTTCACGTTCCGTACCGTGGCGTGCCGTTTTGTGCGCCGCAGACTGCCTGGAGTCGTTCGTTCCTCTCTGTCTCGTCTGGTCGTACGTGGAGTCCTGTCCGCGGGTTTTTGGGCTAATGTCAGATCTACGATCTGCGGCCCCGATTGACCCACTTTTGCTGCGAGAGTGACTTACTAATTAGCCTAAGTCGCATCCTGGAGCAGGATCGTCAACGGGAATCCGGATCACCTGGAGTCCGGCGCATCGCTGCTGACAAGCGCCGGAAATGCTAATGCTAATGCTGCGGGCCACTTTGGAGCACTCTCGCTTTCGCGATGACACTTACGCCGGCGCCAGCCAGTGATTTGTGTGGAGAGGCTCGTCGTTCGTCAAACGAACCCGGTGCTGCTCGGCGCTAATGAGGTGGCCGGGGGTGGGGGGCCAGGGCACGGAGCTCCCCGCACTCCCACGAAACGCAACTTTGACACCGCGGGGTCGTTAATCTTGGTCGCCGGTGCCGGTGAATTGAATATTCAAATTGGGTGCGGGCACCGCCGGCTTCCACCGAAAACGGCTCCCTATGCTGCACTCCCGAGAGCCGGTGTTTGCTCTGGGCGCACGCGCCCGTCCGTCCTCATGTCGGGGTGGGGGGTTGTTTTGCACCCGATCAAGAGCTGGCCAGCACATTACCGTGATCGGTGGCCGTTCGTCACCGTCGTCGTGCGCAGAGATCATGGCATTTTGCATCGAGAGGCGCTGCGCCAATTTGTTTAGGGTCGAGCAGGGCGCCCCGTCCGCGGATGGTGTCTTAATATGTGCGGACCGTGAAAATGACAGGTCTGCGCCAAGTGACAGGCGATCGCGGATCTCGATCGACCCCACCGATTCCGCCTTCTCACTAATGAATAATTATTAAGCCGAGCACCACTCGAGATGTGTCTCGGAAGAAGAAGTGAGTGAACGAGAGAAAGAGAGAGAGAGAGAGACAGAGACAGAGAAAGAGAGAGAGAGAGCGCGAGAGAGAGAGACTAAATCAAAACAGCCATTGGCAGCGGACCAAAGGACTCCTTAATGGCCCGTATTAGCGGCCATTTAGCGAAGGCGGCCGTGTCGAGCGCGCGCGCGCCCCACAAAATCTGTTACGCAATTATTCAAATTTGTCACGTGCATGGGCCGATTTGACGGTATGTGAGAATGGTGCTGACTGCACGCGACTGTGACAAGAAAACAAACATTTTGACCATAGGCACGGCTGGGCTCGAAAAAATGCCGAAGTCGCTACGCCTTTTCACCGAAGTTCTGTTCACTTTTATCTCAAACAATCTGAATTTTAGCTGGAATTGCACAAGGAAAAGCGGCTGCGATCGATATCAACGACGGTGTGAAGCACATTTTCGTGACACCCGCTAAACGGTCATAATTTAATTACATCTTGCGCCGCCAAATGAACCCTTTTTTTAGCTTCTTCTCAGCACCATAAGGAAAGAGAATGGAAAAAAACAGACGCAAATCCCATCGTAAACCATAAATTATAAAACCCATTGCACCGGGTGAGATGCTGAAAGACGCCCCGAACCGGAATGAAAGTGTTTTGCCATTGCCAGCGGACCCTCGGAACCCTCGCTGACAAAAATATGGACCAACATAAACCGACGCAATAGCCGACGAGCGCCGGCCGGGCTGTGGCCGCAAAATTTATGCCAACAAACACAATCGGACCTCACCTTTTCACGGTTTGTTTACTGTTTTATTTCTTACACGTCTCGGCAGACTTTCGGACGTCTCGAAACCGGCCGACCAGCATTGGGCAAGTGGGAGTGTGCGATTTTGTGGCCGGAAAATTTTGTTGGCGTTTTGTTTTTAATTAAATTTTCTTAGATATCGGCATATTTCGCCAATTCACGCAGCAACTCAGCGCACAGCGACCGCTTAGAAAATATGTCGCGTCCGTGGTCCGCGTATTTTTCCGCAGCTCACTCTCAGCCCCGGATCGTCGGGCAAAACTCGTCCACCGATAGCTAATCAATTTCCCGCCACACTTCCATTTACGACGCATCGAACGATCAGCCCCGGCGGGTTCTCGGCGATGCATCGCGCGGCCCGGTGACTTCATCAGTCAGCAAGTGACGAGCGGGCCGGGACGAGCGCGGATCGCGAGGATCGGGTCTCGTCTCGCTCGTCTCGCGCATGTTAATTGCCCGTCCGCGTCCGCGTTCGGCCGCGCGGGACAGCGATCAATTTATTGCCGCACAAATTATCCATCCCTTTAGTGGTTCGGGCTCTCGGCCCGGAATGCTCGGCTTCGGCACTGCGGAGCACCGGCGCGATACGGGTTCCTTGTTTGCTGTGTCCGCGTTTAGCTAAACGACGGGATCGCGACGCAGACGCAGACTATGGGCGCATTGATTGCACGGGCAGCCAACCGGGCGATGGAAAGTGATTGTATTTATTGATCATCAAGATATCAGGAGATAATTACGCGCACTTACGCGCGGACCGGCTACTGCACCGCGCAGGACCGCGCAATGCAGCTTCCTCGAAGGAAGCGCCCCGATCCCGTACCGGGGCGCATCATTGTGGCTGGATGTCTTGTTTTCTGCGTGGTTTGCCTCTTTTTTGCTTCTTCCCCGTCGCCCATTATGACTTATGGGCATCGCGTGGAGACGCGCAAGTGGCGCAAAAAATGTCATCAATGCCCTGCGCAAGTTAGCAGCGCAGGACAGGCTCTGCGCTGGCGCTAGCAGTCGCTCGTGGTGATCGGTGCGGTGAGTTTCACTTTTCCCTTCGCTTCGCTCGGTGCTTCACATCCAAGCGGATCCTTTTTCGTCCTTCGTTTGGCACCGGACCGGAACGACGCTGGGTAATGAGCTAATGGGACCCTCGGAAAGGTGTTCGGAATGGACCCTTGAAACGGTATCGTAAAACGCTTTTTAAAACCATCGTTCAGAACGGTAATTGTAGTGTTGTTGGTTGTTATTCGTGGCAGATTCTCGAAGTTCGTTACGTTGGTTGGTTGAGTAACAGAAACTGTCGTCTACATAGCACATAATAATTATGTAACGCTTGCACTCATTCCGCACATTTTAGTCCAGTACACAGCATACATCACGAGCCAAAACCAAAACTGAGCAAATTAACTTTATCGAACGCGTATTTCGCTCGGACGCACGCGCCGGAGGCACCAGCATAACTCACGCCTCACGCAGGAGCATAGCTGAAGCTGGCAAAGAGCTGAAAAATGCGCCATGAATAAAAACATATCCTGTCCTGTCGTTGGAACCAGGTCACCGCGCGATGGATTGCAATAAATCATTGGCCAGTGATAGGACAGGGCTTGAAGCGGCTCAGCCTCAGGCCCTCCGATGAGACGGCCTTCTACTATTCGGATCCCTTCCACGTCAAAAGTCTTCGCCAAGCCGAACCGTCCTAGAGAAGTCCTAGGTAGTGATCATAATTTATAATTTTGTTCATTGAATCGTACGTTGTGTTTGATTGTCAACCAGCCAGACGGTGACCGATCGATGCGATGAGTCAGCTCCAACTCGGTGCCGGTGGGCGACTTTCAATAATTCCGCTTCAAAAACCTTCGTTAAATATTGTTTGTTTGCTGTGGCGATCGAACGGCTTTTGCGAAAATATTCCACACCTCGAACGCAACGCAACGAGCCATGGTGCTCGAGCCATAAGAATACATTCCTTTCTTTCAGCTGCAAGCGCAAGCGCTCGGTCACGCACGGAGCGCGGTTCCAGCCTGTCGCGCACGCGTGCACTTTGACGTATCGCGCCGACAATCGATTAGCGGCCGTAATTAGATGAAAAGATATTTCTCGATGAGCTCCGGGGCTCCGGGGCTATCGTTTTCTTGCGGGTCCTATGAAGCCCCCCCGCGAGACCTTGCCGTGCGCCCTCGGGGGGGGATCGGCATGGTCGGCGATCGGTTACTGGATCGCCGGTGACGATTTTTTCCTATCGCACTTCCTTTCGCCCGGCGGTGGAAAATGGGCCCCCCTTTTTTTTTTTTGTAGGATGAATCCGATCCGAGGTGGCAGGTTCCATGTGACCCACCGGCAAGTGGGTCACCGGCTGCAATGTCTGAAATGTAGCCTTCAGAATGTGGTGGCCGCAGCCGGCGGTGGTGACGCAACCCGACAGACATTCGAGACGCGCAGGAAAATTGTTGTGTTAACAATTTGTCTAATTGCGATGGGCTGCGTTCGGTGCGCGGTGCGCGTTGTTGTGCAATGCCAAGTGCTTTGCGGCCATTTTCCTAACACGAAGCCGGCGGCCATTGTTAAATGGCACAGGTTGCCACTGTTTAGCGGAACGACGTGTTTGGTTAGTGCTTTATGGCAGTTTAAATGATGATTTAATAAGTTTTCCGACAACAGGAGCGAGCAAACAGTTAAAACAGTTTGCTTTATTTTAATTTACGGTACTCGGGAAACCCAAACGTCGTGCAAGAGAAGCCAATGCACCCAATGCAACCAGTGGCTGTTTTGTGCAGATTTGGTGGTCTGGCGGCATCATCGACCCATTTTTTCGAAAATAAAGGAGTCATTTCCGTTGATGGCGTACGGAGAAATGTTCAAGCATCGAAAAATAATTAATCGTTTTCTTTAACCTAATTAAATCCTAATGTTTAAATGCCCTTTCTTTTGTAGACACTCTTATTTTTATCAACTAAGAGTGGATGTTTCAGAATTTCGTGGGTTGTTTCCGTTTTCCAACACGGCCAACACCTCGGCCTATTGCGTAGCGCGTTTTGTAGTCGACGTGGTCTTTAAGCCCCGCCGCCAAGCTGGGCTGGCATTTTCCGATTATTTATAGCGAACCCGCGATCGGCCCACGCACGGCCCGGCTCGTAAAACGCAATTTCAGGCCGGCCGGAGTCGGAGATGACGCAGGCGTTCTTGGCACTCCCAAGATGGCAGCGTCTCGCTCCGTCTTAGTGCCGCATTGTTGTTACATAATGTTACGCGGGCACGATTTATCGACGGCAGGCAGGCGACCGGTAGCGACGCAACGAGTGCGATCGATCGTGGGTTTCGGCGGGACGATCGATTAACTGGATTTGGGGACACGGGGGCACGTCGTGGTCACGGTGCATCTCTCAGCACTGCACTCACGTACGCGCAGGCCGACCACTCATCGGCTGATTGATTGATTGCCATCATTAAGTACGCGGCGCGACGCGGACCCTAAACCCAGAAGGCTCGCTCAAGACGCTGCGTTTAATTGACTCAGAAGGTGAGACAGTACGTGCCGCTATTGGGTAGATCCTTCACCCGGCGTGCTCCAAGAATTCCGGTGTGTGGCTAGAAAATTTGGGCTGCCTCCAGTTTGTCACTGGCGTAGTGAATTTAGCTCGGTGGTGTTAAAACCACACACTCGACAAGTGACAGGCTGTCTGGCCCTATCAATCCCGTTTCCCAGAACTCACGGCGACCGATTGACCTCATCCCCAGCGTCCCTCAGCAGCAGCAGCAGCATCAGGTGAGTGTGTTTTATTTTTCGGGAGGTGTTAATTGCCCGAGCAAATTTGTGTAACCAATTCTTGCCTCATTTCATGCTACGAACCCCCGCGGGTCCGGGACCTCGGCACGGGAGATGGATCACCGTTCGTTTCATTAGCATTTGACGGAACTGATGTTAGACAAGCAGTTTTACGACCGACCGTCTGGGGCCGGGAGGATCAATTCTTCCAGAAGCCCGAAGCGCTAGAAACCCCCGTTTTACGACCAGCGGCAACGCGAGAAGGTTGTCCGTCGTGAGGTCCGTCGAATAAAAAAAAAGGCGAACGGCGCCCATGGAACGAAAACAGAACGGCAGAGAGAGAGAGAGGCGACGACAGTAAAAGGATCCACGGCGCTGAGTTTATGGCTCAGCCGCTACGGAAACATCCTGAACGCGTTGACCCGGGCTGGAAATTAATCACTGGGCCTCCGATGCGCCGGACCCGACCATATCTCACCGCGGCGAAAGGCACATCCAGCGCCATAAAGCGGGATCCTGTAATAGTATTTCGTAAAGCGCCGAGAAATAATTGTTAATTGGTGGCACCAGTCACTGTGACTTTGACAGTGACCCAAGCGAGCGAGACACGAGCGTTGGGCAGCCGTTTTATGACCGCTAGCCGGGCCTCTTCACGATTCCGGTGTCACTCGGCTTCCCGCGCCGGCCCGTCCGCCCGGGGATATCCTTGAACCATCGGAGCGATCGCGCGCGAGCCACTCGATCATCGCGCACTGATCGCGCAGTGATAGGGCCGCGCAGCTGCACCTGCGTGACGCTCGACGCCAAGATTAGAGCTGAAAGTGACTCGGCAATTGCACGGCCACTTTATGAACGTCGTCGTCGTCGTCGTCGCGGTCATTACGGCGGTGCCCGGCGTCGCGCGAAGGTGTAAATGAGATAAACACAGTCCAGCATACCGGTCCAGTGGGCACCGGGTGGGGGACGTGGGGAGGGCACACCGGGGAGTGCCGATTGTTTGTCGCCAGACCGGGAGAGACCCGGGAGAGTTGTGTAAGCAGCGCGTGGACGCAGCACCGGCCGCTGATTAGTGGTGCCCCGGTGCAACTGCACGTCTGACGTCAATCCGAGAGGACCGTGTGGCAGGGCCTGTGGGAGGGGGGGGGCCTTCAGATGGCGTTGTTTTAATTGTGGCCACCATCAGCCGCAGCGGTGGTGGCCCACTAACCGACTGCGCCGCTTATCTGCGACGAGTTAAGCAACGAACCGGTGAGCCCTGCCGGCCGTATGTTGGGCTAAAATGGCGAAACACCCAACCCGGAGGATTAGCGTGTCGCCGGCGCCCCAAAACGAATCCTCTCCGTCGTCTGGGCACTCCTACAGCCGTCCTAAAAGCAATCGTGTGTTCGGATTTCGGCGGCGAGAGGGCTTTGAGCACACATTTGCTAGCCGAACCACATTTTTCGAATTTCACAACCCGCTCCTCGCAGCATATTTTATGCTCAGCTCGCGTCGGTGGTTCGAGCCGAGTGCGTGATATCACTGACCATGGTCCACTACGCCCGAATGGACTCGTCCGTTGGAATGGGCAAAGGGTTGATGCAACTAAATAAGTATCCTGTTTGCCGGTTGTGCCGGAGTTTGACCATTCTAGAAAGGCCCACTGTGCTCACCGATAGGCAGATTCCACAACGAAGGGGCAGAAGGTGAAGGTGCCGGGGTGCTGGCCACCGAGAACACGAACCACGATGGCACGACACCGCGGCACAACATCCACCTGTTGCCGTCGCCGCCGATGTTGTTAATGTTCGCGGGTCGTGTTCGCTGCCAGCATTAGACCCCGGCAATAAATATCGAGTTTCATCCCGCACTGCGCGCCCATGGTTGGGGCAGCCACAACCTGGCCAGTGTCGTGACACTGCACCGGTAACGGATCCTGCGCCACAGCTGGCAGATGCATCGCGCCTCGATGCGGTGACATTCACGGCGATTCCGAACCGGTCATCGTGATTGTCGATGTGTGATTTACAGAGACCTGGGGTCCGAAAAGTACGGATAATACGAAGCGCGACCATTCGCCCGTGTCCGTGTTCGTCAGGCGTGTTCGCTATTGGGGTGGTGATTATTTAGCTTTCCCTGTCGGTCCCGTGCCAAACAAACTCCATTTTGGGCATTGACACGTTTCCGATTGGAAGGTTCTTAAGAAGCGGCGAATTTATCACTGTTTTAGCACTGGCCCTATCGTGTCCTTGGTGTCCGAAGCGGCCTTGACTTTGGTTGTGTTTTTAGAAGATAGTTCAAGTTGAGTGTCCGTTTTCGATGTGTATGATTTTAAACGCGGAAATGCCGTCACGTTAGCCTCTAGTTTGGTCTAACGCATTTTAAAATTGTAATTCAAACAGTGAGTTATGTAAAAAAGTCAACAATTTATTTATTTGTCTGAATTATACTGACTATGGGGAAAGCCCTAGGTGCTAAGTTCGTAGCAAAACTAGAGAAACGAAGACAAAAAGTAAGCGGATATTAAACAGAGACGAGACTAAGAATATCACGACACCGAGGAATAGACGAATGTTTTAATCAACAAGAAACGAACACAGGTTCTAAATCCGGCACGTCCGTTCCGGAAGGGGACAGAGCTTTAAACACAGTCATACGTTCAATTAGCACATCGTCCAACGGTTTCCTGGAGCGACAGTTAGAGGTTTTCTTGGTTCCTAAAATTCGATTGTTAATCAAGAATTTTCTGAAACGACTAGCTTTTGACCTTATGTTGTGCGTTTTAGAACAAGACTCGGTTTTAGATTCTTGAGGACAGCATCTTCGTGTAAACGTCCATAGCGTTTGTTAGCAATGATAGCTAAAAGACTATTTATTTATTTATTTATTTTATTTTATTTTTTTTTATTTATTTAGGAACGGACTGGGGGGATTTATTTATTTATTATTACTAGAACAAACAGACCCGTATTAATAACCAATTTGAAAGTTTTCAGTCAAATTTAAACAATTGCCAGGACTTTCGCAAAGATTATTTTCGTATTAAGATGATCGGATGATCTACGGACGAGCCTCACGTCAAAGACGTTGAAAAGTATAAAATTTCTAAGCCAAGCATAAAGATAAAACATTAAAATAAAGATATTTGCACAAATGGCATTGGCACGGCAATGGAAATTGATCGAACTGATCCGTGTAATTATTTTTAAGATCGGGACATTGACACGACAATTCCAATTTACTTTTTTCCAGTTTTACTTGTTAATCGAACCATATTGCAACTCTGGTTTTCTTATCTGGGAAGCTTATTAATTGATGCTTCATGCTTGAGATTTTGAAAGAAATATGAAATGTCCCACAGGCTATATCACGACAAAGCTGCTTACCTGGAACCATTCCCGGGATGCAGATTCTTGCCAGAATCGCAAAGTTTGCCACACAAAGCCCCAATTTTTTCATTTAAAAATTACGACCCCGATGAGAGCGGCGCTTCTTACGAAAAGGAAAACGTCCTCGAACCCTGGCGACCCTCGGCGCGGCCCCCATCATGACATCATTTAACGGCCGCCGACGCCACCGAGACCGGCACCAGGTTCCGCGGGCGTTAATTTCTGCGCTAAATGGTTGATTGTTCGTGAGCTCGCGGGCTCCATTTTCCTCGGAACCCTTTCCACCGGTGGGGCCGGGTCTGCCCGAATTTTCGGCGCACAGCCCGAGTGGGGGCATGACGTTACGAAATAAATTGCCCTTCCCTCCCGGTGGTCACTGGGGCGAACTCCACCACAACCGGGGAACACAATACGCATTATACTTCGCCGCCCAAAAACCGAAAGCTCTCACATTAATAATAGAAGGCAATGAATCAACGCCACCGTCGCCGCCGTCGGTGAGCAATTCGCGTCGGGCCGAGCGGCATTGTTTCGGCCGTGGTGTCCCCCGCACGCACCGGAAACCGGAGCCGGGCCGGGCTGGGAACGCAGGAAGAGGGCCCTCAGCGAGCCTCACTGCGAACGGCGCGCTGTTTTGCTAATTGTGGGCCCCGCGAGTCAAAACTGCCCCTCGGGGGAACTCTCCGCCCTGATCATAAGCCCGTGGTGGGGCGGGGTGAGGGGCGATCACCAGGGCACCCGTGAGGTGTCGGAGGGGTTATGTGTGTCACCGGCCAACGGTGGCCATCGATCTTGGCCGGCAGATCTCGTTCTCTGCGGGTGCGCAAACTTGTCCCAACATCCGGTAGCACTTACGCTGATCGCCCATCGATCATTGTCGCCGTCATCATCATCATCATCGTCGTCGTCGTTGGGGCCACGAGGAAACTGAGCCGGGCGCGGGCTGCGAGAATGACAAACTTAATTGAAGGTGGTGGTAAGCATCTCCGCCAAGCCTTCGCCAGATCGCCAAGATGAGATCAGCGCCTTCCGCCATAGCGATACGCAGAGCAAGTTGCCTCCGCACCTGCAGGAAACGTCCGCGGGGATACCGAGGGGGCTGGCGGCGGTCGGCGGGGCGAACCTTGAGTGATTGCATCGGGCCGCAGACATGGCAAAAGGGAAGGATTAAAGACGAAGCTCTCGCGCTGCACGGTAGAGTGGGTCAGCACGGCTCATCCACCACCGGTGCCAATCCTGGCCGGCCCCCGTTCCCGGAGACCGGAAGAGAAGAGCTGCAATTTGGCGGTGGCCAAGCGCGTTCGTCGCCTCGAAGTTTTTATTATAATTAGTGCAATAAATAACATCGGTTATAATAATCATTATGATAATGACAATCAAGCAGGGGGCCAATCATAATCATTAAAATGAGCATTTTTACACACGCCTTGTATGCGCCCTCGCCAGCTTCCGAACCGGATTGTCCCCGAGGACGTGTAACGCACAGAGGGCGGTCCGTGGTCCTGCGAGCAGAAAAGGCACGCGAATGATCCGAATGCCTGACATGAGCCAATATCACACCCAAACTGATCGATTAGACGTAATGGCCTAAACATTTCACAGAAACTAGGTTATTGATCATGCGCACTTCCAGCGAATCGGTGAATGTTAATATAGGGAGCTATCTTCAAATCGTCAACGTAGACATTAAAAGCTTATTACTTTTTCAAAGCTTTACAATTCCATTAATTAAATAGTCATTCACAGTTCAAAACCAGTTCAAATACAGTCAAAACCCGTTTTTAAAAGCAACACTCTAACTAACAAAAAAGACTAAACATCTCAACTGGACAAAGAAAGCTTACGAAAAACATGCTTAATGCATGCTCTAAATATAATAAAAATGTTCAATAAATCGACAGCTTGAGGATTCTAACGTACCAATAGTTTGCTTACGGCTAAAATACAACTAAACAGCTCAGCAGCTTGGACAGCTTGAATAAACAAATTGGTGAAGGGATTGACTTTCTGATGCTTTATCAAGGAAGCTTTACCTTTGGGGTTAAATTTTAATATTTAATGCATTGGGGTATAAATAGAAAAATTCCTTTCCAGACAAGGAATCATCGATGCACCCTTCAAAAGCGTATAAAACGTATGACTAACGACTAAGGCTTACGTTCGCGGCTCTGTAAGCTACCTTTTGGGAGGATAATTTTGAATTCAACAACACAAACGTACAACACCAGCTTTGGCAACATTCCCGAAAGGCGTAAGTGTCAATATGTATGCTGTTCGTAAAAGTTGCAGCTGTTTGATGAAGTTCACTGTTTTTTGTTGTTGCTTCAAACCTACAGAACGGCACGTCTCGTTATCGTTGGTCGTCACCGGCGCCGTCGGTGTTGACCTTGAAACCACCGAAGCCGCGGGTTCTTCGCAGGCTCGAAAAGCATGTCAAGCCGGCAGAAAATATTACTTCCGACTCGCGCCAACGAAACGAAGCCTTCCCGTCGCCGGCCACACCGGCACCAGGGGCTTGCATGGGCGCGCGAAGAGGAAAAGTAACAAGAAGGGCAAAAACAAATAATAGCGAAGCGACCCCCAGCGATCGTTGACATACGACAAGCTGAAATAAAACTGCTACAAGCACCACAAAGCCAACAGCACAAAAAGTAGGAGAAAACAACGTAAAAAGTTTCAAAAAAAAAACCGGACGCAAACGCGAAGTGGGAAAAGAAAAAAAAGGTTACACGATAGAGAGAAACTCTAACACAGAAACAGGCGAGAGAGAGAGAGAGAGACAGGGAGAGCGAACAACGTAGAAACAAAGAAGCGAACGAGCAGCAAAACGTGGCCACGTACGCGGGACGCGTAAAACAAAGCATGTCAAAAAATATAAAACCGATCCGTTACGGGTGACATGTGGGCCGTTTTCCCCCGTGGCATCCCTGCGCCTCCTTCACCGCTAGCGGGTTTTTTATTAACAAAATAAAAGTTGGAAAACGCGATAACGGTTTGTGCTATGTGAAATGACGAAAGCGCGAACTCGAGGGCCCCCCAGGAACTCTGAAATGCGCAACATTATCGATGCGCTTCAGCACGTGTTTCAAGGTATGTTTTTGCGGCATTACGATCACAGTGCACTGCACCCGCCAAGGATCGCATCACTTTCACTAACCAGAAACTTACGCTTCAGACACGTAATCCCGATAAGTGCGTGGATTCGAGGATGCGCCCAAGATTCGCCTTCGATTCGCGCACCATTTGGCCGCTTCGCGGGCTGCAAAAAGTGGAAGCTGTCGTCGCGATCGACTAAAGGCCACCATAAAATACACACAGAAACGAGCAATAAAAGCATTAAACACAATTTATGGCCCGTAACTTCTGAACCGCCGGCAATCGGTGGCGAGTTTCGGGCGATCGAGCGACCCGAACTGTGTCCTGCGGCAGCCCGAGAAACCGTAAGATCGCCCCGAAAGTGAGCAGCAGCGGCAATCGGTTCGATAAACGCTTCCGTTCCGTGTAGAAAGGGGTTTGGTCGGACCGAAGGGACCGGACTGAGAGCCCGTAAACGGGCCGTCCGGCAGTTGAGTTAGGTTTACAGATAAAGTATTTATCACATTTGGCGCGAGGACCCCAAGGCGGGTCACCATGTGTGCCAGTGCATTTGTCACCGCTCTGTTTTCGGCCGGAGCGCACAGGCTGGGGCTGTCATCGGGTCCTGTTCGGGAGTCGTCCAGCTGCATCGCGAACGGGATTATCGGTGCGCTCGCATCGAAAGGGTCCCCCTGATAAGTCGCCCGATCCAGAAGGCAACGATCAACTCTTCCGTACGGACGCCCTACCGTGACACTAAAAGCACAGGTCCTTTTAACGAAACGGGTGCCGCGTTGCCAGCGCGATCAGCTGTTGCGTGCGTGTGCGCGACGCCACATGCCACATTCGCCACTGCACCTGTCCCGCACGCCGGGCAACTGCCGTAAAAGTCGGATTATTTATTGCGCATCGTCCCCGGGGCCCCGGATGCGCTCATGAAACGCATTACTTTACGCCCCAGCGACCAACGCCCTGCTGGCTCTCGACGCCCCGCGACCGAGCGCCGAATTCGAAACGAAAGACTTCAACGAGCGTTTGACGAGCGACGAACCCGCGCTTCACGGGCTCGCGTTCGCGCTCGCGGGCTGACCGCCGATCGAACAGCGATCGCCGAAGGGACACCATGGTGCGGTTTTACGCGCACTCAGCAAGACTCCGAAAACCGTCCCATAAATTATCTCTTTATTGACTGCAGCGGAGCGCATCGGCGTGGCGGCTTGGCGGTAGAACGAACGCGAGAAGCGCAGGCATTCCTTCGGCGCGGTCACTATTCGGTACGGTACGGATGGCCGGCCGTTAATTTACTGCCACCCCAGCGCCGGGTCGAGCGTTGGCGTTCGCGGCGATGCGATAAACTCGCCCCGTCAAAGGCCACGGCGGGAGCTTAAATTGTGTCATTTTATGAGTAATTTACATAACTTTCAACACGGTGACCGGCGTGGCGGGGCGACCGGTGAAAGGAGTGTGGAGCGAAAAAAATGCATGTAAAATACAAAAATAAAAGAAACACAGCGCTCACGGTGCGTGCAGTTTACGTCCCGTCAAAAGTTTTCGGCCGGCGGAAGATCGGGTCGGGCAGTGAGGAGCGCCTTGACGGCCACCACGCGGGATTGCGGCGTATAAATCCTCACTTTATTCACCTTGCCCGGGCGGCCGTGGGCGCCGTGGCCGGGAGGATAATTTGCACCGGTGGCTTCCGTGCGTGCCGGGTATCGTATTTCAGCGGGCGCGCACAATGCGCCGAATGGCTTCATTGATTGACGTTGAGAAGTTTATAATTGTATTAACGCGTGCATTTTAATGCTTGTAATTTCTTCCGCCGCCCGTCGGCTTACCATAATTGGCCGTCGGAAGCGGTGGCGTTTTCATGTCCGCTATGATTGAGCATTTGTTTGCTGAATGTTCCCGTCAGCGGTTTATGGTTCACTCACTTATCACACAGCCAGCCAGCCGATGGAGCAACAGTTTAACAGTTTAACAGTCCCGTCTGATTTACGGTTCCGAAACAGTAAAAGCAAAATTTCGAACCGTTCCACTTGAAGCTCGTAAATCGATGCCTTCCGTGGCCGCTTGTTGTCCTCTCTCCCTGTTTCGTTTGTGTATTGATTTTTATCAATCAAAACACACAAACCCGCCTATACCACCCGTGTTGCGAACCGCAACCCACATCAGCGCCCCGGTGCATCAGGTTGCATCACGGTCCGGCCTGAAAGGGGCGCGTTCCCAAGGCTCGGGCCCCGAAAAAAAAGAAGGAAATAAAAACAAGCAACATTTACATCAATCGCTGACAGACACATCGGTGGTTCGATGCTATGATTTCTACGCTGTGACAATGGCCAGACGGCCGACGGGGCCCCCGGTGAATAAATGTTTGCTTTTATCATTCACAAAAGATTGATTTTTTCTTCCCAGGCCCAGGCACCCGGGCGAAAGGTTAAGAACGACAACAAAAGGGTCTTCGGTGCGGTCCGGGATCGGTAGGTGGAACGGCCACGGGGAACGGTGCAAGTAGTGGCGGGAGTGATTCCCAAGCCCACGGTAAAACACGAAAGAAAGATGCTCTAACCAAACAGACACCACCGGCCGCCGGTAGACAGTGTCAAATTTATGGTGCCCAAACCCGCCGTGAGGTGCACCGATGTTGGTTCTGGTGTGCTGGCAAGTGCCAGAACGCAATCGAGTGGCAATCGAGTGTGATGCATCTCGTGTCGCGCTTCCTAGAAGTACCACCTTGCCCGGGGACCAGTGCCCATTCATAAATTCATTAAAACAACAACCCCAAAACTACTGCGCGCGCGAACGAAAGTGGTGGCCAAGGGTCTCTCGCCGAGGGTCGCCGCTGCGGGGCAGAACACCCTCGACCTGAAGGAAGAATATGAGCGGCGCAACGAACATAACGGGCGAGAACCTTCAAGGCGCGCGCCCGCGAGCTCGGTGAAGAAAGCATAACGAATGGAACCGCGCATCAAGCGGGTTACGGATTAGGGGGGTGTTCACGTGACAAGTGACGTGAAAGAAAGTTTGATCGCTGCTAACGAGATAAGAGAGGAGCGTAGGAAATTTCTTTTTTCGTAGCTAGACTCGCCGGGCCGCCAGTAAACCACCGGTGACGCTGGAGTAACGGAGCCAAAACATAGATCTTCCCAGACACGGATAGACGTCAGTCACGGCCAGGTTAGAGAGGGACAGAGAGCGGATGGGAGAGCCGAGGGATCGGTGATCCCTCGCCGCATCATCACCGTCATCATCAACACAGACACACACACACACCGGTTCGATCTGGTTGACAGGACCCGAGGAGCCGACGATTGAGACCTGAATAAATTTGTTTCGATTTCGAATGCAAATGACATGCCGCCGAGAGTGCCGGTGGCATTAAGACCCGCGTGGCCGCCGGTGGCGGTGGCTGTGGAAATTGTAAGTGAGATATGAAAATGGGGCTTCCGTTTCGTCGGGTGTCCCAACGGGAAGAGTGCGGTGCGGTGGACATGTCGCACACCTGGGAGCGGAAAACAACGGCACCACCTTGCCCGGCAGGTCCCAGGTGCCGCGGCTGGCACCCGATATCGGGGACCGATTGCGACAACTTGTCTAGGATGTTGCGGCAACGCCCGATGGTCTCCGGTGTGTACTACAATGAGCGATGGAATCGTGGTCCGGGGACGCGAGAAGACGAATGGGATTCCAGTTTTTGGTGGCTTTCTTGGGGGACGATTTTTGTTGCTGCACGAGCAGAACGGGCGCGACCAAACAAAAAACATTACCAATTAAGTAACGCGCGGCCCCCCGCGAAAGAACGAAATATTGCGAAACGTACAACGTGCGACCGATCGGGGAAAAGAAAGAAACATTGTGAACCGATCGACACCGGACAGTTGATGGCCCAAATAAAAATTTGCTTGGATAGGCCCAACGTCTAGGCGTCGAAAGGTAGGGCTCGCATCAAAAACATTTCCAAACCCGATCGTCGGAACGCACTGAGAACCGAGCGTAGAAAAAACTGTAAACAGCAACCGGTGCATTAAAACGAGTGAACGAGACCGGCAATCGCGGAAGCGTTCGCGATGCTGACGCAGCAGTGACCAAATGTTCCAATCTCCATAAGACCCATGCACTTCGAATTAGTATATAAGCTGCTCAATGAATTACAATAAACCAGAATCAATTTGCGACTAGAACCGAACGGACTTGGTGTTTCACTTTTTCCGCTCCTAGACTAGAAACAGTTGGTCCTCAACCTGGGTTCTCTGCCCCCCCGATAGAAAGGTCAAGAGATCCACTCTCCCCTCCCTGGAATAGGCTTCCGAAAGCGAGAAGCAAACTAGCCAGGGAGGTAATAGAGAGTCGGTGATCGAGACCATTGCCTCGGGCAGAGACCCTCCTTTTTCTGTTGCCGGCACCACCTGCAAGCTAGGAGGTCCCTTCCTTCGCGGGGGCCTGTTTGCGAGAGGTGTCCGAAGCAACAATTTTAATTCTTTACTTTGGGCCGAGGTACGTTTAGGCCGCCGCAGATCTTGAGTTTGATCTTGGTTATCTTAGCGCTAAGAATGAGTGCAACCAGAAGATGCAAATTTTATGTGTTTTTTAATATTAAAGGAACGGACAGGACCGAAATTAAATGATCGTAGAAATGAACGTATTTGATGAGAGCACTAGACGGATATTGGACGGACGGAATTTACCCAAGATCAAGCCTAACGAATGCCAAAAGGCACACGATCATACATCGCTGCTAAAATAATATCAATTTGAAAGCATAATTCAGTACATTTTAAACTAATAAAATGATCATATTCTCTTGCCCTAATGGAAATACGCCAATATATTACGAAGCCAACATAATTTCCCTCAACTTAACATGTTGTCGTTTGCACTGATTATCAACAGACGATCTTCAAGCTTTTGTTGTATGTCGTAGACACGTTAACAAGTCGTATCGATCTCTCAAACAACCATAATTCGTATTTCATTTCATCCTCATAATAGAGCATACATTCTAACATTATTCCAGTATGGATGCGTCCAAGAAAATGATCGTGCGCAACTGGACCAAAAAGAAACACGAGATCATTTTCGTGCACCATTCATTTTTATAGCCAAAGTAAACGGATTTATGAATTGTTGTCACATACTGTTATCTTTTAAATAATTGATAAAATTATTCCAAAAGCATCAAAAGTAATGTAATAATCACAGTTCACCTGCCTAACCCTGTACGAAAGCCGAACTCGAACGACGCTTTGGACAGAGCCAGCTAAATGTTTGAAGATGGATACCACGCGCTGGCCAACCGCAAAGCCACCCGGTTGGGCCGGGTGCTTTTGAAACAGTTTCCATTTACCATAATCGCCCATTGACACAGTTTATAAGAGCGGTTTTGAGCTCGTTCGAGCCAACGAACTGCCGCGTAAATCACAACAAAATTTATGACACACCGCGTTCTGTCAGCCTTTGTGTGTGATGAAAAACTGCGGCCGTTTCTTATCATTTGGGGCGAACCGAGCTTCTCTGGAGCGTGAAATCTTCACGCGTATCTCATCGGCAACGAGTGGCCTTTTTTAATTCGCCGCAGGTCCGTTGAATTGTTTCCTTATAAATATGGAGCAGTCGGAGCGGGCCTGTCGGCGCGCTATTGGTCCACGCGACCAGAGCCCGGCCGGAAGTGACAACCTGCAGCTGCAGCAGTCAGGTCAGGTTGAGAGTTTTTGTTGAGCTTTCCGGGAAAAACAGAGCCGAAAAAACTATTTTTATAATCCGTAAAAATGGCCGCCTTTCTTGGGCCTACGGGTTCAGCCGTCCGTTGCGATCGACCGGTTTCGGGTGGTGCAGATGGGAGCAGATGCCTGGGACTGCCGTCTGCCGAGAACATCTTCCGACTCGCGACGAATCGCAATCGTTAAGCGAACCATAAAGTCTATGACAAATTACCCCCGGGGCCGTTGATCGGTCGGTCGACGCGCACGGAAAGAGGATTAAAAATTAGCCCCCAAAAAAATCGGGTGCCCCTGTACAAGGTCAGTCGGCAGAAGGTCCACTCGGTGTGAAGCTCAAAAGCATTGTGAGTTTGCTCCGAAATTTCCGAGTGGTCAAAAAAATGAGGGACCACAGCGAGTGCCCTCCGGCCACTCTAGATTAGATTAAATGTTATGCTCGCGAGACGCCCTACGTCAAAAAAGTAATCCTTATCGCTCCATCCAGCGAAGTCAAGCGCAACTTTAACCACCGCCAGCCCGAGGGCTTTAATCGTCAGATCGTGGGGCGCTGATTTGACAACCACTTGACAGTTTTCCATTCCAAGCGGGACGGGTCGACTGGTCCGAATCAAAGCCACGGTGGGGCGACGATTCCGGAAACACCCGAAAAGGGCGCCCCGAAAAGTGGAAAGGGTCCGAAAGCCTAGAACATTCTGACGTGTCACGTCACCGGCCGCGGTCGGTACGGAAATGGCGCTTGATGAGAAGCGAAACTCATCATTTCACTAATGAATGACCGTAATTAACAAATTATAAAAACCAACTCGAATAAAGTCACCTTTTTCGGTTCGGGGCGGTGGCAAGTGGAATGGGACATACAATACATCACGGGGTCAGTGTCAGGTGGGTCGCGCTCTTATAATTACAGGTTCCGTTAGACCTGCCATTCGGGTGTATCGGAATGCAATGTGCGTTGCAACCGCGGGTGCCTACGGTTTGCCAGGGAGTAAGGCCAATAAATTAAGCCATAAAACACAAGGGAACCACCCGGTGACGAGAGCGTGTCACGGAGCCGGACATTAGAGCGGTACGCGTTCGCTGTGGCGACAATTGAACCACGCGGACGCGGACCACGGACCCCATTCAAATGTCACTGAAAAGCTGCGGCCACGAAGCTGTGGCGTGAACGGAAGCGAAAGGCGTAGCCACGCCACGCGGTCGTAAAAACGTAACAAGAAAAATTAATCAAAGCCCCAAACATTTAATTGTCACTAAAATTGTGATTTATAATTTCCTCTCGAGCGCCACGCAGCGGCGCGACGGTCCCTGCGTCAGTTGTAAAGTGTAATGTTCCGTCGCGCCGCTGAGCGCGGCCGCCGAAACACATCTTAACCGTGTCATCTTGAACGCTAATTTGCGGTTCGAGTTCGCTGTCTGCTCCCACACGGGCCACCCCTTTTTCGGGAAGGGAGAGCCACCCCTAGGCCTAGGCCGAGATTGTTAGATGGACCCCGTCTGGATGGTTTATGAGCGATCTTAACGGCCCGAGAGACCCAACCTGGGCACGTTATTCTGTGCTTTTCTCTTCTTCTAATTTTCCACCGTGGACTGTTTCGCCAACATGATCAATCGTCCGTCGGGCCAGTCCGTTGGCGGCCCGGTTGGCCTAGAAACGCGAAATGGCATGAAGTTCTGGCCACGGGGTGGCCACCCCGTTGGGACAATTTAGCTTTCGCGGGAGCTTAATTGGAGCCAGGTTAGGGGCCCTCGCACGTAAATCACTCTTTGATGCTCATTTATCGTACTTTGTGTTGGACTTTTTTGTTTCATTACTTGTGGGGTTGAAGGCATTAGAAACAAACATTGGAGTCACTGGACCGCGGGTTACAATACGTTGAGTAACCACGCAGTAACATGACGCCTTTTGCTCTGGCATGGAATTACGTAGAATTGAAAGATATTTCACAACCCAAAGAGCGTTTATTACAGAGCTAGTACTTTACAAGAATTACAGAGTTGGCACTCTACAATTTTTGAATATATTTTGAATATATTTTTCCAAGCTGTAAACTTTTAATTGAAAGTCTGCGATTTAAAAAAAATAAATTGCTGGACAATATAACAACGTGTTGAACTTATGTTAAAACTTGGGCTCTTGAGCAACAGGGTTAAAACGCTAATTATTCCTGAAAAATTTTCTTCAAAGACGATTCACATTTTTCATCGCAGCGACGATTCAGTAATTGAATATTATGTTATCAGAATCAACTACTGCCTTAGATCCCAAGGCGGCACTCTGAACGATATTTTGTTTCACGTACAATGGCAAAGTACAAACTTTATGATAAAAAATAAACTTTCATTAAAAAAATTATTTTTCATATGTTTTTTCATGTTTGTTTTCGAAATTACGAGATGGAAATTACCCTGTATAAAATATAATAGCTTATAGTGAACATGCTCCAGCGCTGGTGGTCTGAAGGACGACGATCATCCTGGTGCAGTGGAAAGGTTTGAAGTCGACGAATTGCAGACAACGTTGTTGGATGCAGATCCAACCCAATTAGAGCAACAATTGGCAGAAACACTAGAAGTGTCACAATCAGTAACTTTCCATCGTTTTAATCCTACTTGGCCCCGTCAGATTATTGCTTTTTTCTTAATTGCAGATTTTCGACGAAACAAAACCCGAATCCGACGATTCGATTTTCGACGAAATATTTCCCAAATGTTCGATGCAAATTACTCACTGTTCGCCGTTATACGGAATAAGGAATAAGACCGATCTTGGAACAGATACGGAATGTTATGGAATGCGTCTTGCGAACCTTAAAAATTTTACAATCAAATGAGAGTGAACATGACTAAGGCAAACATTTCTGGGTACCAACGACAATTTAATACTAATTGCAGCATTCCACTGTTTACGACCGAATTTCCCAAATCAATACACAGCGCCCCGGGCCGAAGATTTACGGTCCCTGCGTTTGTGCGTAAAAACGATCAAAGTGTCGCGCATTACACTCCGCACGTATGGTTTCGGTGGCTTCGGGCCCGGATCACGGCTCACTCACTCACGTCCCCCGATCACGGCTCAGTGCCCGGCCAAGCGTCACCGGGCGAATGCTCATTGGCCTGTCGCTCGAAGAAAATCGAGACGTGCCACCTTTAGCCGTAATTTTTACTTCGCCCACCGCCATCGCCTGGCCGGTTCCGATTTTACGCAACGGAAACGAAGTGACGTGGCCCGTTCCGTGATCGTTTTAATTTGTTTTCTTTTTTGGCCGGGTTTTCCTCCCAAAACCGGAGCGAGCGAGAGAGAATAGGCGTTCGTGTATTAATTTTTGCTTTTAATTGAGTTAAGAAAAATAATCGCCTGTTCGCCCGCTGGGCACGACTCGCTGCGTATCGGGGCCGTTTTCCGGAGCGCCCCGCTCCGGGGGGTGGGGCGGTTTCTGGGGTCAGCTCACGCTGGCCTTGCGGTCCTTGCTTTCCCCCCGCGGTCGCCACACAGCCCGCCCATTCGAAGGCGCATCGGGCGCGTGCATTAGCGTGCTCAGCCTTCCGTTGAGTGAGCGCTTATCGAAAATATCTTATTTTTTTCGCTTGCCTCAGCCGGATTCGACCGAAAGGCTTTCTCCGGGGGTTAGTGGGGCCGCTCCGTCCCCGGTCCCGGAAGGAGCTTTTAAGTGGCCCGGACGCCGGACGCTAACTAGCGAGCGAGCTGGGACCCGACAGGGGTCGCGTCACACGTTAGCCCGTGACCGCGGGGATGCCGGACGTGACCCACCCGGGGGGGTAACCGTTAGAACTTTCTCGCCACGCTTCACGCAGCCACACGTAAGTCGCGGAAACGGCCCACGGGTTCACAGATCGACCGAAACCCGAGGCGTGCGAGGTGTTTGCGAACTTTGCGCTGAGCGCAAGGATAAGGTGAGGCCGCTTTATCGCGCCCGGCGATGTTCGATAATTTATGCAACGCTCGCACTCGGGTGAAACCCAACGCCACCGTAACGCTGTAATTTTATCAACCCCACCGAGTGAGTGAGTGAGATGCGAGTTCATCATCCGTCACCGGAACGTCACTCGCACGGCGTGGAGTAAGGATCTCTGCTTTCTGTCGGCTTCACCGGCTCGGTTCTGCTGCACCCCATTTCACTCGCCTTGAGGAGGTCCTTGAAGACCCCTTTTTTGACCCCGGTGACAAAAAGGTTGCTTCCTCGCTCACCTTGAGGGATGCTTCCCGGTGCAAGGCTGCGTCGTGTTGCCCGGCTGCCTTTCTTTTGGCTCTCTCTCGTCGTCTCTCTGTCGCTATCCGTATTTCCGGTGCGCCAGTTTGCTGGCAGGATGATTTCCCAACCCGTCAATAATGGCGGTCACCAGCCACCCAGCCAGCCAGCCAACCAAAGAGTGCCAAAAACTGTACGCATAAATTAAAACCCTTCGGCGACGCAGCAACGCATCGCCATCGGTTGGTGGTTTGGCAGATTTCCATCTTATCGCGCGGCAGGCGCGGCAGGAGCGTACGAAAGGCGCCCGCCCCGAAACACGGGTGGAACTTTGTCAAGATCAAAGACCGAATAGCGGGCAATAGTGGAAATATGCAAACGAAGTTTTCCCTCGGCTCTCGGGGATAAAAATCACCATTTTTCGTGTTGGCGCGGCTTTTCCTGTCGCGCCGTAACGCGTCGCAAGTGTAAAATTTGATCAAGATTTCGTACCGTGCGTTTCGTGCCTCGCTGCCGGCCTCGCTGCTCCGTCGCAGAGATCATCTTTATTGTGGCAGTGTGCGCAGGGTGCGATACTTATCGCCCGGCGGCCCGGCTGCGGTGGTGCATCCCTTCGTTGCGTAACAGGGTTGCGTTCTTGGCGCGAGATGCAACGTAAAGATAAATTATGGACGCCTTGAAAGGACGATTTTTTTTTGGCGCAGGGCTCGTACACGTCCAACATTGTTTGATCCTTGCCGGAGCGCTCGATCCTCGACACGTTCCGTGCGAGTGGGGCTTGGGTGTTGGGTCGGTGGCGTCTTTTGCCACTTGCTAATGCCTGTCGTACCAAAAAAAAGTAACAAAGAAGATGTGTATAATTGATAAGTGTCCTAATTTTTGAGAGTTTATTTATGCAAAGTTCGTAATTGTAAGTTGAGCAGTGTCACCAGCGCCAAGCACACAGCCCGCAATCAGGAACATTGTAAAGGATGTTCGAGAAATATAATTGGGTTTTTCGACAAACTTTGGATGATACTGAATAGTATTGGGGCCACCAACATTAGCTAACATTTCCGTTTAAAGTTACTTTTTGTGGCGCTATCAATAACTTTTGGTGTAGATTGTTTTGTTTTTTTGAGACACCGTTTTCCAGTAACACCTGTAAACTTCATTAAAATGTCTGTGAGGTGTTATTAGTTTTTGTTTTACAATTTTACTCTTAGCCTATTATTTCAAGCCCTTTTACGTCACGTGTACTTTCTTCTTATAGGGTGCTCCATCAAGTGTTTGGATTTTAACCCACCGCTTACATTACTTTGCTACCGTCCCGTGCAAAAGAATTCAATGCATCGACAACCAAAGAGTCACTGTTTTGTGCGGATGTCGAAGATCGGTCTTCGGTGAAATTAAAACTGAAAACTTGGACGACACTCCGTTTCAACAGGATGGCACTTCGTATCATACAGCGACAATCACAATCGATATTTTGCGCCCGATCCTCCGAATCTAAACACTAGATTGACCGATTCATCGGTTTCTATGGGGAAATCGTCAGTTCGACGCCAGCGCCTAAATATTAGTGTAAAACATCAAGTTGCTGCTCAATATGACTCTGTCCGTTTTAATAAAAAGCAAACTACTAACATCATTAAATTAACTAACGATTAAATTCATGTTCAATTGTTCAACAATTCGGCTTAAAACGCAGACAAATGTAATTTTCTATTCGACATTTCAGATCATTGTTATTGAATAGTAATTCTAATAAACCTTTTACTTTAGTTCCAATGATTTTAGTTTCTACTTTTTACCTGGGTGCAGTGTATTTTGAAGGCATTAAAAACCAATGATGTATTAAACCATTTGAACTAAGAAACTGCCATTGGTTCTTCATTTTTCAACCTCCTTGAAACAGAAATTTGGCATCTTTGCCCCAGTGGGCCCTAGAAAAGACCGAACACCGTGCTCTATTCCAACGTCACGGAATGCTTCACGTAAACTGTGCAGCTGCAGCCTGCGCTTCGAACACGACACCAACAAATCAGCTTCTGCTTCGGGCCCCGCAGCCGGGGCTTTTACTTTCATGTGTCAAGGTATTTTTGCGACAACAAAAAAAACTGTTCCGGAGCGACCGAAGCCGACCCAACCCTGGGCTCATTTGCATAGGAATGGCAACAGTTGCAATCAATCAAAGCAATACATCGCAACCGGACCGGAGAACGCGGATGGCGTTCGAATTATCGTCGCCACCGGGAATTACGCACTGCGGACGCCTCTGAGGAGCGCCAGGACCTCCGCTAACCGTGGCTTGAGCGCTTCGATTTGCATGACTCGCCAGGATCTTCCGCCGGCGATAGGGACCAGGACCAAACGGAGCGGAGTAGGGTCGCCCAATATTTACGGTGCTGTAAAAGTGATTATGCAAAATGCTCCTTACCCCCGGGTTCGCGAGTGGTGTTAGGGTGCTCGGCCCGGCCCGAATGCTAAGGAATTTGCCGGAATTTTTACACTAATCAACGGCGCAGCGAATTGATGCTAGAGGAGCAAACGGAACGAAACAAAAATACAATGAACACGGCCCGCACAGGTGAGCGGCGGCTCCCGGTGAGGATCGTCCGCACGATCTGCACGATGAAGGAAGATACCGCGTCATCGGAGCGAGCCCGCGGAAGACAACAGCCCGAAGGATGCGAGACCGGGAAAAGAAAGCGAAGCACCCGGCCACGGCAACGGCAGGCAGCGAGTTTATCGCAAACGATGCGACAAAATATATCATTATTTTCTTTCCTTCTCCTGTTTCTTCTTCTGCGCTGTCGAAAGGGTCCTTGGAAGGACCCTAGCGAGTTTTTCTCTCGGTTCGGTTCCACACGTTCCGCTCTACACGTGATGATGGGTGCGCACGGCGCATCCCTTTTCGCACGGCGCGCAAGGAGCCGGCTTAATGGGAAAGGCGCTCCGTGGCTCTCTACCTGGCCATCGGCAGCGGGCAGGGATGGATGCGGGGAAAGATAGATCGAAGTGCGGCCCCCGGCGCAAAAAGGGGTTAACGCTGCGCCCAACGAACGCACTTCAATGACAGTATCATCCCCTTATTATGCATATACGGGGTCATCTTTTGCATATATTTAATTTAAAATATGTAAAAAGGGTTCGGATTTTCCCAGGATCTCTTTCCGGTTTTCCGGCCTTTTTTTCAGCCTCCGCTTCTCCCCGGGCTCTTCGGGTGATGATCGCAAAAAGGGGTGCCATCGTCGGGGATGCATCAGGGATGATGCGAAAAGACGCGATTGGTGAGGAAATTTTAATATCTTTACGCAAGCCCCGGCAAAGACAACTCCTCTAATGGTGTCAGGTAAACGCGGTACGCCACGCCAGGAGGGACGACGAACGGGCAAAGGATTAATCTGTCGCCGTCTTGCACGCCGCCACCCGGTGACGGGCGAGTGAGCGAAAGGGCCGGTCGGCAAAGAGATCCTTTTTTGCATAAGACGACGCGACGCGAGCATCTTCTTTTGCGAACGGGTTTTTGGCCCGACCACACGGGACGTCCTCGGCCCCGGGCTTCGGGCTTTGTTGGGCCGTTTTGATGGCAGCCCGTCTCCGTCACTCTTTCTCCAGTGACGGTATCTTCCGTCCCGCTCGCAACTCTCTCAGCTGGCATGCAAATAAATCGATTACTTATTTCGGGCCATTCCCGGGGCAATAAAGCGCTAACGCAGACACACTGCACCGGTCCGACGCTGGGAACCCTGGGAATCTGCGACGCGACTGCGATTCCCGAGGATCCTTTCGCTGGCTGCGAAATCGAAAGTTCCGCATTCCGTGTTGGCGGTTTGGCAGTTTAAAGGCACACTGAAAGGGTTTTGCATCGAGACAGTTGCAGGCAGCTGCAGCGGTTTCGGTGCATCCTTCGGCACTTCGGCACGGTGGAAATTATCTATCCGGGTTTGGTGCGATGCGTGAGAAAACCGAGTCCCGGGAAGGCATTTAAATTGATTCACGATTCGCGAACGATTTTTCGTAACGAACTTTAACGGAACTTCTGCCTTTTTGCGCCATTTTTAAAAGTCCGTTAGAAATTCGCGTGATCTCAACGGTTTGCGCCTTTAAACGGCTGGCGTGCGCCGCGTCGGCCACCGGAAATCCCGGTCACCCGAAAATGGGCGCCCAAAAGCTGGCACGACTAATTAGAGCGGTGTGTAACCGCAGGGCCGGAATGCACGGCACCTTGCAGCCCGACATTCCCCGCATTCCCGGGGTGCAATTGTTGTCCTTTCTGCCGTGACCTGGCTCCCCGCTCCCCCCCGCACCCGTCCATTCGGTCTGCGGGAATCCTGTGCCGGTCGGTCAGCACGAGCCAAGCCGGCAGGCTCACGGCGCAGTCCACTGCTGCTGCTGCTGCTGCTGCTAATTATTCAAATGAATCAGATTTAATTCAAATTTATGCAGTACACGGCGGCGAAGCCTGGGCCGGGGTGCCGACCGTTTCGGGGTGCCTGGCACTGGCCCACTGACACTGGCTTTCGGAAACACGGAACGGAACGGAGAAAAAAGTAAAGGCAAGCCGGGAAACTAAGGCACCACGAAGGTGTCGCTGGCGGACTGGAAGTTGACTGGCACTTGATCGTCTGTCAAACAACAGGAGCATAAAGATGTATCTTGTCGCCCTGGCGCGGCCTTTGCCGGCCGGCCGGTGGCTCGTAGGGTTGCTTTTCGGAGCTCCGATTTTTGTTTATGATTTCTGTCTCTCTCTCCCCCTCTCGCTCTCCCGGTTACTAAATACGTCCTTGATCGCGGTGGGTCAGGTTCTAAGTAGCGGTGCTCGAGGTGGTTACCTAATTTAAATAGGCAAACCACCGGCCCGGATGACTCTATTCGGCTTGCGCACGCTTCGCGATCGGGACGCAGGAGCGTGCCCGCTAATGTAGTCTCTTTCGGTGGTTTTTGTTGTTTGGCTTTTTTTCTCGCTCCTCGAGTGATGCTGTTAATAATTCACACCGTGTTTTTGTTTGTTTCGTTTCCAACGAGCTTCGGTGATTAATCGGTTTATGATTCGTGTGAATGGCTTTAACCGCAGAGCAGTATGTAAATGCGTTTTTTTTTTCTCCCACAAACCACCTCGGATAACTCGGTCAAGTTGAAGATTATTGGAGCATCGACCTTTGCTGTGGGCAGGTTTCGGCTCATGGCCGATCCCTTTTTATACGTCCACAAAGTGGAGAGTAAGCGAAGAGTAAAAGAAATCGCACGTAAAATTGCATCAATTTTTGATTAACATTTTCATGTACTTTCAGTATTTTTCAATCAATTCGTGAATGAAGGCAATATGAAGCTTAGAATATAGAACCGGTTCAAAACCGTTTCGAGTACTGTTTTTATTCTTAGAGGAACGTCGACTAGGCCGTTCTTATGATTCGAGTACTTGAACCGATTCGAAAACCGATTCGATCAGAGCGCTCTGAACGTTTCCATTCCCTAGGATTCCAGTTCTTTTATGGTTTTATTCATAAAATGGGCTTTTATTGTTAGTTTTTACGATAACTCCTCGCCTTAATCGATAAAAAACCGTACGAGTAAAAGGAACTGCACCGAAAGGCTGCATGAATCGTTCCACAGTACCTCGTTAATTAAGATACGCAAATGAACGACCTCAGAACGAAATCCGAACCCAAAAATGAGGCATTTCTTTCGCTTCTTCGGCGCAGCGAAGAAAACCGAAGGAAGAACGTAAACGGTTCCACATTAACATACGCACCGCACAGACCCACCGGCGGCCGCTGGCGCATCTCATTAGAAGGCTCGCCCGGCCACCCGGCCACTCCCTTCCCGCCGTCCAAGCCACACCCCCGGGAGGGAATGGAATAAAATTTGAAATAATTAAATCAATGAACTTGACCCAGTTCGAGCGTCCGAGAGTTCCCGGGGCACGGCCGGCCCGAACGGGTTCGGCCGGTGCGCCGCCGAAGTGTCAAGTTCATCTTCCGGGAAGTGTGAAAGTGAAACTTCCCGAAAACACATTCCGCGCGAGAAAAAGACGAACCCGAACCCGGAGCGCCTCCTTGCGCGTTGCGTTGCGCTCCGGCGCCGAGCATAATCCAAACAATCCGCTCGTCGGCCGGGCCCGGCGTGAAGGTGTAGGCACCGGAGCGATTGCATATGATTTGAATATTTATAAACTTTTTTTTACATTCTTTGTATCCTCCTCCCCGCCCGGGTGGCCAACTCCCTGACCCCTGCCGGTCCCGCCTGGGGTTAGGTGAATTCGTTGTTTTTTTCGGTTGTTTTCGGCGCCGGCAGAGGGAATATTTTTGGCGTTCCGTTTTCACACCGCGTACAATGCGGGTTCGTCGTGAGCTACTTTCTGTTGCCTTTCCGCTCACTCCTCGGGGAGGTTCGGGCATCCGTTCTTGTGGCCAAATGGTGGCTCCTTTCGATGTCTCGCGGATGTCCGGTGGGTCTTCATGTTGTGCCTTCTTGCGCCGAGCGTCGGCTACGAAGCGGAATCGGCCGTGGATCGGAACAGGTTGCAACCAATACCGGGCCATCTCGGAGATAGCGGGCATGGGGGTCTCTCGCGGGGTAGGTGGTGGAGCAAAGGACATGAATTATTCAAAAGTTTAGAAGTCAATAGTGCAGAGTTTCGGTGATACTTTCGGCGGTTCGCCATTACTCCCCGGGTGAATCCTGTGGCGCCACCGGACGGACCGGGAATCGGGGGACGGATTTATGCCACCATCATTACGAGTCTGCACACACTGTCCCGGGGGGCCTGCTGAGGCTGCTTCCGGCCTTTTGGCCTAACATTTGTTTTACGCCGTTATGTTGGGAGTTTCTGCTCCACCGTTTTTTTGTTTTTCATTCGTTCTTCGCTTCATTTGTGAATCCTTCGTTTTCGTTGTTTTTCCTCGTTTCCGGGCGCGGCTGGCCTTATCAACAGGCTAACTGTTGCGCTGGCCATGGCGGGGTGGCCGCGGTTGTTGCAGGTAATCCGTGCGATTTGCATGTTTTGATATTTATGCTCCGTTGGGCGCCGGTGCTGGTGCCGGGGAGTTTGCTGATTGAATCGTTTCCGGCCAGCAGCTGCCAGGAGCCGGTGCAGCCGGTGCAGTTTCGGACGCTGGCCGGAACCGTTGCAGGAAGTGCACGGTAGTTTGAATTGTTGACGGATGTGCTCGAACGTTGTCCAATGTTCGGTTCTTGGAACGTAGTTAAGCATTAAGTTTTCTAAGCTATCATAAGAAAGTAAATTTTCTCAATTGTGAATTTCTCTATATTCAATTTTGAATTTATTGAAAAGGTGTTACCATGATTTATCGAGCTAACTGATCAAGTTCTTAACGGCTATAGCTTCGTTTAACAATTTAAATTTGTCTAATTTTTGAAAGTCTCAAGCGAAATAAGAATAAACTATCTAAATGGTACCTTAAAAGTCATATTTCAAACATGTTTTGGGAACATATTTCGGGTATTTCGGATGTTTACGTGATAAGTCCCACTTCATCCAGAGAGGTGATGCGGATATACTTAAGTGTCTTACAGTGCCTCAGTTAATTCCCTTTTAACTAAGAGATGTAATGATTGTGTGAGTAGACTCCCAAACAGACCATCTCCAGGACAAACGGCCGATTATAATCACTGAAATCCTATTAAAATTCTCACCAAGCCAATGGTTAACTAACAATGTTAAAATCTGGCTAAGTGAATGAGCAGTAAAGTGGAGTAAAACCCAGTATTTTCTCTTCAAACAACAAACTTGTCACAAGCTTGTCTTTCTGTATCCCAATCCCGCAAACAGCCGTACCAGTGCCGGCGTTAAAGAATTAACGCCAACCACCCTTCTACACAAACATTTAAATGTTGAGCAATTTTCGCAGCACACATAACACGTCTCCGCCCGACACAATCGTAACCCGGCCGCCGGTTAGTCCGTCTCTGAGGGCCATAAAACACATGCACATACACATGCCAACTCCCAAACAGCATAACGACCATAACGGCACCGCGTAGCTAATTTGGCTAAATCCATTGCTCCGCAGCGCAACGCCGGGGTTCCGGATCCGCGTTAGTTGCCGGGACACCAATGGCTTGGCACCCCCACCACATGAGCCACAAATGGGTGGACCCGAATCTTACGCACCCCTTGGGTGCGGGAAAAAAGCAAGAAAGAAAAAGAGATCCATAAGGGTGCAGGAGAAATTATGTCTTGTGCGAGTTGCGCCAGGCGAAGCGAAGATTTTATTTGATTACTCGACGCCCTTGCGGCCAAAAGTTCTGCTTCCGCACGTACGGGTCCGCGTGTGGTGGGCGATTTGATTTTCCGGCATGTGGCCGACCCGAACCTCGGATGGTTATGGCCCCCGCAGCCTCTAACCCGTCAGCGCGCGCTCGTTTTGGGGAAGATAATTTTTTAATGTAATCATTAGAGTCGCGAACCGCGACGCAGCGAATATCCTTTCTGGGCTGATAGAAACATTAAAGCGCGAGGGCCGAGCTCCCGGCGCTAAACATGTGATTAGACGCAGCTAATTGTTTCGAACGAGCGCACATGTAAATCATCGTAAGTACACCCATTTGTGGCGGGCGCCACGCTAGCGGATCACAATCGAGCGGGCTCGATTTGTTTAATGTGCCGTTTGGTGGGCTAATGGTAAAAGTTCATCCCATAGTTTAAGGTAATCCGCTGAGTGAGGAGTTTCGCAAACGGTAATGGCCGGTACCGGAAGGATTAGCTCGAGATGCTCGCGTGAACGCGGATTAATAAAATCGCTTTCAGTTCAAATGATATTACAAAGTTGGAAGTGATCAACGAGCTGCTTATTAGGCGTTGCTTATGATTACATGCGTACGAACATACAAGCATCATTCAATCTTGGCTCCAGAACAAATGAGAGCGAAAAGCGATGCGATGTCTGATGTCTGCAGCAGCAACTCCATATGAATGCAAATCGAGTTGATCATAGTTCGATCGGAATCGTGTTCGATTGGGTAGCGTGTGATTTTGCGTGTCCCGCTTGAGCTCGTTGATGGCCCGCTTCGCAGTCCCGATCCGGAAATCCGTCCGATAAAAATTGGCACATCCTTGCGATGAGCCGGGTATCCGGATTCGGTGCCGTGGGTTGACAAATTCTCGTACCGTTTCATCGCAGTGGCGGTTGCCGGTGGTTAATTTATGCAGGAACAAGAAATACCTGTCCAATGGTTTGATTTATGCTCGAGTAACATCTGACATATTCATACACATAGTGCCGGCACCGGATAAGGGTCTGGTGGCCCCGACGTTCCGCTTCAGCAGCAGCAGTAAAAGGTTGACAACAATTTTCGGCACAACAACTCCCGAAACATCCCGCAGGATGCCGCAGGATGTTGTTTAGCGTGGTGGGGCGGTGCGGTGCTTCCAACCGGCACGAATCCTTTCGGTCGATCGATTGATCGCCGAACATTACGATGATTGAGAGCCAAACTGCCGAGCGAGCGCGTTTCCTCCCAGTTTAGCAGCCCCGATGTGGCTCCGATTACATTCGGAGACTGGGTACCCTTTTTTCGCTTTCCGTACCGAACTATGATTATTTATTTTTTCCCGGAACCCATACTTTGGCTGGCTTTGGCTTTTCCCCCAGGGCGCCCAGGACCAGGCCCCGGCCTCTGCCAGGGATGCTTCCTTTCAATTATTCAATTTCATTTATAGAAAATGAAACTGCACAAAATTTGCATAAAAATTGTGTACCCAACGTGTGGCGAGGACTTTCGGTGCCGACCGGTACCAGGCAGTAGGAATTGTAAATAGAGCACGATCACTGCGTGTGTGTGTCGGGAATCCATCTGGGACGAGAGTTTTTGCGGAACATTTTTCTTTGGTTTGTACTAAAAAATTAGATATTACAATATTTCATATTTTGGATTTTCCGAATTTTCGGATTAATGGAGCATTGCACAATTGCTACTCTATTTCGCAGTAATATTTCAATAGTTTTCATCGTATGGCCCCGCAAACGAGGAATAAAATGTGTTCGTTTAGTACAAGATTTTAAAGTTTGTTCTAAAACTCGATACGCATTTCGCGGCCCCTCTTTGGCGAACTATATTTTTTGGCAAATGGGCCATATTTCGCCTACCCAATGGACTCTAAACCGTGCCTTGACACGACGACAATCTCAGCTCCTTGGAAGAGGCTGGCCCGGTTGGCCACCGAACCTAGGCGCCCGAATCGAGAGGAAAACCGCCAACCGAACCGGGAAGCCGACTGCCGCCACCGAACGTCAGTTCGACCTGTAAAAAGGAATAATTTATATTGATTTGAAGATTATAGACCCACGGCAACGGTTATGTGTATGTTTGCTTTCTTTTTCGTCCGCGTCTCGCCATTTCGGGTGCAGCATCGGGCGACCCGAAGGGCTCGAGGAAGGACTCTATTCACGTGTGTGTGCAGTGTGTGCAGGCGACGCAACGCAATGCGCCCTTGAATGGGCCGCACCCGTACCTTTCCCCCCGCCGTGCGGCCGTGGCGGTATCAAATAAATCTCATTTGCATATTTTTGCTATTAAATGTGAAAAATTTCGATACACAGTTGCTTCTCATCCGCTCGTCCTAGAGCGAGTTGATGTTTCACTCGCTTCACTCTCGCTGTCTCTTTCGCTTCCGTGATTTTTTATGTTTGGCGGGAACCCAACCGATTTTTTTTCCCCGTTGCATTTTTGAACCCATCGGCCAAACCTTTTCAATGTTTGTGGCCCGCAGCGTGACAAGGTGCTGCTGTCGGGTGACGGTGCTGCCGATATGCGAACGGTTTTTCCAACGCTCATCCGCCGTCTGGGTGAAGTTTTAGTAAAGTTGGTGATTTTGGTATTTTATCACACAAAGAATGTTAACAAAATGGTGTACCAAAATAATAATACAAGGTATGGTAATTTACGATGGATAAGACCCTGAAAAGTGACTGAATTACACGCCAGAAGCTATGCTAATCTGTAGCATTCGTAGTTTCTTGTCCATGTACTTGATCCGACAAAGTTTCCAGACTCTTTGTTCGGCAACCAATCTGGCTGACTTTAAAGCGACGAATCAAGGACCCAGCCGAGACCACCGACAATGTTTTCGATTCGTACGTTTGACCGTAACGTGATCTGATTTATTGCTCATTGAAGGACCAACCGATGGAGCTAACGATCGTAGATTTTTTCCCAGCAATGCTTGAAGCCCGCACAAAGTTAAAAGGGTTAATCTTAACATCAAAATAATCGCGACACTCGCACCCAGAACATCCCGAAGGTGGGTCGTAAAAAAATTAACATTATTCATTCATTGGCCAAATTTAGGGTGTTCTAATTTCGGCTCATTTTTACGATATGTTTGCTGTAGGTAGCCGCTTTGCAATGCAAAGTGGCAACCGCCAATCCACCGGAAGCGTAAATCGTTGGCCGGAATCGTAAATTTTAATGAAACCAATTCTTTGAGGCCTGGTTGATCTTTTCCGTTGCGCGCCGCGCCGGGACACTCAGGTCGGTCAGCCGCTGGTGGTTATTGAATGTTGGCGGGCCGAGCCTTCGGGGCAACCCCAACGCCACCACCGCCCGGGAATAGTTTTCGGGACCGGATGTAAGGAGCCCGAAATGGGCGCAAAAGCCTTAAACCAAACCACGAACCGTGACCGAGAAGGGCGTTTGCATAAATGAGACAAATTGCTGGCAGCATCATTCTCGTGGCGGAGGACACCCAACCGGTGACCGTGGCCCCGTTGCACTCGCGGCCGGACGCCGGTAGATACAATTAAACTTTTATGCGCCCCGGAGTAGGACAAATTTGTGCCGGACGCCCAACGCTGCACCCAAAACAAAGCGCACGGAGCGAGGTGGATGAGGGGTGAAGGAGCAAAAAAAAAACGTCGAACCCGGGAAAAAAGCACATAAAATTAAGCGCAACCAGCCAACCGGCCGGCCGGCCAGCCAGCCAACGGGAGTGATTTATAGACACCCCGGTGGCAAGTGCATTCACTCCAACTCCATGCTGACCGCCGGGGGCCAAAAAGAGGGGCCAAAAACTGCGAAACCTGCGCCAACAATCCTTTCGGGCTGCGGGACCGGGGCCGGTGGGGGCCTTTGGGGGGGGCCGATACGCCAAACCGGAGCGACAGTTTTCCGTTCAGCAAGCGTTTGGTGCGTCCAAAATCTATAAATTTCCTGCACTCATTCGGTGCGCACATTTCGTCCTTTTTGCCCGCCGGCAGCCGGTTTTACGAGCTCCCGGTTCCCGGTGCCCGTTACAACGATCTGTGGGGTGGAGTGGGGTACGGTGGCTACCTCATGGCCAGCGGCCAGGCATCTTTTCTGGCCACGTCTGGTTTGCATGTAAGACGAACATTACACTTCCTGAGCCGAGACGAGGCGTTACTCCGGACCTCCGGCTTTCGGGACCTTTTTCTTTCCCCATCCGTATCTTGCTGCCTTTGCTGTGCCACTCCGGTAGCCCGGGGGCCGAAAAATCCTTCCAAAAGCGAAGCATAAGAAAACGAAAACCCTGCTCCGTCGACAAACGCTTTCGGGTTCGGCGTGCTCCGATTTTGTTTGACATACGAACGCGCAGTAGCGGCGGTGGCAACGGCGGCAGCAGCGAGCACCTTAATAAATCCACTCCTCAACCATCGGCAACCCATCAACCCTGCCCGGGCTTCGTAGGTTCGCTTTGCTCGCGAAAACCGCGAAATCCGCGAAAGCGGCGAGAGATTCCAACGTCCGCGTACGAGGCGTGTGGCGTCAGGCGGCGTAATTTTAACGTCAGAATGCGAGCAAAATTTATGCGATACCACCCAAAAAACACCCAGAAGGTGAAAACAAATTAAATATTATGACTTTTGCACGGCCCAGCGTTTGTGCGCTTCGAACGCCGCGCCGAAGGCGATCGTCTTCCTGCGCCTCGTCATTCGCGTTCGTCGTTTGGTTGCCATTTTTTTTTTGCATAAATGCGCAGGGTGTCGGTTTCATGCTTTGCGATGCACCGGCATGCGTCCCCCCGGAGATCGCGGCAGAATTGACATCGAACAATTAGCAACCGTGGGCTTTGCGATTTAAGGGCTCAGATTGACATCTCAGTATGACCCTGATTGGCTAAATACGAGAATGGTGTCCAATTCCAAACGCAATTTGGACTCGTAAGTCTCAAGTGAGGCTGCTGCTAATTAAAGTAATAAGTTAATTTTTTTGGATGGGCCAATAAACCTTGGCAGCAGATGGGGCTGGCGGCTCTCCGATTGGAAACGCACCATTTCCTGTCGGACGCGCTTCATTTAATGTCCACCAACTGGCCAGAGTTCCATCGAATCCAAGGCGGAGAAAGAAAAAAGTGCACCACTTAATCGTGACGCAAAACGAGGCTCGCAACCCCTTCTAGGAGCGCCCCCATCGGGTCAGTGGTGAAGCAAACAGAAAAAATCCGAAGCGCCGTAGTAGCACCGGTTCCTGCTCATTAACGGCGGTCCTCCGGCAAATGAAGTCCACCTGCAGCAGACCGTCGACCACCGGCGCTCCATTAACCGGAAACCCTTCCGGGAAGGAACCTTCGTTCCGAGCGCGGAATTTGGTCGCTTCATCAACACCCTTGTTCGTCTTGGGGCGCCCAAGACGAAGAAGCACGGAATTCCCCAGGTCCAATCGGTCCGAAGGTGGTGGTGGTGGTGGTTTGGTGGTTTCCAGCCGCGCGAAACGGATTAGAGCCGGGCCGCTGTCACCCCTTTTGCTAGGGTTGAACCAAGGGCTGAACTGAAGGGTGCACCGTATTCTGATTTTCCCCGAGCCACTGAGGGAACTCCCGGGGATTGGTCGAATTGGAATCGTTAGAGGACCGGGCCGCCGGATTCCGCTTCGCCGTTCTTCAAACCATTCCACGGAGTGTCCTTCCGCCACAAATCCCGTTAACGAGCCGAGGAGGAACTTTAAAAGGATGAGGAGAAAAAAGTGGCCCGAAGGGTTGCCACGCTGCGTGGATTCTAATAAGAAGCGAGCCCCGCGGCGAAACCCGGCTTGGCGGTGGCCCGCTAATCCCATTTGGCGATGGGTCATAAAACGGCGTCATATGAATTTTATTGGTATCTTAATTAAAAAAGTGTCACCCAAGCTGGGCACGTTCGAGGTCCTTTCCCTGGGTGGAATCCAGGGACACATCGCAGGGTGTAATAAATCCAATATGTTTCGGCCTCATATGGATCGCGTCTGGAGAATTTCCAGCTAATGAATCGATTGTTTAAAGAACTTCTTCCCCACCGAACCCCGGAAGACGGCGGAAATGGCGGGACAAACGAGACCACTTCCGCCGCCAGGACAAGAGCCGACGACGACGACGACCGGTGGCAAGATTTGTGGTGGCGAAAATCAAATTATCTGCCGTTATTTGCATTGCACGTCGCTGTCATCGCGTCCTGGGCCTCCGCCGTAACTCGGAGCGCAAATGTTTTCCGCACAAACCTCGGCCCGGCCCGGCGCGGCTAGTCTAATGATAATCCTACTGCCAAACACGGTGTGTATACCGTTCGGGTGCAGGACTTCCCGGTCGGTCGGTAAAGGGGTGCCTTTGGACGGCTCGGTACAATCAAGCGGGCCCCTTCGGTGACGCTGGCCGCACTCCCGATTGAGAGACCCTTGGAGTTGGTTGTTGGTTAAAATTATGTTTTCCGAAAATTTGACTTTCCCACCGGCACCGTTCATTACAAGGACGCATCCCGCTGTCACGTTCCTCCTCGTTGTTATGGTTCCAGGTTGGCCAGCGTTTTTTTTTTCGCAGTCTCCGAGAACCTCAGCTCGGGCGGCTCCCAGACCGAGAGGGTAACTAGCGCGCACCGCAAACTAAATAAAATTATGTACAAAATGCAAACACACCATTTTTCCCTATCTCGATCTCCGGGAGCCGACCGGTTCCGTACCGGGTGCCGGAGATAGAAGTAACGTTTACACACTTCCGAATCATCCCTCCTACAGCGGGGCCGCGTGTTGTGTGAGGTGTTGTCCTTCCTTCCGGTCGGTTGGTCCGTTCCCGAAAGCCTGAGCGATGGACCCACTTTATTTGTCATAAAACTTTTATGCTGCCCACTTCCTGGTCGGGGGGCCCGCGGGGTCCCCCCACTTTGCATCCGGCCGGGTGGCGGCCATTTTCTTCGCTCTAAACGCATCGACCACGGGCCCAAACTATGGGCCGGTTGCCGGGTTTTATGTGGCCAGTAAATTTAAAAAGTAGTAAATTAACCCAACGCGGTGCGGCCGGAGTGGCCCTTAATCTGATTACCCCGCACAACGTTAAACAAATCGTTTGGTGTGTTTGCCGATTGCGGATGGTGCTGTTGTTGGTTCGTTGTCTTCTCGCCGCATCATTTTTTTTTTCTTTTCTCCCGAGCCCTAATAAGAAACACAAATTCCAATCATAATCGTGAAGCCGACAGGACGACAATGAAAAACGGCACAAAAAAAAGGCGGCACAAAAAGAACGTGGGCATTGGTTATTCTGGGCCCGTGACAGAAAGTGTAAACTCGGTCGGATCGGCCAGGGAGTTTGGCGTTCGATTTTGCGGTCGCGTTCAGGGCGTGCGTGCGTCAATAAAGTTCACTGCCTCGGCGTCCGCAAAGACGCCGGATCATGGCGGAGAGAGAGAGAGAGAGAAAGATGGAGAACAGATGGAGACGCCCATCATTTCGGGTGGACGGCGGGAGGGCCGTGGGTCGAATGCGCGCCGCCAGACCGATGGACGCCAACGGAACGAGTCGCTGGTCGCTGGTTTTCGTTAATTAAGGGGTTGATTATTATTTCAACTTACTGCAATTACTTCTTATTTATGGGGACCGGACGAGGTCGCGGCCCGGGGCAAACCTTTCGGGTGCTTCGATCTTTTCTTTTTCCTTGGCCGTGTCTTGGCGCAATTTGCAGTCGAGCCGAACATTCTTCGGCTGATTGTGTGTGCCGCGATGCTTGACGTTTGACATTTGGTGGCTTTCTCGATGGCCACAGTGGGTGGATCCTTAATTTATCTTTGGCTTGCCTTATGCCGATTTCGGTTGCTCAAGTTAAGAATGTGTGGGGAATGGCGCTGAATTCCATAGGTAGCGCTCTGCTCTAAAAAACAGCTCGAAATTGCTCGAACTCACTCGTTCTTATAGTATGCGCCTAACAGTATGCAATCCCTGCTTTCGTTTGGTTCAAGGATCATCGCCACGATTATAATCACAGGGAAGCATCTTTCCACATCCAAAAAGGTTCCACTCGAGCATACGACTTCGATTGATAGCATTGTACCGTTGGTCTCGGTGCTTTACACTCCGATTATCTCCAATCGGCTATCTGCTGGATGGTGATATGAAAATGTCATTAAAATTATGACCATGTTCGACCATCTCGGTGGGGTGCGCGTGCCCGACTTCGCCGACTGGCTCCTGGAGTGTTTTAATGTCTTTAGCTTGCCGCCTCGAACGACCCGCATCACCAGCTTGCAGATGCTACCCGAAACCTCTTACCAGCGGCGAAGGGTCCGGCGGATCGCTGCTCCTACCGAGAGAGAGACCCCAGCCGGGAGATGCAGAACAGTTAAAGCATTTTATGGGGGGCCAACGCAACAATCAAATTCCAATCTTTACCGTGTCCGCCTTCGGGTCGAAGAAAGACGGCTCCGGTCGGACTAATTAAAAGCGCCACAAAATGAGCGACCTGACGGCAGCAGAAGAAGCAGGGACACAGGGTACCATCTGGCAGGAATGTCTATTGCTGTGCTCGCACGTCCGTAAACAGTCAACGTATGGGCGAAAGTACACTTTATTACGTTAGGACATTTTTCACCAAACCGACGAGCTGGCTGGCTGGCTGCGTCTTGCGTTGCGCACGCCAATATCTTGAGTGGCTAATCTTGAAGTTAAGACATCCCCGGCCCGACTGCGAGGGGAGCGGCCGGAGCACCGCCGGAGCAGCGTGCGAATCCTTTACAGTTTTCGGAGCGTTCCGTAAGGCGACGTTTAAGATACGAGGATGTGGATTCGAGCGGACCTTCGGCTCGACACAGCACAGGACATCACGTCCACCGCGCGGCGAGCGGGTTGGAACGGGGCGACGAATGTAATCAAACCACATTCGCAATTATTTTGTTTGAATATGTATAATGCGTGGCCAATTTCTGTGGGACACACTGCCCCGGATACTCCGGAGCTCTCCCAGGGTGTGTGTCCACCGGGAGTCCCTGGGAGCCCATCGTTAGGGTTGTTGTTTTGCTGCTGCTGCTGCTTGTCGTGTCTTGCGGGTTGCGTTCGGGGACCGACCGGTCGCCGCATTTGCGTACCGGCGCCCGGAGATGATGATTTTATTCGCATTGTCTTCCGGGCCTGGGCCGGGGAAGACAGGCAGAAGAATGGTGGGATGGTTGCGGATAAAGAGATACATATGTTTAGTGCCCGGTGCCCGGACCGGAGGCCCCGGGAGCCCGGCGAGCTGACACGATAATAAACATAATATAAGGACACAATCGTCCTATAATATGCGATATGATGATGTTGGATTTAAATTGTAATATGTTGCATGATTAATTTAATTTCATTTTCCATTTACATACGGATGAGCTGTCGGCATGTGTCGGCCGTTGACCGACTGACCACGGTCGGGCACCGGGACGCACAAACAACGTCTGGCGCAGCAAGGTCCCACCGGGAGCGTCTTGGGATCGTGTACCAACAAACTGGCAGCAGACCGGTGCGCCGGCTGGCGGAAATTAGAAGTCGGTTAATGCAATCGCACCGCTGTGTGACATCCACGCGCCAGGACACACCTCACGGGGCCGGGCAAAACAGCAATTTCCATTCAATCAAAGTGGTTCCGAGTCGATAGACAGGCGGAATCTTTGACGGCCAACGTATGGGGATGCGGGAAAAGTCACTCCCTGGGTCAGTGAGAACGGGGTGTCGGGAGGGGTCGCAGGACCACTCACCGAGCCATGGTATGATGTCCTGTCGCATAACAAACAACCGAAACCTTCTTGAGGCGCATTGAGAAGAAGGAATTTGTCCGAACCCTTTTTTTCTGTCTCCGGGCTGCCGGAGCCGGCCGAAGAAAATTGACTATCCCTCCGAGCGGCACACATTCGTTCCCGGGGACGGCAAATTTCCATAATGCCGTCTTGCCGTCGTCCCGTGCGTCTGTAAATAACACGGTCGAGTTTTCTTGCGAATTTATCCAAACTGAGGGCCACCGGAAGACGAGGACACAGTCATTCAACCCCCGGTTTGGCCCGGTAAGCCCCACGCACGGCCGGACGGAACGGACTAAGAATGTGAAAATCTATTTCAAAACACGCTGCTAAAAGCGCTGCGCTGCTGCTTCGGAGCCCAAAGTGTGGAGCGAGTGGCGGGGCCATGTCGTCGGACCATTTTTACACTTGTCACTCATCTTGGAGAAATGTTGTAAATTAAATTCCGACCATTTCCGGCCGGCCGGCCGGCCGGTCGATTGGCCGGCTCTTTGTCGATGGCGATCGATTCGATTGGCATTCCATCGGTTGGGGTACTTATTCGTTTATTTTGGCAGAGAACCTCGGTTGCCAGCAGGCTAATGCTTGGCTGAATAGTGGGTTCACGTTGCTTCGCCAATTCTTTCACGGACAGTCCAATGTGTCAGGTGTATGGGAATGCAAGCGAATTATTTTTATTGACAACACACGACCGTTTGGGAAAAGGTTGACCATCATAGAGTACCGTACTTACTATTCCGCGGGCAGCTTAAGAATTTGTCGAGTTCATCAGAAAACTCTTTATGAGTGTATTGGAAAAAAACTATGCCAAGGATAGAAAAGTCATTGGCAAAGTATATAGTCACGCTTCGGTTGTACTGAGCTTTGATATGTCCATTACCGAGCCGAGGAACGTTAACTATTTATTCTTTTCTGTAGTGCTCTTTTGTTTCATTTTTTTCGATTATTATGTTCATTCTATGCTCTGCTCTCGGTCTTTAATAAAATCTCTTTGCTTCTTGTCTATTTGTATATTTTCTCGTTTTACCTCTTTTATTGGCATTACTTTGTGTATAACTGTGAGTTGTGCTTTGTTTAGTTCAGTTGTAGTAATAAAAAATCCATAAATAAACGAGTACATAAACTCTCACGTCATCAATAACTTTAATAGCGTTCAACAACAACAGTTGCCTTTCTTTTTAAGGTTCAGTTTGATCAATTCAAGCATTGGTAGCCGACATTACAACTGATTTACTAGTAAGTTATTCTGGATTAGACACTATTTACCCTACAACACTGATACTTATCACTTTCCCTATGAGTAATCATTTTCGTCATCATCATTAACACTTTTTCCCAATCGAATGATATGATTTCATATAGAAAATAATGTTTTTTGTAGGATAAAAACTAGAAACTGACCACTTTTTGTAAGCAAATTGCTGATTTGGAGGCTGATCTGGGTTCTATATTGTTATGAAGTGTATATTATCTGGTTGAGCAGCTAAACAGTTCAGGTGAATATTGTTAGGATATCTAAACAGCTTGAATTGCTGAATCATCGGTGGATTGAGAAAAATTTTTGCACAAAAATGTGTCCCCTCAAAGAGTCGCAAAGATGCAGCTCATGCATGCAAAATGGCGAAACAGTGCAACTCTTTTATGACCCTTCGCTTTAAATGATGCAATTACGTGACTAACACACTGAACACTGAGCACCCGAGTCGGCAAGCAAACAACTGTAACCGAATTTAATGAGTAATTATCGAACCCGAACTACCATCCACTGTGTGGTTTTAAAACATCCACTTCCGCTTCTCGGTCGTCCCCATTAAAGGGATGGACCGAGGCGACCGGAGATGCGCTAAAATCGACGTGCATCGGTCCGAACGATAACGAAACGGCGGTGCAAACGGTCAAAAAGAAAACCAGAACGGTGTCCGAGTGCGTCAAGAAATTCCGTCCCGACCCCGGTGACGGTTGCGAAGAATTTATGGCCTTCTCGACTGGATATCGACACCCGGCTACCGTACCGAGCCCGGTGCATTCCGAAAGAGTGGAGCCCGGTGCGGTGGGGTGCTTCAGGGCTGCTTGGTGCAAAGAAATCGATCGGCCAGAGTCAGGGCCGGGGACTGCGCTTGCAGCTCGGCGGTGAGCGAAATTCATTTACTGTGATTCCGAATTTTATCTTCGCCCGTTTCCTGTTATCAGATGCTCCATTTTGTGTTCGTAAATCACTGGTCAGTCCGCAGGCAGGCTACGGATCCGTTTCGACCCCTTGTGCCCGGCGTTTCACCCGATGCCCGATGCAGTGTTGGTCACTGCAGAGGAGGCATGTAAATTATTCCCTTTAAATTAGCGCCAAAAACATACGCACACGTAATGAGCGGCGTGCCCAATGCAAAGCCAGCCAAATAAATCAAAACCCACGACGGACCGTTTCCGGTTGCTCCGAAGGTTAAAACAACGGCGTCGATCGTCGTCTCCTGCGCGAAGCCGGAGGAATTTAAAGACCAGCGAGACATTTTCGACTGATCGATCATATTTGTTGCGGAGCAGCAGCAACAGCGACGGTCGCTGAACATGTACCCGATGGGCCGACGGAAGTGTTGGCCCGATCGGTTGCTGATTCACGACGCTCCGAACGACGTTCCACGAAAACCTCGAAGAATGTCTCGAGTGGCGAATCTCGAGTACACCGCGGAGGTGGTAATCGAAATTCTCATGAAACTGGCTACTGTTTTGCGCCACCGAACCGGGATCGTTGGCCAGCGGTGGCCGGCGGTGATGGTGGATGAGTGATCCTTGAAGCCAGCTCCCCATCCCGTCACCCGCAACTCAAGTGGTCCGGACGGAGAGAAGGAGAACCAAAATTGAGCGCTCGATCGCGATCGCGAGTCGGCAAACATCTCGAGCGAGCGTCAAGCGAAGCGAACAGCTGAAATGCCACAGTGGGCCAGCGCCCCGAAGATGAGGACATCTTTTCTTTCCCCATTTAAATCAATTTAGTTTCAGAATAATTAACTCAATATTTTAATAATCGCCGAGCTCAAAAATCAAAACGGAATCAAATTTAAAGGGGTTCGTGTTACATTTTGACCACCAGCTCCGATGTTTAATGGCGGCCCATAGTGCGTACGCGAAATCGAACGAAATACATCTCGCAATTGGCTGCCCGGATCAAGGTTCTCGGCGGACCGAGTGGCCTGCGGCGCGACCAGTGCCCATCTTGCCGTGCTCCGCCGGTTGATCGATACAAATATGCTTCGACTCCGGCTTTCGTGGCCCCGCCAGCCCCCCCGCTAACCGCGCGCCCGGAAAGGGTCAACTGGTCCCGGTCCCGGTCCCGGTGCCGGGGCTAATGTATGCAATGTGAAGTAAACATGAATAAAAACGTTATCGTGAAACAGCTTCTGTTTTCTACCGTCGTCGTCCTCGTCGTCGTCTGGTTGGTCCGCTGGCCGTGGTTTGGGCCCCGCTTCTTCCCATCTTCTGGACGGGCTCTCTCTCGATGGGCTCCTCGCGTCACGTTTTGCGTTGGCACCGCCGAACTCAAGGCCCGCCGCCAGATTGGATCGGAGCGCTCCCCCCCCCCGTCCCCGGTGAGGGCCGAGTTTCGCGCCCATTCAGTGGCTCTTCAGACGCGGCCGTGGAAGTCGCGCGGTGCCACGCCGTGTGGTGTTGTTTTAAATTAAACAACCTACCGGGCCGGCCGCGGGGATGCCCGCGGATGTTGGGCCGGAGCCCTGTTGCTACCGTTTTGATCCACATAACCCGCGTCCGGGACCGCACCCGGCCCCTACGAGGCGGTCTGCAGTTAACCTCCCATTTTTTTTTCTTCGATTTCGTGTAGAGCGAATGACCAAAATCAATCCGGCGGACTTTGGGGAATTGGAACTTAATGCTTCGCGATCTCCCGATTCACTATCGATCACACGGTGCGAGTACTACCGGTGTCCATTGCGCGTAGTTGACTGGCCATTCTAGGAACGGCGTAATAACTCGACGCGAAGAACCAAGAACCACCGAAGGGACAGGCACTGTTTATGTCCGGCGTTCCTTCTTCTGTTCTGCTCGTTCGCGCTGGACCAACTTTCTTGAGTCAGGCGAAAGGGCAGTTGGCGTGATGGCGTTGTCCAATTTCTTTTCGCCTGCCACCGTAAATCTTGCGGCAGCCCAACCAACACCACAACGAGCAGCGAAACAACAGCAACCGGCCTCATGCTCTCGTTTCACGCGACAGAGACGCGCAGCAATAATTCATAAAAGTTGGAACATGAAAATTGTTTTTAATTTTACGATTATTGCCGAAGGGTCGCGCGGAATGGCGGGAACCCCTTCACTCCAGGACCAGCCGATGGCGGCCAAGAACTGGCTAGGTGTCGGGAAGTGAAATTTATACTATCGAGTACGGTGGTCATCTTTTTTTTTGTTGCTTTCCCGGCAAAGTCTGACACGAACGGGGCGCCGGAAAATCGGGGACGGGTGACTCGAGGATGTGTCCCCGAAAGTGTCCTTACAGCGCACACGCAGGTTTCACGCATCGTTGCGCGAGTGAGAGCGAGCGAGAGGGTGCCGGGTAGTTTACACTCCTATTGGCGTTAACCCGGAACTAACGCACCTGCGTCTGGCACATTCCATTAGCACGTCATCGGCCGGCTGCTATTCAGATCCGGAGGGAACCGAGGTTGTTAAGCCACCGAGTCCCAGGTCCTCCCAGCACTCCACTCCGAAAAGGGGTTTCGGGTGTGGCGGCCTACCACTCCTTATCGTAACCGAACCCATCGTGTTCCGGGAATTGGGCACCAGGCCGGCTGCTCCCGGCGATGGCCCCGAGAGCGGATAGAATTCATATGGAAATTTGGCCCAGGGCTCACCTTATCTCGGGGCCAGTGCTCAATGGGATTCAATTTAAATTTGCTGCCTTTTTACAGGTGAATAATACGCAGCGCCGGGAGTGCTGGGTTGGGCGGTCTGGTGGCAAGTTCCAAGGAACCCACCCCCTTGGGGGGACCGGAACCAGCAGGACCAACCAACCGGCGTTGAATGGGAAATAATTGTTGAAAAATTGAATTTTCCCTCCTTCCGATTGTCACGGGCCGCTAGTAGGTGTTGATGGCTTAGTGGGTGACCCTCCCCTCCACACACCCCCCACACCGCCTTCTCCCACGGTCTTCCAGCCGGCCCATGAACGGAGGTCAATGTTGAAGATTCAATTAAAACTTTGACATGATGAGATTTCGATGAGACGATACTTTACGCCAATCGGCAGGGTTTCGTGAGGTGGTCCTCTTGGAGAGTCTCGGAGATTAATCCGTGTTCTATAAAACGACCGGCTGGCGATGAGTGCTGAAGAGTGAAAAGTTTGCTCCCGATCATAATTGAAGCACGAATGTTAAGTTCCACGAATCGGTTCCAACAGAAGTCCATCGAACGCCATCCATCACCAGCCAACCACCAGCCAGGACAATGTTGCAAATCTTCGGGCCATACGGCACGCTACGGGTAGGGGTCGAAACAGTACACAAATAATGACACGTTACATCGATCGGGAAGGGATTCGAAACTGGAAAGTCCAGGACCATAAACCGGAGAGACATCCATCCGGGCCGGGAGTGTGTGGCCACAAATGGCCACAGTTAACAACCGAAACCGAAATAAACCCTTCCGAAGAGCCACCCAAATTACGTGGCAGAGGTCGTTAAATTGAAAGTTTAATCATGATTCGATTTTAACGCTTCTTCTTCTTCTTCGCTTCTGCTTCGCCACGAGAGCTCGGCCCATGAATGAAGATCACCGGGTCCTGCGCGGGTCTCCGCGGGTTGCCACGTATTTGCACAATCATACCCACGCCCAGACCCATCAATGGGGCTCCAGGCTCCAGGCCCGGGATCGAACACGGGGCCGGTGCCCTCCTCGAAGCCATGGCCGGCCTGCCTGCCGATGCAAAGGCTTGTCCCAAGGACCGCAAAACAGAAACATGAAACATTATCAAGACAATAATCATAAACGGTGTAATTTAAAATTACACATTTCATTTCATTTCTTCGCATCCTTCGGCGATCCCGGTTGACCGGCCCCGGCATGGGGAGATCGCCGAGGCGGCCGGGGCTCCAGCCCGGCCCGGCTGAGAGGAAAACAATAAACGATCCTTTAATTTTATGGCCAAGAAAACCGACCACTGGGTCCGGGGGGCTGGGCCATCGGCGTCGTCGCCGGTTTTGCGCCGAGCGGGAGGAGCAGGAACGTGATTTGCCGTCCCGTTTGCTCGGCCGCCTGCGGCCAGGGCCGGGCGCCCGGATGGCCCGGGCAGGATTCGATCCGGAACGCGACCCGCTGGCCCGCCGGAGGGTGGTGTGGCTAACAAACAAAACCGAACCGGACCGTGGACGGTGAAGTCACAAATTGATAATTTTTGATTCATCGCCCTGTCCCTTCCGGGCTATTTGAGGTTAGGCGTTTTTTTTTCGCCTGGTCAGTCTCGGAGAGTTTTTCAGGAGCCGGGAGCCGGCTAGTAGCAACCTGTAGGTCGCAACGAGGTGACAGTTTAGAGCCGCCCGTCACAGGAAGGAGATTTTACAGCTTATTAAACGGAACGCGGTCGCATGAAGAATGTTGGGTGAGCCACACTCAGGAACGCAAGTCTTTTGGGGGCCTACACAAGCCAAGAAAGGTGACTTAGAAGCTGAAGAGGAAAGAAAAGGCGTGCTTGGCTTGGGTGGTTAGATTATCTGGCTGCAGAGGCCTCGGCAGTCTTGGTGTCTCTTTTTGTGATGGTTGACTGAAGACATTCCATGAATGCTCTGTTTGTAATTAGCACACGACATTGCCAAAGTGAAGGAAGTGATGCTCAACAATTGTTCTTGAAGCATAAGAGAAATATAATTACTACAAAGAATTTAGTTTGAACTTATTAACCTCAGCTAGAATGCTAGAAAGAGGATCGTATTCATCTAACTGCTCAACGTGATGCCTCCTTCTTGATAGCCAATTTCACATGTCCGTATCTGCACGGGTAATAAAAAGGCGTCTTGTGTTCCATTCAAATGTCTACTATCGTCCATCGTCCTTTAGTTTTTACCCACCATAAAACCTTGCCTAACCATATAATCATGCTCCGTCTTTACTGAACTTTGACATGTCTATTAACCAGAGCAAGAACGCTATCTATTTGAACTCTTTGTTTCTGGCTTTCTAGAAAATCTGGAAAATTTGCCTTTTCACTCAACAAAATGAGTTAAGAAATAAATAGACTTACCCAAACGTATCAACAATTAATAAAATAAGTGTTTGCTCAGCATCTTGAAAATGACTTTGTCGTGGGAACATACATGATCATATCGTGATCTATTTGTAACGTTTTTAGTTTGTAAGTTTGCCATAGTAACTGTCTTATTATGTCTTTTATTATGTGTTTCATTGTATATAAATACACCGGTAACCTGCATTCGTTCCATTAGATCTGATTAGTTCCGCTATTAGTTTTAACTTACTCTTGTAAGTTCTCATGATATTTGATACGTTGCCTGTTGATTCTACTATTGTGATAAATAAGTAAACAAATGAATAAACAAATAAATAAAAAAGTAAACAAAAAGTAAAAATAAACAAAATAAATAAATAATAATTACATAAATAAACATAATCGATATGGGTTTCATAATTGCAGCTGTTTGGCGATTAAAATAATGTAAAATTATCACCCAATAGAAAGAGATGCAATTTCCGATAAGGGATGTTTTAAAAACACGTTGCATAACTCAATAGAAACTCACCGCTACATTTACCCACTTATGATCTCACCCGAATCTTGGTGTCTTGGTCTTCTTTTATTCCCTCCTCAATGAAACATCCACGCGATCGACACAATGTCATATTGTCCTTTTGCAACTGCAGCAGCACTGCGCGCCGGAACGCGCCAAGCGCGCCCAGGCTTCGCCAGTCTTCACCAGGCCCCGACCTGCAGGCTGAAGAAAGTGATGTAGGACAACGGCGTTTGGGCCCGCGATTGCGCATTGTTTTAATTTTCTTTACCGCCCGGCCCGAAACTCCTGGAACCGGGACGGCCAAGAAAGACTGGTCACTGCAATCGAAACCTTGTTTTTTTCTCTCCGCTCGCTTCGCCTTCTTTCAGGAAGCGAAGTATGTCGCCAGTGGCTCGCCCTCCGCCGTGTTTGTGTTCCTTTCCGAGACTTTCTTTCGAACCGCCGTCGTTGCCGATTGAGAAATGATACAAGGAAATTCCGCAAAATCGAGCATTTGACCAAAATTCCCGGTAGCCCGGCGGGCCAGCGGGCTTGGCCGGAAGGGGTCGGGGCGGGTGGGCTCCGTCCGGTTGGGGCCCACAACAGGAAGTTATGTTTTCGGGGTCCGGCCGCGGATTATTTATCGGATAACAAAGGGCACCCGAAATTATAAATTTTCGACCACCGACTCATAAATCGACACCGCGCCGACGGAAACCGTCTGGCGATTTTGGGTCCCCCCCTCCCCCCTGCCCGTGGGCCCCTCGTTCCGATTGTCCAGCCCTTGATGGGTGTGTTTGCGCAAAAGGCTGGTTTTGTAAAATACAAACCGTCGCAGCTGATAGTCACGATTATGCTCATTTTCCGCCCGGGGGACACCGCCCCAGGGACCATGTTTCCAGGGCCGGCAACCGGGCGTGGGCTATTTGTTTCGCGTGGCCAGAAACATCCACCGTCGGTCGGTCGAAGGTCGGCTCGCAGTCGGTCGGCAGTCAAAGTGCAAACGAAAAACGGCAACCCCACGCTTTCTTCCCGGGGCCGGGAGCCGCGCACAGAAGCGATTTCCGCGCCATGTTCACCGGAACATTGCGGCAAGCAAATGGGTTTTGACATTTGAATGTGTTTTCAAGCAGTGCACAATGAGTCGCCCCGCGGCCTGGCTACGTCGCCCGTCCCCTGCGATGCTTATCGGGTATCGGGAACTTCGGTTTTTGGCAAATGTTTGTCTCATAATAACATATCTTGGGCGGTCGGCTGTGTGTGGTGTTCCGGTGGAAGGATGCAGCATCTTGCGCCTTCAGCAGGCCACCGGTCGATAGATAATTCCACTTCATTCGCAAGCGTGCAGCGAAAGAGGCTGGAGGTTTTATCCTAAAATCCTCCCCAAAAGCGGTCCAAAGCGAAAGCTGCCGAATTCCTAGACATTAGAACCTTCACCGAAGCTGGCACCGGCAAAAGCAAACCGTTGAAACGGCTGACGGGTGCCGATGATGCTGCTCAGTTTGAAGTACCCCCGTTGCTGACCTTCACTGTCCGGGCGTTCGGAGTTCTGACACGCATCCGGCGGACCGGCGGTTGATCGATTAAGTGAAACAGATACGCCCTCACGGAGGAACGCTCACCCATCATCCTAGAGCGGGGCAAAATCGGAACACGATCACGACGGGGCACTTGATGCATCGCCCGAACCGAGCGCCGTGAACGATACGACGGACTACGGCGGACTTGAGCGGGCCACACACTTGAGCGAAGCCCTGCAGCCACAGAACTTGTTACAATCCCTTTTCTTCTCCCGCTTCCCACAAAGAGTAACGCGTCGTCGTCCGGCATCAACCTGCCGTTTGTTCAGAGTCATGTCTATTGACAGCCCCGGACCGGCCAGTCAGCCAGCCAGCCAGCCGGCGTGGAGTGTCCGGGGTGTGTCCAGAACCGTGCAGCAATTGGAAGAACCGAAGAACCGAAAAGAATCTCGTTCGCTCGGTAAACAATCATCGACTGCGTCCACTTCACTCTGCCAAGGAGCCTTCGGACGGCTCGGCTGCTGACGGCTCTGCGTCCGCCGGAGTCTGTTGGGGTCTGGAGAGTGTGTAGACGCACGGCACACACTGGTGGCAGTTGGAGTCAGCAGACGTTAAGCCTCCGCTGCGCGCTAATGGAAGAAGATGTCACAAGTGTTCCATCAAAACCTTCCAACCCCGGAAGCTCCCGGACAGGGCAGGGAGCGCTCGTGAGTCGGTAGATTTGGGCGAAGTTGGCAAGTGGCCACACTCTCTACGCGGTGTGCGTTGTGGGGCCCAAAGATCAGGACCACGAGTGGCCCGCCAGACACGCCAAGCTAAATGAAAGCCAAAAGCGTTTTCAATCAATTACCTGCTTTTTAACATCACGATGACTTGCGCTCTTCCGGGAGGCTCTCCAGGCCTGCCGGGGGCCCGGCAGAGGCCCTTGGCTGATGAAGGGTTTGGCTGCGCAGGCAGGCTGCAGAGGTGGCCTTTGCCGTAGAGCCACCGGATGGCTGGAGTGAAGAATTAGCTTAGCTGTGGTCCGCAGTCCGTCGGATCTCGGATGCGTTCAGGTGCGGCGCGTGATGTGATACGATTAATTTGGGGCCGTGCCGTGTGTGCAGTGGCGCGGTCTGACAGATGGACGGGAGTTCCGGCGGCCGGCAACTTTCTTTCGCGCCATGCCACTGATTGATGCCCCTCGGTGTGGTGGCTCCGAGTGGCTTTTTTGGCCCACTCCCGCCCATTTAGTCGCACTAATTTGACACATGACTGAAGCGATTAGCGTACCGTAAAGAGAGCAACAAGAGCACGCCAAGAACTAAGGTTCTCCAACTAAACACCTTTTTGGAGATTTGAACGACTTAAGCTCACCAGCTGATAAGATCGCCGTGCGTGTCAGGATTGGAACTCGAATTTTTGTCACACCGGTGCTGCACTGGTCGGTTGATTGATGGTACGTGTCCAGCTTACGGACCAGTTACGAAAACCGCGCAATGAGTGGAGCCTGGCACCGAAAATGTCTCAATCGGAGTCCAAGTGTCCGTGGGATTGGCTAGCTCCCGGATCATTAATTTTAATTATCTCCATCGTTCGATTATCTCTCACTCGCTCGCTAGTTATTAAGTTGCCCCGCAACCAAGCACGAAACCTACAACTCAGCCGAGACAACAACCAATCTGGTGTGGAACTATTTTCAATCATCCTGGGTACGTCTTAGGGCGAACCAATTTTCGATCGCTTCTGGTCTGCGCATCGCGCGAAGATCGATCATTCCCTCGGGTCAGCCCCGGGGCCCGGGCCTTAATAGAATTTGACTACCGGTTTAGCTTTGATCGGAAGGTTGCGAGCATTTCGCGAAGCAGCTCCGGTGGCTCCATTCCATCTCATCCCGAGCCCACCACAAGCGGTGACCTCCGGAGGTGGCCCAGAAGCCGAACCAATCAAAACGACGCAACGCGGAAGACGCCCAACAGAGCCTGATAAGCAGATCGAAATGATTCGCGCTCCAGCGCTGCCATTAATTATTACTAACGGGCTCACGCACTTCTCGGGACGATTGGATTTCCCTGCGTGAGTGGTCCCCGGCATCCCCGTTAATCGTTTGGGCTCCGAAAATGGAGTTTCGATTCTAATCGGGCGCCCCGGCAGGTTAATTGCTTTCCACGTGAGATAGATTTGAGGTCTGAGACGATCGCCCCGGATTCCGATCTGATCGACGAGGCGCCAACCTGATGACTCCACGGTTCGGCTCGGCATCGTGAGAAACAATCGAGTCTCGCTGGGTGTTTTCAATTCCAGGTGAGCCACCCGAAATGAGATCACATTCTGCACGATTCATACCACCAAGGACCTTCAAAACTGACCACAAATTTCGCTTTACGAACCTCAAATTTGCGATTGGCGTGCTGCGTGGACCTGAATTTAATTCCATTCCAAGTCCTACATTAGACTCCTTTCAACTGGCGGCTTTGATTGGCTTCTCATTTAGCTCTCATTACTGTCGCCATTGACTCACGCCACGGGAGGAGTGTGTCTACTCCTGCGAAACCTCCGTTCAGTGGTCCAATTACCGACGCCACCAACCGAGCAGCGGGACATCGGCTCGGAACTTCCACTGCACCGCTCAATCTAAACGCCGGCCTCACCGTGCGCCACACTACGAAGGGCCACGGACGAAAAAAAAAGCCGTCGGTTCCTTCACACCGGAATCCGGGCGCTTCCGGGCGCACGTGTCGGTGTTATTGACTGCACGTGTGTTTTGGTTATTTCTTTTAAAAATTTCAATTGTTCACTTCTGTCGCCGCGCGCCGTGTGACCGCCACACAGGGCCACGGCCACCGGAAGCCGACGGTACACTGCTAAAGTGGTATTAGCTTCCGCCGGAGGGACCGCTTTCGGCTTTGGGACGGGCCACAGTATGGAGCAAAATATTTTCGTTTAATCTTCCAATAAAACATCAAACCCGCGCCCAGAACTATCGCGATCTCGAGGCCGGCACCTTTTTTCGAGAGGGACAAGATGTGACGGTGTGGCCACGTGGCGGCAACTTATCCCGCCCCGAACAAACGCAGGATGCTGAGCCCGGCCGATCTCCGGGGGTTCAGTTAGCAGAAAGGATTATGAGGTGCGTGAGCTCGGGGCTATCGGAGGCATTTAACTGGCGAGAGGGCAAACCTTTACACCTACAGCCCAACAGCCCGCCACCCGGCGTGGCCTAATCCCCTGACTGGCATCCTTCTGGCCGGCCCGCCCGGGAAAGCGGTGATAAGGACGTGGCCTTCGGGGTCCTTCGAAAAAGGGGTCGAAGTGAATTATTAGTCATATTTATGGTGAAGTCGGCTGACGGAGCCCGGATTTGCGGGCCCGCGCAGGACGAAAGGGAAGAAAAGGATTCTTCACACCGCCCGGATGGTAATTGAATGAAATGGCAGGAAATTAAACGGATGTTTAATATACAAAAGAGTGGCGCCGCTAGGTGCGGTTGCTGTGGTGGGGGGGCATGACCTGACGTGCTGGGAGTGTTATGATCTGTCGCCGGTGGCCATCGATGGCTGGCGAGAGCAGTATCGGTGACGGATTAACGCAGTTACGGGTCGCTTTGTGGGAATCCTTCACTTGGAAAGCGGAAATGATGTCGCGCCACCGGAAAGCCTGCCGGCTACCGTGAGTTCGTAGTTCGAAATATGATTGCCAACTCGGCACCCGCGTCCCGCGGGGCTTAATGGTTTTAAATTGATGCCATCAATTACTGCTGCTCCGGCCGGGCAACGGATGCTGTCGAGTCGCGGGTGCCAATTGGTTTGGCCGGCTTTTAGTGTTTAAATTTTATTCGATTTTAATATTCACCAACGAAGGACCCTCAATTGGGCGGCAAGTTGATGAAGCACCATGGGGCCATCAGGATTGGTGGACGCGACCTGAAACGCCATATTACATTCATCGTCTGGCCCTGGAACGGTAAATCCGGAATCGCGAGAACCCCCCCCCCGGCCCCCTCCCCCCGGGCGCCCCCCTGGGGGGGGGGGCCGGTGAACGGAAAAATTATCACCTCATCGGTGCGCCCGACGAGGGACGAATCCCCACCGACCCCTACCGTGGGCCATGGAACTGATTAGCATGAATAAACACAAAATTAAAGCCCTCCGAGGCTTGGCGCGCCTTCGACGACACTCTTTGGAGGAGGCTTTTCCTCACTGCCTTACCCCGCCAACAACCCATTGTGGGAGGCTTCGTGAAACCCCACCCCCTCACCGGCACCCGGGCCAGAAAAGGGTTGACGCGCGAAAAGAAATGGCAGCCCGATGGCTTATCATTTCGCGACGGAAAGGTGGAAAACTCGTTACGCCGACCGAGCGTGGTCCTGGCGCTCGCGAGGTGCGGATAAACTTTTCGGCAGAAACCCTCCCCCCCCTCCCCGGCCACCCGCCGGGTGTGGTGGTGAGTCGGGCCCAATGTCTTAATTCCGCTGCCGGCAAACTCACCGGCGCTTCGTTGAAGGATTCCGCGCGAAATGCGTGAACAATTTGATGGACTTAACGCAAATACCGGCTTCGAGTGGCCCGGCTGCCCCGGGAGGCTGTGTGGGCTGGGGCAGAGCGAACGCCCACCGTGTACCCCTTTTTACTGGCGGTCGAAATGAAAACTCCCTCCCCGCGAAAGGGTTCACAAGAAGCGGCCGACGACAGAAATTTACAACGCAACAAAGAGAGTCCGCGTGAGAGAGAGAGCGAGAGAGTCGGAGTCCGGACTTGGAGGATGTTTCTCTGTAGCAGTGAAACAGTCCCACAGTGACAGTCCCAACGGTTAATCGGCGAGGAGGACTTACCGAGGACTGCTGCGGCGTCCCGTGCCGCGCCGTAATGTTTCACCACCTCCACACCAATACCTGGAACGAGTTCTAAGAGAACAAAGTGAGATCTTCTGCGGGGCGTGAAAGAGTTTTCCTTCATCTTCACCGGAATGTCCTTGCGCGGTGAGGTGTGGCGAGGATGCGCGCTGTAACATTCCCTCACTTTGCATATTTAATTGTCTTTATTGCTCTGCTGAGTCAATATTAATCCTTCAATAATTTATTAGTCGAGTTATTTAAACTTCTGCCCGCGCCACGAGCGTCTTGGCGGGTTTTCGCGACGCCCGTCACCCTTTTGCGTCTTCACCGGCCGCGGGTTTTGGTGAGCTGTTGTCGATGGCTTTGGCGAGCTCTTTGGGTGCGATTAATGGCTGGCTTTACACGAATTGAGCGTCACAACAGATCCAAGCGTGCTCTGGCAGAGTCCATGATGCTCACCCGAAACGTGCTCGGGAAAAACAGTAACAAGTGAAAGTGTTAACCGAAGATTCAGGTCCCAGTCGCCTTTGGTCTAGCCAATCGAACTAATGCGTTCCAAATTTATGGGGACATCCCCCAGACGGTGCCGATTAATTTTCTATCTTTCCGAAACTAAATTGTTCGACGAGAGTTCGAGGTTCGAGCAGTTTCGAGCAGTTTGGTGCGAATCGGTTAAACACTTCGGTCCCGATTGTCGAATCGGCTCCGACTTTTGATTTCATCACAGACGATGTCCTTTTTAAAATCTACGGTCCGATGGTGCCGATATTTCTTAGCGTTTTTTTTTGTGAAAAACGCATTTTCCGGTTCCGATTCCGCCTGCCATCAGCCTTCACTCTTTTTCCGGCCAGCACTCACCAGCTCGACTCACTTAATTTTTAACAAGAAAATCCAATTTGCAAACTCGGCCTCTCTCTCTCTCTTTCTCTCTCGCACGCGTGGCATGCTTTGGTGCCCGGCGTACGTGCTGATTGATTTCGGCGTTTTCCACAATTCATCCCATACTTAGCAATTTGCCAATAACAATATATGCTAATTTACCGTGAAATAAGTTCCCGGGGTTTTCTGGGGGCGGACGCATTCCGGGTTCGGGTTTTTTTCTGCGCTCCGCTCCTTCTCCTTGAGCGATCCGGCCTTCACTTGCGGGTTTCACTTGAGCGGCTCCGGCTCGCTGTTCGCACCCGGACCAATGTGTTGTATCCGGAAATTTGTGTTTTTCTGTGGATTTTCCTGGCGTTTTTCTGCTCGCTGGATGGTATTTTTCATTTCCCCACTTACGGTGGGGGCGCGTATGCGCGGAAAAATGTGCATCACGCACTAATTTCGGTTTGGGCCCGGGAAAACGAGCAAAAGAAAAACCGGCGGCTGCGGCACGACCGCTTCGGTGGTGGTAAAACATCCGAATAAACATAAATTTGCATGAAAATATGTGGCATCACCTCCGTGGCGTGGCGTGAGCGAGGAACGTGATGGGCGCCAGCATTTGACAGAAATTAATCATCGACCTTCGATTGGCTCTACGAAGGTCCTTTCGGTCGAATTCTGCGGCCTCGATGTTGGGGCCTTGCTAGCCCCCCAACACACACTCTCAAGTAAGTGAGAACCCAATGTCTTCTGTTCCGGGAAAATTCCACACGGAAAGAGTTTTTCCGGCCTCCCCCCCCGCCAGGAGTCCCTTTGGCTAAAAGTCACTTTTAGCAACTTTGCTGCTCCGGGATGACCGTTACTCAATCAATGTTCGCGCCACGTGTCCCGATCCCGATGGCCGGCAGTCACGTACTCACGTGCCCCACCACGTTCTACTGGAAGGCTGGAAAGAAACCGACAAACGAACCAAACTCTCCGCCAACTCGGGCGCTGTCCGTGGCGGACTTCCGGAGTCACCGGGGCCCCGGGATATTGATCGCATAGCTTTCCGTTCCCGTGCTCGTTTGTCCGCCGAAAGAATTTCGCCGTCATTTATCTTCGTTCGACACGACGCACGGTGGTGGGAACGCGCCGGGCCGCGGTCATGTGGAACCACCCACCCACCGGGACCGTGCGGTCCGGGCATTCCGGGCGCTCGAAGGAATCTTCCGGCTCCGGGGAGACGTTAATTTTTATGCAAGAATTATAGACTCTCGCGTCGTGCGCGCCACCGTTTACCGGATTTCGTGCCTGAATGCTGCGGTGCGGTGTACGGAGGAAGACCGCACAAGAAGACCGCCGTCGAAGAATGAGCATCAGCACCAGGGACAAAAAAATAATAATTAGAAGTCAATGAGTCTGACGGAGCGCAGTCAGCCATTGCGACAAATTTGAAGTTTAAATTTGTCTTGGCCGCAATTTACGAGACCGGCGGACTGAGGGCGGGGGGGAAGGCAGACGGATAAGACACCGGGGCTACACAACCGAGCACGATTAGGACGAGGAACCGAACCGAACGAAGAACGCAAAAAACGGGACGACAAAAAAACGAGACGTACTTCGGGCGGAACCGACGCAAAAACAGCGACACGCGCGCAACAGAATCGTCGAAATAGATTCGAATGTCCTGTTTCCGGTGGGCCACGAGGGTGAACCGTGGACTCGGGCAGGCCGCTTGGTTCAGCAAAAAAAAAAGCATCCGTTAGGGAGACATAAACCAAAAAAACGTCCCTGTTGTGGGGTGCGCTTTTCGGGCCGTGGCACCCTCCACAGCCAAGGACACCTCGCAGCCAGCTCCGAAGGCGCTCCGGAGTGAACGTTTAAAATACAAACAATGAAAAGTGACTTCTTGGTCCACACGGTGACGGCGGTCCCCTTCCCGCACGTCTGTCCACCGGGAAATCCCTCGCCGGCTGTAGCAAGATGCCCGAAAGAGAGATGCGAGCGCACACGAAATAAGTTTAAAATTAAAAGCCGAATTTGAATCGGTCGATTTATTTGTAATTTAAGGAAACAATAATCGTAAATATCGTTGCACCATAAATTCACGGCGTCCCGCTTCGGGCGGCTAGGATCCCCTTGTGGGATGCCCGCCCGAGTGCCCGACCGGGGAAAGGATACGCGGCTAGTAGTGTCTGCTGCCCGGAACGCTGTTAGAGTCTCCGAAAGATTATCGGATGTGAGATGTGAGGAGTTTGCATAGGTTGAACAGGAAGTTCGATAGCAACACTTGAGGACTTGGAGAGCGCATGTAAGCGAGTTCCTTGAAAAAAAAGGCCGCACAAAATGTTGTAACCACTTAGCACCCTAACCTCGGGTTAGTGCGTGCGACTTATAAAGCATCCACCGAGGTCGGCCCCTCGGTGGGGGGATGTTAAGGATAAACTATGCTTCACTGAAAGGCCCGTAATCTGGCGCGATAAATTAAATTCTCCATATGCCCTGAGTTATGCTGGCCTTCACTGCGCGATACGGATTACAGTGTAATTGTTTGGGTTTTGGGATCCAACGAGGGCCGAAGCGTAAGCGGTGGATTAGTTTTGAAATATTACATAAATAGTGCTGCAGTAAAAATAGGCAGAAATTCGCTCATAATTCGAAAAGTCGCCCTATTTTCTTCTAAATCTATATCATCGACCTTTAAAGCTATCCTTAGTCTGGGTCAGAAATCTATGTCTAAAGTTGTTCTCATATCTACTGTAAAAGGTATCCTCGGATCAGTCTCTTGAGTTTAGGGAATAGCCAGAAGTCACATTGTGACTTTTTCGGGACTTGTATGGCAGATAGTTTGGTCGTTTTAGAAGGGAATTCATACTGCACCAAACCCTGAAAATCGAACACAACTGGTTCCCGTTATGTTTTGGCCGGAGTAGCAAACATGTATTCAAAATTCGCTAACTCCAATGCATTACTGCCCGTTTTTACTGACCATTCGGGAAATGCATGTTGTAACTGCTTGGCCATCTTCAAAAAAATTGTAAACTTATTACACAACACAAGCTCATTACTCGCTGGCCACGCGTTATCCTTTTTTCCTCCGAAGCTCCCTGCAACCTAATCATTTCATCCAATCATGATTACACTTTTGACCTTGCGAGACACAGCGCAGCCAAGGCTTCGCCCTCGACCGGACCGAACCGAATGTTGGCCCGTAGTTGGCCGGAATGCTTTGTGATTTTTCATCTGCCTGCACTTTTTTGGCTGTTTTGGGCGGAAAAACCCGTCCAACGGAACACGCCAGAGGAAATTTGCTGCTTCACATCGTCGTCCTTCTGCCTCCCTGGTTTGGCTCCCGGTGATTTGCAATGGGGCCAATGGCGCCCAGCGACCGACCGACCGGCACACGCCCGGAACCTTCAGGATGACTTCGGGAAAATTACTGACGGGTGTTTGGCCGTGCTTGGCGTGGTGGCCAGGCCAGGCTACCTTTTTTGCTGGGGGCTCCACGCGAAGCGAACGGGCAAAATAAAAGTAACCGAAAATCCGGGGCCCCACCGTACGTGACCAAATCAAATAGAAAGCCTAGCTATGACGGCTATCCGGCTCCGAGAGCCCCATCGTTATCCTCCTTCTACTGCTGCAATCGAGCCGGCGACCAACGGGGGCGCCACCGGAACGTCCTGGAACCGGACCGGGTTTCGACCGGGTGGAACATTCTTCGGCGAAGGAAACATTCTTGGCCCGAACCGGCCACCGTGGCCGTCGGTAATTAAGCCGAAAGCGTCGCTTACACACGAGTGGCCCCGGTCCGCGCCGGGACAGGACACGGACGAGCATCGGAATGGCACGATTCTCGGGAATGTGTAGCAAAAACCTAATGCAAAGTTGTGGCCAGCGTCTTGTCGTGGTGTCTCTTTCTCACGGGAGCTCCACCATCACTCCTTCTCTCCCTTTCTCTCTCTCTCTGGCCTGCCCTCCAGAAGGAATGAAGATAAATTAACCGAGTAAACATAAATTGCGGATTAACTTTAAGTCATCGCCCGGATAATGGAAGTAATTTTGAAAATGGCAACAAAACTGCTTTGTTTTCTGTGTGATTTTGTGTGGCCATTTATGGCACCCAACAACGCTTTAATCTTGCGACAGCGAACCAAAGCGTGACGAAATGTGTACGTATTTTCTTCGGTTTCGCCGCTAGGTTATGCTTAAATTGTGGCGCATTAGGCCGGCGTTCCGGAACGAAGATGCTTCGGCTGAGAGAAGCCAGCCGGAAGTGGTTGACTTTGTGGCTCAAAAATATTTTATTGGACCTCGCACGCTGTTGACCATTTCCCAATCGTTGACTGAAGCGTTTACAGTACGCGATCTGACCGGCCTCGGTACATTATGATGCATTGCGTTGTCGATGGATTTTTTTTTCAATTTTCTGTTGTCTATAAATTATTTGCAGCTCGTAATGGTGGCCAGGTTCCGGAAACCAGCTTCGCGTTGACGAACGCGGGGTCGAACGCGGGAAACCTGTCGCGGGATGCCGGTCGGTCACCGGCGGACTGGCCATCGCAACAGCGATCGAGGCCGGGCAATCCGCGAGGCCGGAGCACCGGTTGACAGTTGATGAAATATGTGTGTAACCGGAAAGTGATGCAACCTTCGGGGGGCCCGGTGCAACCGGTGTGCAGGCAAACCGGCAGCAGAAATGAATTATTTATCGCGGAAGTGTGTGCACTTCATTTCTGCATTTGTTACAAATGCTTTCGGTTTGTTTTTGCTGCCATCGCCATGGCGCTGTCCCCCGGGCAGCCGTTACAATGCACGCAGCTTTGGCGCAAGTTGGTTGTGCATTTATTTATCTGTTTCGTCGAAGGGCCGTGCTCCTTTCTGCGAAATTAATTACTCTGCGATTCGATCCGGGGGCTGACATGCCCCGTTTTTTGGGGGAAAGCTGCAACACGCAGCGCCGAGCATCTGTGAAATGGCCAGACTTTTGAGAAAGTCGCGAACGCGAACCGATCACTGCACGGGGTATCCTCGGCGGGCAAACTGGTGCTTTCTGAGATGCAATTTGTATTTTGTCAACTGCGCTCGCATGTGCGTGAATTTAATTGATTATTGAAGTGATCGGTGTGAAGTAAAAAAAAGCCGAGAAACTCGACATGCGCCGATTGCAACATTGCAACCTCGAATCGGCCCGCGGAATGATGACCCGTCGTACGGAGGACGTCCAGTCCTCGAGCCGGACGATTGCAATCTGTAGTAAGCGGGACGGACACGGTGCGCACGATCGCGATGCTGGCCCGGTGTTAGCAGCTTCATATTGATCAGTAGCAGGACCAGCACACAGCTTACATTCCGTACGGTGAACGTTCGAAACGTTCCGCCAGGTGTCGTCTGCTACGCTGCCACCGTGTTGTAAGTGGGCCGCACCTAGCCACAACAGCTTAGCCCAACCGACCAGTAGTACCAGGTGACCATTTTTCTCCTTTTGGTGTGGTGGGAATTGTTTACTGAAGAAACCAATTTTCGTAGACCAATCCATCAGGAGTCCACCACAGTTTGAGGTAATAAACGAGTGTGTCGATCGAGGGACAATAACAACTTGCCTAAGGTCAAAAGGTGACCATCAACGCCGGTTTTTAATTTGAATTTTATGTTCTACATACGTTTCCAACGGTTTGCGCAATCGATGCTCGGCGATCGCGGAGATCGCGCGCCGATAGCCCAAGGCCAGCCGATCGTCGACCGAAGATGCGCCCCACTCGCTGGTGTGTGTTTTCGGGGATAGGATTTCCTAACGTTGTTTTTTTTTGTTATTGGCGACATAAATCATAAAATTAGTTGCCTATGACTTTAATGGCCGCGGTTGGGTCGGTTCCTTACGCTCGCTAGAAGGGGGGGTTTAAAATATGCAAATTGCAACTTCTCGTCGTGGTCGTCGCCTCCGTCGTAGGAAATTGAAAACTGCTGCTTTGGACGTTGCCGGACCGGGTCCGAACGCAATCCACACGAGGAACGCGGAAGCCGATAGCAGAAACGGTCCGGCCCGGCACTAAGTTTGGCGAACCATCTAAGATAGAGGAGAAAAATTAAGAAGTAGGTTGAGATTAGTGTCGCCCGCATTCGGCCCACAAATCTCGTCAGCGAACATAAATTGTGAATAATGGACCATAAATTAGGTTTGACATCTTTCTCGATGGGGTGTCAATTAATGAAGCCCCGGGCTGGCCTGTCACCTGGCCTGGCCGGCCTGGGAACTCGTAGCTCGTTGTGTTAAGGTATCTGTTCCGAAGAATCTCACCACAACGAAAAAAAAGGTACTCGTAGGAGTTTGTTAAATAAGCCAGACAGAAAATAGGGCCTCACGGAACCACGGATCGAAACATTGTAGGTGAGGGCTACAGTTATGATCGATTAGCGAATAATCTGCCAGCACCGTATAACCGGCCCCCAGCAACCGCCCACCCGCCGAGGGTGCGCCGATGCAACGCAACGCCTTCGCGCTGGCGGCGCGGAATTGTTCACATTTCAACGCACTTCCTTCCAGCGCGATCGTGGCGCAAGACGCGCGTCTCGATTTGTTTGTGTACACATTTAGAGTGTGTTAAAAAAGTACAATATTTTTATGCCCCTTGCGCCAACCGGCGGAGAGCATCGGGGCGCGCAGCGTAGCCGTTGCCGTGTCGCGCTTTTAGCGCGATACAAATCGCTAACCCGTTTCGCGGGCCGCGGCCCGAATGATTCATTCGTCATCCCGTAGCCCGTAGGCGGCCCCGCGTATGAGTTGTGTCCCTTTGGCGTGTTGCGTGTCTTTCGCCTTTTTGCCGATCTGTAACAACTTAAGCCTTCAGATAAACGTCTCTTCCGCGCCGCACAGAGCTCCGTCTGATTCGATTAAAAATATAGTTACGCACGCACGCCGGTCTTCACTTGGTGTGTCCCCTCCGAGTCCGCGGAAGATGAAGTCATTAATAACGAGCGGCAATAAAAATGAAAAAAACGCGGCTCAAACAGAACTCAACTGTCTCATTCACCTAGCGGTCGGGCGAAGATTTGTCATTGAAATTTATAACCCACCATAAAGTGTCCGGCCGGATTCGCTAGAGAAGCTAGTTTTACTACTGGAATCACGGCACGCTGGGTTTATGGGTCGGATACTTTGGACCCTCAGTGGCCCGTGGATTAGCAAAATTTCACGATTTGTATGCCGGCTCGGGCTGACATGCTTGAAGCGACCCGCACACGGGAAGGCTCCACCACTCCACGCACGGTGACAGGTTGGGTTCAAACTTCCGCCAGTCCGTGGCTGCCATTTTTATGGCCTCCACCGCACAGTTACGGAAGGTTGCCTATAGCCGGACCGGCTATCTCTTTCCGAATTGGCTGCATTTTAAAATTGAAAACCTCGAGCCATTCATTCATTGACAAGCCGACCGTCGACATCTTTCGCTTCGACCACGCGCAAGAACGGTGAACATCCCGGTAAGGCACTTACTGTCGGCTCAAAAACACAACAGTGAATCGACATCACGGCTAAATGTAATGTCATCATCATCATCGCCCCAATCACCATCATGATCGGTTGGATAAACGCCCGTGCGACGCATGATTGATGTACATGGCTTTCCAATCGGCCCCCTGATTGACGTCTAATTAATCATTTCTAGTGTCGATCACGGGGCGCCCCAGCAGGATGCACTTCTGCAAGCGGCATCCACCCTCTTGCCTGGCCACGTCTTCGACTCCAATCTCGGGGTCCACTCACTTCATTATGCACGATCACATTCGGCGACGCACCCGCGCGCTCGCGGTCATGTTTAATGTCCATTAATTGGTGCATCTCCACATCGCTCGGCGTGTGTCCCCGCGAAAGATTACCGCCGAGGCGCCGGCCGCCGCCCGGTGCGGTGTATTAAAAATGGATTGCCACTCGTCGATCAATTAATAATAACGGTCGCCCACACACGGGGCCAATTCGCGATCAATCAAGCGAAAATCGAGCACCCCCATTTGGCGGGTTTATTTTCTCGTTCGGTTTGGTTTTTTCCCGGTTTTTATTTTGTTGAGGTCCTCGCACAAAATCCTCGCACGTGCCGGGATCGGTAGTGCCTTGGCCGGGGAAAAGGCGCAGCGTTGCGGCGTTTGGGGATGCATTTCAATCACACAGGCTGGCCGCGGTGTGCCGAGAATTAAAATCCGGCGAAAATCGGTACGGGGGCCCGGGTGGTCTGGGTGTCTGGGAAAACGGTGGAGTGGAAAACAGCGCTCATTTTATTGGCCCCGGCATCATCGGAGCCGCAATCGAGCATAAAACCGTTTTGATCTTCTAATTAAAATTTTATCGCCATCGATATCGGCACATAATGAAAGCCGTCGGTGGTTAACGACCTGCCGGGTCACCGCGTGCATGTGTGTTGATTCACCCGTGAAACGATTGCCGCTGAGGCTGAGCGTGGCCCAAAATAATTTAAATGCAATAAAACACTATTTTATACGAAAATGCAGTGCACTTACATTCGGCCCGTTTGTCGCTCAATCGTACTTCAAACGAAGCTGACTTTCCTCGGACGAAGCCTCGCGCGAACTTGATCAGCTCCGTCCGTCCTGTTTGATCGCCCATCGCCACCCGGAGTTTGATTTAGACGCGAACATAATTGTATCAATACGAGATTGTAATTGATGCTCACAAATTGCGCCTAACCGCAAATTGTCAGCCGATCGGTCGGCTGGTCGGCGGGCGCAGCCCGTTCGGTCGGTCCAATTATCTCGCATATTTTATCCCATCACGTAATGGCACCGATGGCGGTGCCCCTCTCCCCGTCACGCCCCACGAAGCCTTATTGGCCCTATAATAATGCTCTATCTAATTTGCACGTCATAAATTTGAAATTTATTTATTCGATTCCATTTCTTTCTTCGACCGGCCAGGCCGGGCTGGGCCGGGCCGGGTCGGGTGATGCGGTCCTGCGCTAATGCGGACATCCTAATGCAGCATCGCATCGCGGACTCCCAATCTAGAATATAACGCCCCACCCCCACCACACGGTTGGGACCCCGCCGGGGCCACTACTTTTGCGACAACCTAATCATCGAGTTCATTCATTCGTAACTATTGCAAATTCGGTTGGAGCGCGAGCACCCGCTCGGAACATGCAATTCGCGCTGCGGCGGCTAATGGACGGAAAAGTGTTAGTTTGTATTAGGAACCGACCAAGCGGTGGGCGGGGGGGGCGGTTGGGGCCGGGATCGCAAAGTCGCGGTCGCGGAAAACACCGCCCGGGCCAGGCTTGGGTACCGTATAAACAACTAATCAATCAATTATTCCATTATGCGATCATTATTGTTGTTATTAAATGGGAGAGTATTTGCATGCGAAATTATTTGATTGCGCGATTTGTTTGCGATTCGTTATGGGGCCACGAGTTTGACGCAACGCACGTGAGAACGTGTGCCACAATTAAATGCACGACGGACGGGTGGATACTTTTTCCGTGCTGCGCTTTTCCGTGCTGTGCGCCCCATTGTAATGAGCTGCAACGGGACGGAACGTAAAGGCTGCGATAGAAAGAAACTCGAAACAACCAAAAAGATGGTTGGCCCCGTTATTTGAGATTAATTGATCATCGAATGAAAGGAAAACACCGACGACGACAGCCCGGACGATTTCGATGCAAATTGGCGTTTCGGAAGGAGCATAAAAACCCAGAGGCCCAGACATGCGCATTTATAATTGTTTTCCTTCCTGACGCTCGACGCTCGCAATGGCGGCCCCAACGGTGGAATTGGGTCTCCCAGGGCATCCGAATCGAACCAATCCCGGGTGACGCAGCCGCGAAAGAATGTTCACGTTCTGTCGCAATCGCCGTCCGCCGAGTTCGATGAATAATAAATTCCGTGTAGGGTGTAAGACAGTCCGATTCCTTGGCCCCACGGCCACTAGACAAATCGACCATAATGCTCATGGGTTGGGTTCCGGCCCACGGGTTCCGTCGGTGAGCCAGCCTCCAGCGCATAAATCAATTAATCGCGTCACCCATCGCGTCCGTTACATCGGATTGCAGCATAGACCGATCGATCGCGGTCCGACCGATCGATCGCTGGATCGATATATGATGGGTGGAAATTAACATTTTTGACACCACAGCACCACAGTGGGGAGCATAAATTAGTGAAGCGAACTGCGCCCGGCTGGCCAATTTACCTCCGCCCAGTGGGTCTGGAAAGTAGTCAGCCGTCTTTCGTTCTCGTCCCAACCCGGAGAGGCCGGAGTTTTCCGCACACTGCGCCGTTAGAAACTTCAGCCCAACCTGTTTCAAAACTCACTTACTACCAGCTGTTGCCGACAGCGCGAGCAAACCGCAACAACCACCGAACAGGGCGCCGGTGAATGCGGTTTCCAAACGTGTCGAACACTTCACGAGGGGTTTTCACGCAAACCGACGGCGGTGAAAAGTCCTGCGATGCAACTCCTACGCGCCCTAAGGCTCCCGACGACGAACACTAACGAAGGGAGCTTCGGCACGCTAGGATTTTCCGCCTTAAATCAACCCCTAGCCTAGCCTTGAGCCGGCGAGTCCTTCAGCGGGGTGACCGGGGTCCCCTTCGCCGGTCGACACCCGAGGGCTTCCAACGGGGGGTTTTAAATTGAGCACACGACCGCAAAAAGAAAAACGGGAAATGATATTAGGCTCAAAAATTATGACAACCCTACGATAGGTGTGTGTCGGTTAGGGCCACCGTCGGAAGATCGTCACGAGGATTCGTTACGCGCTCAGGACGCCACGAGTTCGGGGATTTGTATCGTCGTTCCCCGGGAGCCCGGCATGTTTGCCGAGGGGATTGCGGTGGTGTCGGACGCACAGGAGAAGGAAATATTATCGATTGCGGGTGATTTGTGGTCGTCCGACGGAGGACCGACAGCGGTTCCGTGGTGCGGTTGCGGTGTTATCCTCTTATACTCTTAAAGTAATACCTCCGGCACAGCGCGGGGCGAACCGTGGTTGGCTGGCTGGACGAAATTTGATTGAGTTTTTCACCAAAACAACCCCAGACATGAGGCCGGGCCGGTCTTTTGGCAGTGTGTTGGTGTTTTGAGGATAACCATGGTTTGGATGAAGAATGTTGGCAAATGTATTGGAGAAAATAGTTGAAGTAACAATGAGATGGGATTTTCTCAGACAAAATTTCAAATAATTAAATAGAATCACTGTAGTAAGTAAACCGACGGTTTCGGGACATGAACTCGTTTTGGAACGTCAGAAGCAGATTCAAACCACTCTTTACCCTGTTGTTTTGATTAAGGATCATGGTGCTGGACCAATAGTAGTGAGTGAGTCTGCACTTTATCCTTTCGAAAAAGCTTTAAATGTTTCCGAGAAAGTGGCATTGTGTTTAGCTTTCTGAAAGCCAATATTTCAGTCAAAATATCTCCCCAATGAGAAGCCAAGGGCTTTTACTAAATCTCTTTCAATCACTCGAAAATTTTCCAATACGATATCCTGAATTTTTCGTACGTTTACAGGTGTTGTTACTGTTTCTGGACATCCTTGAAGTGGATCGTCTTCAAGGCTCCAACTCATCAATCACCATCAGCCGATTTAGAAACCTATCTTCTTACTGTATTAATTGAAGGCGAAGACGTCTCACATACTTTCAACATTCGCTCTTAAACTTTCTTTGCTTTTAAAACTTCTATTAACAAAAGTTCAATCACTGCACAGGATCGCTAATATTTACTGCAAATATGTTTTTACTAATTTAATGTTAGTTGAAAGTTGTACCACTATTGCTCTAAAATCTCTACCAAAATCATCCTTTAATTGAGGATTGATTGACTTTCTTGCATAATCTGTTTAAGTCTTCTATGATTATATTGTCAAAGAATATTAACAGGTTTTGTTTGAACATAGTTTTGGTTTCGATCATTATTTAGCATTTAATTTATTTCATCTTGAGACAGTGTTTCCAACGTGTAGCAGATGAAATCCCAATATAAGATTATCCGTTTCCAGGCAGCTTGTAAGGATATTTCAAAAGCCTTATTGAATAATTTAAAGCGGTTTCTAAGCAATTCATTCTTATTCATGCGACAAAATCCTAACACAAATGGCAATCAAATCTGCTTCCCAGAGTCCTCTCTTAACTGGCCGGCGCACCTGTTACGGTAGTAAAGTGTCCGTAAGCCATCAGCATCAACCGGCGAGCGAGCGAGTTGGACATTACGCGGCCAGCTCCAATGGCGACGATTATGATGATGTTAATAACAACATTTAACGATTATTTGCATTTACCAGCCGTCAGCCGGGAGGCCAAATGTTTCGGGAGCCAAATATTTTATCAACTGCAGTTTGCCGCAGATTTGAATCATTCCGGTGCCGGGAACGACAGCGACAAGTACATCCACAAACCGACCATCAACCGCGCCGTAAACCTGACACGGACGCCGAGATAATGTGTTTTAATGATGTGTGTCTGTGCGTGCGAGTGTCGGGCGCGGTAACATTAAAAATTGTGACATTAAACCGTCAACCGGCAATCCTGGGATGCTGGGACCCTGGCTTCGGGCGCGTCAGGCGCAGCATCCGTCGCTTTTACGGCCCGTGTCAGAAGTCAAGTGCAACCGAGCTCAAACGACCAAACCCGTCAACCCTTCCCGCGGTGGAAGATAATCCAGAGAACGAGGTCATTAAATGGAGGACTTCCGGTTTGCGAGCGCCCAACTTCGGCCGGGGCAAGTAATTAAAACATCAATTAAACAACTGTTTCGCGTTCATCAAATGGCAAACGGTGGTCGGACGGGCGGGCGCATCATTCGAATCGGACAAAGTTGGCAGAAGAAAAAAAAGCGCCCCGGGAACGATCGGAATGCCGGAGTTCGAGCCAGAGTTCGGCAGGTCATGAACCGACCGTTATCGACTAATCCCGAAACTCACTCGCCGGAACGAACGGCCAGCAAAGATGGCCGATTACGGCCGGGAAACCGAATTCCACCGTTTTCACCCTTCGCTGGTGTCCGAAACCCCTTTCCATGGCCGTTGGGCTGATAAGACTTTATCCACTCGTCCCGAGAACCGGGCCGGAGCGGGCACATTAAAGGCCCCCGGGAACAGCGAAAAGTCAACCATCTTCGGTGTGACAGTTCATCCCCGAGACGGAAGGGTGGATTTTGGTCCCGCTTTTCTTTTACTTTTCGGCTCAAATTCCCATTGACCGATCCGGTTGAACGATAACGGGCCACTGCCGTCGTCGATTCGCCGGACCGCTGCGTTTTTTTTTACACGCTTAGAATCCGGTCGTGGAAAATAGTGAAGAAAAAATAAAATAGAATGACACCCATAAGACGATGGTAATGGAGCTTGTAAGTATTGCGCGTCACAACCACCAAGTACCCGGGGGCCGCAGGGTCCGAGAAAGGACTTCACTTTCACCGAGTGCCCTCCCGCACGCGCGGATCATCCGAGCGCGATTTTATGGTCTTAATTTTTTGTGTGCTTCCATTGCTCCCTTTTCTGCCGTCCGTCCCGTGGTTGGTGTCCCTTTTTAGCTGGTCGTCAAATTTTATGGCCGTCAAAAACAGAAAGTTCCTTATGTCACTTGGCCGAGTTTCGGTTGTCGGGCCAATGGTGCTGCTGCGAACTAATAAAGAAGGACGACTGGTGCTGAAGGATTTGCTTACTTGACAGGAATCGCGCAACGAAGCTCCGAAATCGCTCACGCACTGCGTTCCCGTTTTACTCTCGGTCCGGCTGTCACCGAAATCGGAATTCGAAATCGGATCCTGGCGAAACTACCGTTAAATGGCACGAACGGGTCAGAGCAGTGCCGGACTCTGACATTCCTTTTCCCTTCACTTGCAGCTACATTGAATCCTTGCTCAGCAATACGCCACGAGAATAAATAATGTAAATTTGTGCGGCGAAACTAGTCAGATTGAAAGTTTGCAATGAAACGGATTGTATAAGTACGCTGTTTTATTAATAAAGTAGTAGCGCGCCTGAATGTATGCAATTCCACCCAAAGCGCCTAAAGCGATGCAATAGGAATTGTGCGATGGGTCGTATGCTCACCTTTGCCGCCGGCTTGTGCACCGGAAGTTTGGACAGTTGGTGCCTCTAATATTACACTTCCGGTGCATCATCATCGACGGTCATTCGGTTCCAATCAAAGACACCCAACGCCTGGTCGCTCATTAGCTTCCCTCATCACTAGCGGTCGCCGGCTGGCCGCGTAGTTGGTGGACCCTAAATTGTCTAATTAGACCGGGCGGCTCGCTCTGTCACCCCTGGAGAACCCCGCCGGCCACTCCTGCTGGCCTGGGCCGGTGCCCGGTTTACACGATGGTGTAATTGTAATTGGGAAAAATTAAGGCAAGTGAATCGAGATGATTGGCTTCGGGCTCACCGACACTCTGGCGTTACGGCGGCGGACCCCGATGCGGGCCTCGAATGGGATTTTGCGTAATTTTACGCACCGACCGAAGGGACCGGCCAATCCGATCCTGGCGGGAGGTGCCGCCGAGCGCACGGGATATTGTTCCCCTGTGGCACTCGCAGCGGGTTGTCGTTTGTGCTGCACTTTGCCCCGAGGCACCGGTTCGCGCCCCGGAAGAGGGTTCCCTTTTGGGCTCTGGCCACTCAATCGCCCGGGAGATATGCCGTGTACCAACACGTCAAGTGGCTGTTTGCCGAGCCAAGCGTCCCAGGCCGTTGTTTTGTGCGTGGCGTATGCGTGCACCCAAAGGAGCAAACTTGCGCTTTGTAGCGTTTGTTTGAACGTGTTTGAGAAATGACGTCAAGTTGCCACTCAGCCTCATTGTGGAGAGGTGTCGAGTTTGATGAAATTCTCGATTCCCGGCGCGATCGGAATCGCTGAGCGAAAGAGGGTGAATATTGAGGATATTGCCGTGTAAGGACAATTGCATTTATTGCTTTCGCACCGTCTAATTTAGATGAAAGCAATACAAGCGGCTAAAGAATCGATTACTTTTTATTGCAGTCAGACCTACTTAAACAAAAAAGCATCACATTTCATTATTTTAATGTTAAGGAAGATTATAATAATCCGTTATTTTTAATTTTTTTATTTATTTTTAGTTATAACGAGATGGATGATCTACGGACGATTCGATCATGTTCGATGGCCAATATTCGGTTTCTATGGATTCGACATGGATAATACAACAATAATAAAATTAACAAATAAAAGTGGTTTCACAAAACATCACTGTAACCTCTATTGTTCAAACAAAATGCCCATTTAATGCAAAGCACCCAAAGAATGACACCACGACGTCGGTTAAGCGAACGTTCGGCGCATCCTTCGCCCAAACCGGCCCACCCGTGCCATGGCCGCCCACCAAATACACCCCGTTCCCCGGTCGATGACCGGGACGCGTTTTTTCCGATGGGTGGCAAATCCGCTTCGACCACCCGGGGAAGGATTTAACTCGTTATTAATAATTGATTGATTGATGTTTTTAAACTTCAGCCCCGATCCCGGTCCCTGGCCGTAGCCGGAACGAACGAGCGTAACACCCTCACGGGGACATTTGGCCGCACGCACGCACGCACGAACCGGACGATCAATCGCGATTGTCTTTGCGAAACGTCCCCGTCGGTCGTCGACCAGCGAGGCCCAGGACACGGTGGGCCGGGCGGGCTTAGCATATTGGAAAGGCCGTGACGGGCGACAGTGCAGAAAATGAGATTGAAATGACAAAACAGAAAATCGGCTTTAATCGGCAGCGGGGAAACCGCGTGCGCGCGCTGGAAAGCGCTGGAACCCTCGCCGCCCTTTCGGGTCCTTAGAGAATTGGTTTTTTTCTAGTCTCTCTCTCTCTCTCTCTCTCGGTATCGTGCGATCCGAAACTCTTCCCAGGAGGGCAGCACCACACGGGCGCTGTAACGGGCGGCGGCCCAGGATTCGAAACGTGACATATGCCAGAGTTTGGGCAATGCCCCGGCTGCGTCTTCCTTGGTGATGGTTCCTTCCTTCGAAGAGGTGCAGAGAGACCAAGGAGAGAGAGGGAGAGGGTGGCACCGTGTCACCGATGGTGATGATGATAATGAACCGTTGTCGTCGTCGTCGTCGGAAGGGAGGCCCGGAACCCACAGCAACATCCTGACGGCATCCTGCTGGACGATAATGCGATTTTGATACAACTTGTATGACGTTTTGATGAAGGTGCCCAGCAGGCAAAAAGGCGAACCGGAACCCGGGGCCCGACCCCGGTGTGTGTCCTCGGTTATCTTGATGACACTTCCGGCGCTAGGGACCGGGCCACAACCCATTTCCCAGGGCCCGGTCACCGGTGAGAGGACGTGCGATTTCTCGTGATAAGCGACGTACCGATCAAGCGCTCTCCTGATGAGTGAAGGTCCTGATCACGTTCGACGCCATTTGTTAATTGTTTCAATAGTTGCAAAATGAAAACAATCGCCATTGAGGCGTTTTGGGTGTTTATTTGATACAATTTAAATGCTCAAATGTTGCAGAACTCCAGTACACCACAACAAACCGTACCACTCGGTAGTCACTCCCTGCGAACCTTTGGATGTCATAATTTTCCCGCTGGCCACCGAACATCCTGCGGAACATCTGCATCATCTTCCCCGGCGGCCTGCGTGCGCTGAACGGTGCGCTAACGAAGCCAACAATAACTCACACCGTGTAAGTTTACATCCGACTAAATTATGTTCCACTTATCCTTGGGCGACCGTGGCCCGACCGACCGCCACCGCGGCTGTCGGGCGATGTAAAAATACTTTTGCGACTCATTACTCCGCCCGGTAGCGGCGGAGTCCGTTCTCGAAGAAAAGTTTTCGGGCCGTCTTCCCGACGAGGCCTAGTTGGCACATTTCCACATGCTGTTCCACGCCGAAGAAGAAGACGACGAGGACCTTCGTTCTGGCGCACCGGAGGTGAAGGAGAAAATTTGCTACCTTCCTGTTCCCGGTGCGTGCCACGCGAACGGCCGTGGTAACCGTGCCGAGCACCCAACAACCCAGCTACAACGGAAAATCGCCACTTTACAGCACCGGAACGAGCTAATTAAAAACACTTGCGGTGCTGCTGCTGCTGCTGCTGCTGCTGTTGCGGTTTTTCCCAACAACGTGCGGGATGGTGCCATGCGCGGAAACCCGGCCCCAGTAATATCTTCATATTCCCGGTGGAGGAGTGCCGGAGGGGGCTCTGAGGTTTACTGTGGCATGTTGCACCACTTGCGTGGTAGTTGAGCCATACATCAGCGGAGCCGGGCGGGCGGCCTTACTGTCGGGTGAAACGAAGTGAACAAAGAAAGTTTGTCAAGTGTTGCCCAGAAGGAGCCAAAGTTCAAACGATGATTTCATAACGGCCGGGCTTCTGTTGAGGGAAAACAATAACTTCGGCGCACCTTCCGTGCCAGAATGTCAGACAGCCAACGGTGGACACCATTTTCTTTCGTTAATTGTAACACATCAGGCCTTCAACTGAAAATGAGGCGTTTAGAAGGACCCCCGAAAACGGTGCCCACAACTCACAGCATCAACTGACAGCATGACAGGCTCAGCGATGCAAATCGCTCCGACTTCACTTTGGATAAGAATCCACACCGCGAACGGGAACTGTAAATTTCCCACCACATCAGGATCGCTTGCGAGTGGGCCAATAATGTGCGAGAGCGAAACAAAAAAACGGAAAAAGGCCATGGCCAGGGAAAATCATAATGAGAAATCTGTCACAAATTTGATGAAATGTCAATATTTGCCAACACGTCGGATCTTCGGGGTTTTTGTTTTGATTTTGGACGCGTTTTTCTCTCGGTCGGACCTTTCGCACCGCGGGTTGTAGCTCGCGGTGCGCTTTACCGTTCCACGTCCTCGTCCTCGTCGTGGTCTGTATGTTGGTGTCACACTCACGTCAAACCCGGGGCCTCTGACAGGCCCCGGTTCCCTCGGGGGTGACCGGCTGAGTTGGTTCTTAACTTGCAATCTATTTCACTTTTTTTTACTGTCTGAGCTCTGGGCCGTGTTCTTTGTTTTATTTCACCCTCGGCCGGTGGTTTTTTTTCCATTCGATGCTGTGTGTCCCTGGTGTCAGGATAACGTCGTCGCTACGCCGCGCCGTGCTCAAGAGCGTACTTGGCCCCTCTTTAGCCGCCCGGTGGTTCGTGGAGATGACTGTTGAGAGAGAACAGCAGCACCAAAGTGCATCGTTTGCCGAGGCCACGAAGCCAGCCGCTGACTGATGCTCAAGATGCTGCCACATTCCGTTCTTCTTGCGCTCACCGCGCACTCTTGTTCCCGTTTTTGATCTCCATCGTCCGGGTTGGAGTTTTGAAAAAGCCATTATTATTTAAATAAGACAACCCAATTGACGTCGGACGCCCTCGTAAGGCTCTCGGTGACACACGAGGAATCAAAGTTTTTCGATAAACAAATGTGCGCATCGAACTGAATCTGACGGAGGTTAGCATTTTCGGCCCGGGGCCCGGGGTGTGGACCGAAAGTAAATAGAGTGTTGAAGTACACGTCCCGTGCTTCACGGACACGCCAGCCGAACCGTTGCGCAATCACGCAGCACGCCAGGACACAGCCGACGCGTGACGCGGCTCCTCCCGGGAAAAAAGGGTTACGCCAACACCCACCCACCCACCCAGTGCCCGGTGGAAAGTTGACATTCTTTGCTTGGCTCATCACTTTTGACACTGGCGTGTCTCGTGAAATGTTTCCCTATCACTTGACGGCGGCCAGAGCAATGAGGCGCCGCCGCCGGCTGCGTAGGAGCAAAAAAAAAAAACGGCCAAACGGGGGCTGCCCAACTCGAAAGGGGTTCCTCACACACAAACCTCAAACACGCTGGCGGAGAAAATTCTTGTTTCGTTTTTATGACGCGCACACATGCGATTGGTTTGTGGAAAAACTGTTGACGAAGGCAGAAGCTGACAACTGCTGGCAGCGGGATGATGGGTTCCTCGCAGGGATAAAGGGTTGGCGAACGAGCGGCGAAATATGTCCCTTCAATTTCCACTGGCCTCGAAATGGTGTCCTTTCAAAGGAAGGCAAGTTTATTGAGGTTGTATAAAGAAAGCCTTTTTGAATGATTTTTTGTTAGTGACAAACGATTGTGGCCAAACGTTTAATGAGCTGTATCAATTCCACTCGAAGGATCTTATAAGCCCATTCAGTTGTTTATTGGCCTAAAACTTTCTGTAAGCTATTTCTAAAAATTGTTATCTGAGAAATATTTCTGAAGGTTTTACACATGTCGAAACAAATGCAGATTTGTCCCTGCAAATCCCATCCTAAGCAGAACACTAGGCGCTTAAAATCCTAGGCCTTTTTCATGTTCAAGCTTCTAACTGCTCGAATTAATGCCCTCTTCTTACTAGCCAATGTACACTTGCCCGGACTTAAGTGGAATATGGGATGGCCTTATGTCTTATGTCTGAGAAATGTCTAGACCCACGATGTATTGAACTTTCACGTGTCCTTTAATCAGTGTAAGATCGTTTTCATTTTTAAGTTTATTAGCCTTATTATGGACTCTGCTCGCTGTCTTTTTTGTAATATCTTTGTATATGGCTTTTAAGTTTTCATTTGCTTAGTCTAAGTGTCAATAAGGCTGCTTGACCCGTTGATTTAATTTGAAAACAATATTCAATCTTGTTGTTTCGACTACTTCTGAGCCTGTTGCAAACGACATTGTTGAATTTCTTATAATTTTTATCAAAGTTTTCAAAATAATTCGCTTCAGAAAATGGTTCGAATTAACACTATTGCAACGTTGTATCAGATTTAAACCTATTCCATTCATACTAAAGTATGTGCTGATTCGATCAATGAGTTGATTGGCTTTTAAATCATATCCTTTTGGTCTTCACAAAAATGCTTGTGAATTGAGCAGAGTATTAGCTTATTTACAGCCACAAAACCATGCATAGTTTCGAACAGTCTTACTTAGTACAATTTAAATTTTATTGTCAGAAATATTGAACAATAAATTTGCAACGAAAACGTAGTTCTTAGTTTCGCGAAAAAAGTTGCAGGATCTGCCCACTACTGCGCAATAGAATCAGCTGTGAACCATTCGATATTATTGGGGACTAATTTTGGGGTAACACCAAAATTCAAAGACCACCTCTCATATAAACGGCTTCTACAGCAACTGAGCGCTCAGCTGACGGCGAAAATGCCCAAGACACGGGCCAGAACGAACACACCGCGGCTGCCAGACTAACTGCTCGTAATTCCTGTGTAGTACTACGAGCTACGTGCCAATGCGACCAGGGCTAACAAAAACTTGCGCAAAAAGGAGATAAACTGTGCCGGGCGGAACAAGGCTGGGTGCCGCCACACCGCCTATCGGCCATCCGACCAGAGAACGCTACGTCATTTGAAAGTCAAATGAAGCCTGCCACGGCTCCGCAGCCCCGGTCCGGTGCACGGCCCGGCTTGAATGGCCACAACCTGTGTGCACGCTCGGTGAATGAATCCTCCCGCCGGTCGTCCTTGCACCGGGCCGGGTGTTTGATTTTTCTTTTGCGTGTCCCACGTGACGTAGCGTGTGTGGCGCGCGCACCGCACGCTGTCTTATCGCAACAATGGTTTGTTGGCGAAGAAGCAAAAAAAGAAAAATCACGGAGTATCGAGAGGGGACTTTTTATGGGCTCCCGAAAATGCCACTAATCAATCGTCGTCTGGGGGCCACCGAAGCAACTAGTGGCGAAATGCACCAGAAGGTTGCCCGGACTGGTGGCCGTTCGCCCGCAAGGAACCGCCAGGATACGCCCTCCGTTCGGGCGATTTGGAATTCAAATTTATTCGTCACGAAATTCCACACACCCCTCCAGGAGCCGGTGAACTTGACCTGCTGGCTTAGTGAAATTGAAATATACGTCATTTGGATGCGATCTGAGTCGCACACCAGTTGGCCATCTTTCTCGCTCTCCGTCTCGCTCTGGTTCGAGTTACTGCGCAAGGATCCGTTGTGCCTCGACTCACACACGAGGCCCGTGGCTCACTGACACCACCGATTTGGCAGTGAAAAAGTGCCGAACGGAGGGGCTTCAGACGGAAAAAAGCGCACGGCACAATCCTGGACGGAACTAGACACATTCAGGCACACACTCTGTGGCTCCTGGCGCAGGATGGCGCTGGCTCCAGACATGCGGGTGTGCAAAACTATCCGGTGGATGTGTATTCCGTATTCCGGGCGAGCGTTCCGGGTTCTATTTTACGACCGCACGGACTCCGCACGGAAGCCGCATGCAGTTTTGGGTCCCGACGACCCCGGCGTGAAGTGCATGTTGAGTAGATTTTCACGCCTCGGCCCCGGGGATCGATGACCTAGTGAAAGTGAAACCTCATTCGAATGCTGCAACCGACCGTCGCCCGGACCTGGCTTACGTGCCCTCGCGGAAGACGCATTTTGACACATTTTGCCGAGCCACAGAAAACCGGTAGATAAAGGGCAGTCCGGTGCAACTGCACCCGTCCCCATAAGATACCGCCGATACAAAGCGGAAGAGCTTTTAAAGTTCGAATCCCAACCGAACCCGATCGACCGATTGCAATGAATACCGGGAAAATGGCACCGGCGGGAAAAACAATAACACCACCGTGGACCGGTTCGGGCGCAGGCGGCAAGAAAATGAGTTTACGTATTTGCATTTTGTAAACATAATTTTCATCCGGCCGTGCGCCGCTCGGTGATGTGGGAAACTTAAAACTAACAGTCGCGTGTACCCCATGGCCCCTCCGTGGAAAACGGGGGATGCCACAAAAAAAAAGGCCCCGGAAAAAAACGTACCCCAAAAACAAAAACAATCCATTACGGGGCGGTCCGTGCAAAAAATCCGTGAATCCAGGACACCTTTGGCCAGGCCGTTCGGAAGAGAGTGAGCTCGGCTCGGCTCGGCCGGATCGGTGGATCGGTGGAAATTGAAATTAATTTCGCAAACCGTTTTATTTTTATTTGCGAAACTCTTCCCGATCTGTTAGTTTTTTTCTGACGTTGCCATTGCTTCTATCGCTTATCATTGCACTATCAGTCAGTGCCTCTCTGTCTGCCTATCGCTCTCTGTGGCCCTCTCGCTTTCGCAGTGCATTTTCCATGCAAAGTGCTTTAGGCGGTTCGTTCTGCCGGCCGTGACAATTCCGTCAGTGCTCAATATATTTATTATCATGGAAATTTATTAATTTTACAAACGCAAACAAAGCCGACCGAGTCGGAGGGCCCGGAAGTGAAACTAAAAGCGGAAAATGTCCGGACAGGAAGCACGAAACGATGCAAAAAACCATCATTTCAAAGGAGTGGAGACGAGTAACAGAAAAAAAAACAGGTTAAACTCACTCACGGGAATGCAAAAATAAAGCAACAAACAAACGGGGACAAAAAGTGGGCATATAAACAAAAAAAAGTGCACCGATGCCAGTGGTTTGGAAGCCCGCGACAGGCGCACGCAACGGTGGAGAGAAATTAATTATTTTTCCAATTAAATTTTAATATAAATGATAAAAAGGACCGCGGCCGGTGCCGTATTTGCTGTGCAAATACATTTCTTCTGCTACTGGCCGTGAGCAAACAACGACGGACAACAGCGTGCAAAAAAACGCCGAACGAATAACAAGTGTCCAGCCCAGCGAACGCTTTTATCTTCTTCCGTGCATCGAAATTGAACTCACTGAACCATCCGGCGATCACTTATCGCTTCGGTTGGGAGGTTGGAAATGAAAAAAGGACATCACGCATCCAGCGTTCAGTTTCATTTCCGGTGCGCTGCCCGGTCAGGAATAAAACATCCGGAACCAAAACAGCATCCATCGGGGTTCCCAGTGGCTCATTCGAGCAGCTCATTCGGGCAGTCGTACTCAGCGAAGTGCGAAAAAAAAAGTCAAGCACCGCACGGCCACTGGCAAAAAGTGGAAACTAAAGCTGAAGTGCTTTACAGTAAATTACACCTTCCAGCGCACTTCGGGAGTGGCACCGATAAAAGAAGGATAAAATGGCACACACTCGATCGAGGTCCTTTTGGCGCGTTGAGAGGGCCCCTGCGAGAAGTTTCGTTCAAATGGCCGCAGGCTGAAAATATTGTCGACCACTTCACACCCAGCGCCGTGGGCCACGTGAAGGATCGCTTCAGCCGTTCGTTGGAAGGGTTGCCCCGATCTCGGCCGGCTTCTTGAGCGAACTCGAAAGGTGTCGAAGTTGTAACAATTGATACCGCGGGGCATACTTCGAAGTCTGATCGGAAAGCGGTCACCAGATGTAACCGGGCTGCCGGTCGCTGTGAAGCATTTTCCATAATGCACATTAAATGGGTTAGGTTAATTTGTAGAAGAGAAAGAAACGGATCAACGCCAACCGAGGCACCACCAAGGGCAACAACTCAATGTCAGCGGAGCGTGCAAAGTGTAGCTCCATGGCCTGTGCCACATTTTCCTTGCCATTCGGGGAACCCACGGGGACTTCTTTGTCTCCGCTGGCCAAGGGTCTGCCACTGCAGCTCACTGCGACAGCGAGTGACGCCAGTGACCTGAAGACGGAACGCAGACGCAACGGACGGAACGGAACGGCAGCCAGACTTCCTTAAATGACCATCGCCGAGACAGCATCGGCAGACGCAATGCACAGCCCGGCCCCGCGAAGACGACGAAGACAACGGTGCTTCTCCGTCTCCGTGGCAGGACACCGAAAAACTGAGATTTTTCACCCGATGCCAGCTCGATGATGGCTCGAAAAATGAGGTGAAACACCCCACAACGGAGTGTCCCGGCTGCAAACGAGCGAGCCGTTTTTAATCGATCGAACGTTCTCATTCTTCCCAACCGGACGGCGACTGCCGCAGAAGCCAGAACCGTTCCCACAGCCACGATCCGACCCGGAGATGGGATGGGAACGGACCGGGCCCGTGGTCAGGGCTTCGATTCTTCGCTGTCACGCTACGCGGATTGACAGACTAACGGAAGTCGCGGCCATCGAACGCCCTATCCACCAAGATACCGGAGACAATGTTTGCGCTGCGAACCTGAACCTGAACCTGAACAGTTCGCTACTAAAGAACTGTTTCGCAGAACTTTAAAATAGATAGTAATTTACTAAAACCTATACTGACCACCTAACATATTCCTGTGACCCGTTAGCTGAGCGAATTCAATTGTGCAAAACAGTAAACCAATAGAGGCAACTTTGGCAAGTGATGAAGAGATTTCGAGAGAAAGCCAACATCGCACAGACGACGCACGCTGCCATTCCACGCAGTGGACGTGAAGCTTCGCAGACAAAGTCACAACATTGCAGCGCGAGGATTCCGCACCGAAACTTTGCCGGTCGCCAGAAGCATTCCAAACTCTCCTCGATGGCGTAGCGGACGACGGGGACGCCTTCGAGACGCCATCGCAGCTGGGCACCGGTGCCCAGTTCAGTTTCCTTCTCGCGATGCACCGGCCACCGTGTCCGTGGAACTCCACTCATAATTGCACCACGAACCGCGCGAACGGTGGCGTTGTGATTTATTGCGACGCCGGAATTTGTCCCGTGTATCAATTAGGGACTTTTCGTCCGGCCATCCTTATGTGGCGCAGACTTCTGCGTGCGGCGACCGTGTGTGAATGCCTCCGTCCCGAAGAAAGCCGAGAACGGTTCTGCGAGGACCACAACATGTGTTTCGGTGGCCATCGTCAGTCTCCCCCCCCACAAAGCGAGTCGAACAGAAAAAGAAAAGATGCATCGGCGCATAAATCATCGTAATCAGGCGTCCCCGTGCGGCGTCGATACTGATTGTAAACTACGGTGCAAGCGTGGGATGTGAAATTCGACATAAATTAGCCAATTGTTGTTGTGCCGGGTGCCCGTTGGCGGGTCCAGGCGCTCTGCTTTCCGGTGGTCTAATTATCGGTTTGTTCCCCGCGGTGGCCAAGTCCATTCATCTGCTACCACCTTTGAGTAGGATAAGGGCCGGATCGGACTGAGCCTTCGCGAAGGGTACGCGCGATACGAAAGTGATCTTCACATGAGTCAACAATGAGTGTGTCTGTAAGAACTAGGGTATCAGGTTCTTCCTTACGTTGTAAAAAGGTCAATTCGGTTGTGATAAGCTCGTGACAAAATAAATAAAATAAATGATAAATGAATAAAATCAACTCAATGGGATTTAGCAGTTTTACTAATAATGCATTGGTAAAGAAATAGTTTTGTTACAAAAAGGCATTTTGAGCAAAAATTAACATTAAAGGATTAGTCAAAATGTCTTGTACTCAAAAAAGAGCAAATGTTATCTTTCCTGCCAATAGAAAATTTGTCAACGAGAATGGCAACCAAACTGTTGAAAGGAAGTTTTAGCTAGAGTTAGTATCAAGCAAGTGTGTGATTGGGTCCTGAATGCTTAATGATTAAGGTAGTATAAAGAACGAAGGCATTGTTAAGTCTTTTAAAGGGTCGGGAATTTCAAATTTCCAATTGAATAAAGGAGCTATTGGATAGATTCCGAACATGCCATAAATCTGTTTATTTGTTTGTTGAACTATGTTTTGATAACCTTTAAAAATGCTAAAATTTATGAAAAATGTTTTAGGATCTTACTACTAAAGGATAAAGTACGGTAACGCTACGATGAGAAAAAAATCGATATTGGGAATATTTATTATCACTTTGATTGTCGTTCCAAATAATCATAATCATTGAAACGGTATCGAGACCTCACCGTGGCTTCGATTTCGTGCGTGAACCGCGTATCGTTTATCCGTTTCCAACGAAATGCTGCGCCATCACGCGCACCGTACCAAGATCGTGGTTAATTTGCGAAACGTTTCCATTATTTTCTGCCCGCTCAGGACTTGCGGGACACAATAATCATCGTTATGATTCGTCTTCAAACGTCTAGCAAGCATGACAGGAAATCGTGCCGTTTAAGCGACGAAAATTGTTGCGCTTGCCAAACATCAGACGACCCAATGAAGCGGCCGAGCCATGGCCGTTGGATCGAACAATTTTCGGTTTCGACCTGCCAGCCAGCGGTGGTGGTGGGATCATCATTACAATGTAATGTCATTTGCGCGGAAAACGCCACATCCCTCACCGGGCTGGCCGTAAAAGCAACCGAACCCTAGCGCGTAGAAAGACGGACCCGCCCGGAGGGCGATAAATTTCTCTCCATTAGCCCACAATTAAAGCACGCAACTGTTGGCGAAACAGGCCCATTCTGCCGATGCTGGCGCTGGTCGCGTGCCTTTTTCTTTACGACCGATGCATTATGTTTCGAGCATGGTTTTTTGTTTCCTTCCGTGGCCGATGCTCGCTGGTTCCGAATCCGATGCCGTTGGGTCGATCCCGGGAGGCAGCCGATTGCAGCATGCGTCCGTTGCTAGGTGGCTCGACGGCCACACGGCCGAAGGTCGCCCTTCCGCGTGCTTCGGTCCCGAGGGAACGACAGGGAAAACTAAATTCCATCCACCCGGCCCGGGGTTGCCCGCCCACAGCCCGCCATGCGCCGGTCACGCCGGATGTACAATGCGTACGATAAATAATGATAATGATAGCAAATTAAATGTCAACGCCCACTCGAGTCAGTTTTTGGGTACTTGCAGCGTCCGGGGGTGCTTCTTACAGCGCCATCCCGGTAACGAAGGTGTCGGCCGCTGGGAGGGAATGACCGCGACCCCGGCGGATGGCGGATGATTTGCGCTGCCAGCAAGCGACGAACTCGCGCGCGGCTACAATTAAAGACTCGGCCAATTCGACCAGTTCGACTGCAAATTGTTTCCTTTTTGGCCTGATAATTATGTCACTCGGGGCCGTTCGACCATTTCTCGCGCGCGTGAGAGTGGTGCGTGTGGGTCATAAATAAAGTGCGGCCAAAGGAAGTGTCGACAGTGCAGAGACAGCGAAAACGGCGGAAGAAAGTGAAAAAAAGTAATAACAACCGTAGCGAGGCAAAGAAAACAGCGATTGGCCTCACGTCGGCCGTCCGGTCGGGTGCCGGCCGACCATCATTTATCATTTATGGACACCACGCTTCCGGTTCGGTCCATTCGGAAATGGCTTTAGTCCTGCGTGCGTGGAGGCCTTCAGCGACGTTTCATTGCCCTCAATGGGCGATCGAAGACCGATGACATTTCAATTTCAGGATCGCTCACGATTCGTTTGGCAGTCTCGATGTTTCGAGTTGATCGTGTTGTTGCTGCTCGAAAGTGCTCGAAAAATGTTTTAAATCAACCAACCAACGTCAATAATTTTGTACGGCACTTACCAACACCAGGATAGCCACTGCGCCTGTTCCGCGAGGCAACCCTCATCGGAATCGGAACAACATTTTGCATTCGCAGTCGCTGAAAAAACCCACAAAAGAACGCCGTCGGTTCGCTCGGAGTCAATAAACCCATGAATCCTTGCGCACCACGTCATCCAATCGAAGAAATTGCAAAATGACAAAAGACTCCTTCGATTGCACTTGTCCTGCGGCCCGACCCGTCTGCCCCCTCAGTCAAACTCACCCTCGGCAGGGACACGGGCTAAAAATTGAAGCAATCGCTCGGAGCAGTCTCCGGTGTGCCGTTTAATTTAATCGTCATCGTCATTGACTCCGGTGTCCGTGCAACAATGCGTTGGCCCGGGCGCGTCATCAGCATTATCTGCGTCCCGGGCAAAAAAGGGTGCCTTCGGCGAAATTTGAATACCGTCAGGGGGCAGAGCCCGACGCACCGCCGAAGGGAGAGCCCTGCCCTGGTCCTGGTTAGGGCCCAGGAACCCACCCTAATTTTCTCCCTGCGAACATAACCGACCACGAACCGTGGCGAACGCGCGCATCCGGAACCGGCATCAAGTTTTTATAGCACCGCCCGCCCGACCGACCGCCCGACGCTTGGCGCATCCTTGGCACATGCAAAACTGTCCTTCCGCCCTATCGGCGGGGGACGGCCCGACGGCGATGGGATGTGCCCCGGGTGTACAATTATGTTTATCTTTCTCAGCGGCCTGCAGGGATGCGCGTTGCGTTGCGCTGGCCCGCCGCTCTGTTTGTTGGACAGGTTCAAAAAGCCGTGAAAAATAACATTTCAATCCAAAGCAACACTGTGTGCCTGTGTGGGGGTGTGTGCAGGCGGGAAAGAATAACCATCGCCCCGGTCCCCGGGTCCCGGAGTTCCCGGCGATTGATGGATTGTGTGGCATTACTTGCCGTGCCGTTGCTCCTTTTTCCTTTTTTTGGCCCCTGCGCACCGGGACACACAAAATCCGCGAGGATGCGCATCCGGGTCCGGGTTTTCGATTAACCAGATTTTCCCGGACCACTCACCGGTGATCGCAATAAGCGTACTTAAAGGGACGTGCCCGGTGGAAAATCCTCGTGGAAAAATCGCGCCATTATTTCAGCTGATTCGCGGCCGCGTCTTTATTTTCTATTATTCAAAGTGCGCTCACTGCGTGTGTTGTTTCGGGCTTTTCTTTGGCCGCATTTCCACTACTAGTACGTCACACGGCCGGGGCTTAGCGCGTGAGTCGCACACCGGCAGCGGATAGTTTCCCAGTTTGCCGCCCATTTGATGATCCAATTTGCGGATTTGGACGCTCCACCGAGAGAATGCATTGGAATTAGTTGTGGAACTTTTCCAATCCGCAGTTTGTTCAATAATCCGGTCGATAATAATGTTGTGTTTGGCCACCCCGACCCGAATGGATGGAGCAGCATAATGGCACATCAATTTCTAATAACCGTTCTATGTCCAAGCTAAATAGCAATTTGTCTCGGACCACCACAGACTTCTTGACGGCACTCGAATTTCTCAACACTTGGGCCACACGCTGCAGTCCTTCTTTTGCCAACCCTCGGTCTCCTTGTTTAATTTGGCAACAACAGAAAACCGTCGTGGTCCTTTTGCCCGTGCCGAAAACGGAACGCCCGGTAGACGCCGGAGCTTTTCTTCCGCGTCCCGAAAACGATTGATGACAGCAGCGACGCTTTCACTGTCACCGGGTTGCGTGTTGTCAATTTATCTCAATAAATACACGCCACCGGGGCCGGGCCGGGGCGAAGAAGGACAAACGCGGGGCTGGGAAACCCCTTGCCGGCCGCGCGCCTAAGATCAAATGAGATGATTAATAATGTCATTTATTTCGCCGGAAGGCCCCACACAACCGGCGCATTCGGTGAGGCACGGAAAGCGATCCCAAACAAAAAAAAAGACCGGTGACCGGAGGCCTGGATCGCGGGGAGAACGGTGAATCGTGTGGTTGGCCTCGGCAACGTGGGACAAATTATGTATTTATCTCGGCCACTCGAACGAGGGCTCGTTTCAAACGGTGCCAAAAACCATGAAGCCTACCCGGGCCGAGGCATCCGCAGGGTCTCGAAGATCCTCCCGAAGGCTTCCCGGGCCCTGGACCGGGAGCATAATAAGACACGATAATTGCAGCAGCACACGCCAAAATAAACACGCCAGAGGACGCTGCTGCAGCCGAGGAACTCCGTGTCGTTCGGATCCTGCTCTGGCCGGGACCAGCCTGGCCCGGCCTGCGGCGCATGCTAAGCCCCGGGAACGCGAGGTCGCGTTGCGGGTCGTGGGATGAAGCAGCATCCAGCAAGTTCCAAATTGAAGGATTCCTACAATTACCCCCTCGGTTCGGTGCCCGCGAGCGCTGCTAAAACCCGATTGAACAAATTGCTCTCCAATTGCTCGGCAGCACCGTGACGTGCGGGCCGGGACCTACCACAGGGACGGCGGCCGGCGGGGAACCCGGGTCAAAAGAAAGGGAATCTTTCCGGAGAGCGCACCCGGATGATTATGGGGTATGTCGAAATATTTCAATTACTTCTCTATGAGCTGGCCCCCGGAACTCTCGCACTCCCGGGTTTGGCGGATTCCGGGAGGGCGGTCTCCGCGGTCGTCGCCAGATGGACAATCGACGGAATTGGTGTGGCGCCTCGGGCGAGAACGAGCGTTTCACGCAAAAACCCAACGCGGCCCAACCAGGACCCCGGACCTCGGGCTCTGCACGCTGCAGCGCAGGGGTGCCCGGCTGCGAAACCGGCTGCGGAATTATCCCCGGGCCCGGGTTTCCATTAGGAATCCGCCGAGAATTCGGACGAGAAAGTATTGAGCGGTACGCAGAACGGACGGAACGCTATTGTTAGAATCCAATTTTGGGCGAACTCTGCCCAAATTCGTCTTTTCATTGCGACAACTCTGTTCTTAGAATTGTCAACTGCGCGGGCTTTAAGCAATGCGTGAATTTTATGACCGCGGGGCCAACAAGCCTAAGACGTAGCAAGGCACACTCTAAAGCTGACAGAATTTTCACAAAAAAAAAACGAACAAATCCTGAAATGTTCTGAAGAGGATGTTCGAAAGGGTGAACAGATTTGCAGCATCCAACCAACACTATTGTTAACCATTAATCAATCGCTCAACGAACTCTTCGGAACAGGCCATCCGTCCGAGCTCTGACAATGTATCACGATCCTGGCAATTATACAGCCTTTCCCGGTTTAACTAAATACAATAAAAAGCGAAGTATGTTCCAATGTATCGTCAGTAAGTAGAAACTCTTCGGATAGAAGCTCCGCTTGAGATCCGATCGCTCAACTCACTAGACATAAAGACTATTGAAAGTTGATTGGAAAATCAACAAAAACATTATATTTTTCACTTCACATCAACACCATCAAATTGAAATTCTGCACAAAAATCAGATTTTAGTATCAAGCAAGTTGTATCTCGTGAAATCTCTGCCCAACATTATTTTTATCAAACAATCATTCGACGAACGATTAACATCACTAAAGTGTTCAATGGCTTTGGTTTGAGGATATTATTGATGCCATGAAATTCTCTTTCCAAAAGTACCACAGTCAATATGATATGCAGAGAAGTTGTGTCAATTTTATGTTATTGCAAACAAAGACCTCATATTTACACACAATCCTTTAAATAAATTTTACAATTAATCCCTCTAAACTCGCCATAATAAGTGCCCTTAAAATTACAATAAAATGAACCGCGAAAGTTATACAATAAAACCATTCCTACCAACTTTGGACCGGTCCAAACTCGATCACTCGAATCCGGCAACCCGGATTTCGAGCTCGACAGTGCTGTTTGTTGTTTCAACGTGACACTTTTCCCGCAGCTAAACAACAAACTCCCGGCGTCACTGTCGGCCAACAGTACAATGTAAATTACCGGTCGACGGAACTGTCGCCCCAAGACACACACAAACAAACACGGCTAGCGGCCGGCGGCCATCGCGACATGTGTGTCGACACTCTTGGTGACCCCCAGGTTCACCGGAGACATCTTCCGGTGGACGCTAGGACCCTGGACAACGAGCTTGCTCGCGACCGGAATGGACGACAACGAACGCATCCAGCTGCCAGGCCGTGAAAAGTCCTGTAACCGTCCCGAGGATTTGCGGCTGTCGGCGGGCAACCCACCCCGGGCAACCCTTTCAATAATTTATCTAATATTAAAAGTTTTCCCGGTATTAAAATCAACACCCACGATGATGAGCCCCGGTTGCGGCCAGAGTTCCCCTTTGCCGGTTCCGGGTCCGGGGTTTTAGCGCCCGGTGGTTGGAAAGGGTTGCGCGCCGAAGGGCCACCGATGATCCTTTGATGCGGTGCACCAGAACTAAATCATCCACCCGTGAGGACAGCGGGCGAAGGGCGGCCGTCGTTACCCTTTACCGGCAGCTCGTGTCGAACTGTTAACGATAATCCTTTTGTCTGGCGCCGGTGTCTGCGTGTGTGTCACTGTTTGATTAGAATCGGCCGTAAGGACTCGGGGCGCCGTGTAGCCGTGCAGCCATCTTGGCCAAAACCCAGGCACCCTCCGCGAAGGCGGATGATTATTTTGATAAATGAATCAAGTGCCGTGCCGCGAGGAGACCGGAACCCCGGGCGCCGGGATAATCGGAAACGCTACGAACCGGATGTAGAGGAAGTTAAATAAATGAGTTATGATTGGAGACGGATCACCCTCGGCGGCCGTTGATATTTACTTTTAATTTCGCCACTGTCCGTCTCACGGGAAGTCAATCAGACAAGGGCCCGCAATAAGTCCCACAATTTGGTGCCAGTTTTTGGCGTTATTTATCTGAGTTTATAAAATATAAGCTTCATAAAAAACGAAGAACTATCAATAAAAAACGTGAGAAGCATTATGGAGGCGCATCTTATCACCGCCAATCAACGAGCGGCCTTTTATGCCAGCGCCACAAAGAAGCAACGTTTTGTATCTGTGCAGTTATGACACATCGTTTGTAGCCAAGTGGCCCCGTATAAACATAATTTATTACGACCCTCAAACTACACCCGGGACTCGCCTGGCCGACTTCGGTCTTTTCTGCTGCCCAGCCTGGCGTGTCTTCAATTTATTTCCAATCCTTCCGTCCACGGAGTCCACGGGCGCACAACATGTAATTCTGGTAGCAGCCCAGCCGCTTGTCCAACGTCAGATCCGGGTGACCGATTACGGGAGGCGATTGATCACCGATCACTTGAGCGGTGCCCGAGAAGGACGAACGTCCACTGGAAGGTGTCTGGCAAGCGTCGATTTACGCCGAAACCGCGAGCCGCGAGGCTGCGCGACAACCGACCAGTGAGCAGGATTCGGGGATTAACCGTCAAGGGAACGTGAAAAATTATTTCTTTGGTTGATGCTCCTTCCGTTGCAGTTGCGGAATGGTTAAGCAATTTATCGCGTGTTGTGTAAGAAATTTATCAAACAACATTCGTTTTATTTTTGTGTAGCAATTAATCTACAAGTTTTTACACTTAACCCCTCAATGATTCGATTCGCGAAGGGTCGCTTTAACGAAAACATCTTCGCATCGGTCGCTGCAAAGAAAATGATCTGTCCGACTCCCGGGTGGATTCCGCCGGCTTTTGTACTCGATCAAAGTCATTACATTTTATAGCTTCTGCCTCGCGGCGTACCAGATTTCGGTGCGCCGCGGACACGATGGTGTCGGTGATATCGGGAACCTGTTGTCCGGTTTTGCAGCCTGCCAGACTTTGGCCTCGCAGAAGGCAGACTCATTTTCGGCAGGCAGACAGGCTTGCAGAAGAAGCTGATACGTATCGCCCCGAAAGATTGACGGTTGCCGCGGCTGGTGACGCGTCCTTTAGCGCGCTTTTTCGATGCGGTTACAAAACAAAAAGGTTCAAGGTTCCGAGGTATCGGATTTAACAAAACACTGAGTCCTTTATTTGGTGCTCTTGATCTCAAATATTCACTTTCATAAATGTAATGGCGAGCTGTTTGGCGATGTTTTGAGATGCAACAAGTACTCCTAAATTTCAGCGGCCTCACTCACTTCAGTCACCGTACCGAAAAACACACAAACCGGGGAAAGGGTTTCGTGGCCCTTCGCGGACCGGTAAAGGGGTTCGTTCCCGTCGGTGGCAAGAAGCCATGAAGCCGTGAACAACATCGCCATCGCTAAACCGAGAAACTCAACGGTTTCGGGCGCCCATCTTTAGCGTATCAACCCCTCCGAAGATCGCCGGTCGCGCACGCAGCAGACGCGTCGGGACAGAAAAAAGAGCAATTAAACCCCGGCCAGGCCGACCCAAAACCCAACGCCACCCACGGTACGGTCGATGAAAACGTTTCGAAATTAACTACTCCCTCCGGAACGGGCTCGAAGCGGGCTGATCATTAATCAAACGCTCGTTGGCGGCCCCGGAATGGTCGAATGCTAATCCGTCATCATCGCGGCCCCGGCCACGGTTCCGTGCGCGGTCTCGTGACACGCGGCACGCGGCCCCGTTTCCGGTGCGTGCGTTCCACCGTGCGGACACCGGGGTGTTTTAAAAACTATTTGTCACCGCTTAAATAGGCGCGATGAAAATGGCTGGCTAAAGTCTCTTATCATCTCCGTTCCTTTCGGTGGCGGGAAGGCTCGGCTTTTTTGGATTGAGTCCCGAACGGAAGGATCTTCTTACCGTCGTCCTCTGGCGACGTTTTGCCACCCCAAAAACCATTCGGCGTAATTCAGCGCGCCTGTAGATGAGTAAACTCCCCATGACTCAGGATCACGATCCATTGATTTCGGTTCGACGAATTCTGGGTCGGTTGTCGAAACACCACAACAAAGTGGGTTTGCGTTTCGATCGAGCTGCTAAATGGAAACGTTTAAGCTTTCGACACGATAACGGGTTGACGTTCCGGTAGGCGACACGGTCGGTCGTGGCGTGCAAAATGCACCGATTGATAAAACTGCAATCTCCTGCCGGGCGACCATAAATCAATCGGCGAGTGGCAGACGAAGGCAAAAGTGGAAGATTAAGGACGGCCGAACCGAGCACTGACGGTGGGTCGTAAATTCGGCTGGCTCTAAGCGGAACACAACTGTACTTCTAATGCGCTGCGCACCTTTTTGGACATGAATTTTTTTTGGGGTTTGGCTATCAAAAAATGTTCCGAGATGATTGGGCCCCCGGTGACCAGGTTCAAACGCGCGCACACACTCGAGCAGAGCTCGATCGACAGATGACTTCCATGTTTCGGCGCATTCTTTGGCCACTTTTTATCACCTTACATTTTTCAGCCGCAGCGAGACACCCACAGGAACGATGTTGCGTTTATCTTGCCAGCGCGTCAGCGTCTTCTTCGCTTGCGCAAACGGCGAGATGCAACGGAAGCGCGAACGGAGCACAGATTGTGGACCGACAGTCCGAGTCCGGCCCATCGTGTTGCCATTCATCTTCCGCGGCGGCATCGAGCACCGTGTGCGCTGCGATGCACCTACTGGCGAGTCCTTTTTGGCCGTTCCGTTTTTTTAGCCCGTCTCTCGGAGGACGGCCAGTGGTACGGAGCGGTGGCTCCTTTCGGCTCCTTAGCGCTGCATTTTTAATCAAGTCGTAAATGAGAGTCCCCGGTAGCCAGCTACCGGAATTTAATATGGATGTCATTAAAATAGTTGCTCCGCGTCCGTGGAAGTGGATCATGTGCCTGGCCGGCGCACATGTAGCCGTTAGATTGAGATGGAGATTTGTGTTTTTTTCTGCTCCTTCTCCGTTCGTTATTAATGAGAATCTAAATTTCTGTGTTACCTTCGCGGCGCTTCATTTCGCGAACCGTCGTGGGCTTTACGTTCGCACTGCTAACCCTTAGCTGTGGTGCATCGTCGACAGGGCGTTCAAAGTTGGGCTGGTAAAAAGAAGACAGCGACAGCGTTTCGTACACAAAATCGGGCCCGTTGGAAGCGCGTGGTTTGTGGCCGTCACACGCGAGACACGGGCGGAAATGTAAGAAGAACCCACGCAGCCCACAGTCAAACAATGAAATTAATCATAACCTTCTTATTGACGTTGCAGCGACGTTCAACCTCCTCCAGATCCCGGTCCTGTGGGTCGATCGTACAACCGACGGGATCCGGTCCGGGTCCGGGGGATTTGTTGAAAAAATAAACGCCCGTTTGCGTTGCAATTGTTCGGATTGCCGTACGCCGGAGAATGAGCATCCAACCTCCAGCTGCGCGATTGTTTCCTGCGCGTTGACGCCGATCTCTGGTCTGGAGCGCGTTCTTGCGGGCGGGGTTCCTGACTCAGCGGGCAAAGCGGGCTGGCGGGCAGACGGGCGGCTGGGCAGAGGGGTCAAAGGAAAGTGTAAGTGTCGGGCAAGAAGTCTCGGAGACGGAGACGAGATTGATTCGATCGTCGAAACGGGGTTGCTCGTGGTGCAACGAGCGTGCCCGAGTGACGAGTTGACAGGGCCGAGATGTAAATTTATTGTTAAATAATAAACAAGAATAAGGTCACACCCAGGTCTCCGGTTCCGGCGCCGTGCTGGAGCGGAGGTCCTGCGCAGCAGTCTTGGTGGAACAATTGCCGTGCCGGTTTCGTCGACGTCGCACACAAACGGCAAATCAATCTTCGTGCCGAGTTTGGTAATATTTTACGCGATTCTAGAGTTTCGTTTATTTATTAAGAAAATATTAAAGCTAAGACTTTGCTACACTGATTAACGATTGATGATTGAAGGAAAGAAGTGACGAAAAATTGTTAAGAGTCGATCGTCTACGATTCTCAGGTGATCGTAGCCCAAGTAGAAAGCAGCGCGTTTAAAAGCTTCAGGCCGTTACGTTATTTTTACGATAAAATTGTTGTCTTTTACATTAAAATTGACGCCTGTAAAATTAACACAAAATACAAAGATGTATGCCGAAGTGGAACATGAAGGACCTTAATTTGCGCAATGTGGCACTGACGGGAAATACTTCTGCGCTCGGAATCTGCGTCGTTCGCACGACGTTAACCTGAACACAAAGTTGCGCTGTGCTGTGGCCAACGTCACCACGGAGCGCCACCTTTGCAAATATGGCCTCATAATAATATGACCTGCTAACTGGTGCACCGGCAGCGGCAGACATTCGCCCCATTCGCGTTTATGTACTGTTTAGTGCGCGGTGCTCGATCCTGCACCCGATAGGGCGTCCCGAATGGACAGAATGTTGAAAAATTAAGATAAAAGCCGGTATTCGGGAGGCGAACCAGCGCTCGGAAGCCACACATAATTATAGACATTCATACACATTTTCCGAAGTGACCGAGACCAATTTATCAAATCATGACACAAACACGTTACACTGGCACGGACACTGCGCGGCCCAGAAACCGGCTGCCCTGACGGTCCTGCGCGCCATGGCTGCGGGCGCAACACTTACCCCGCCACGGCCATTTATTTAAGTTTGCCCTCGCGGGTTGATCGGCGTGCCCTTTTCGGGGTATGCTCCGTCCCGGGTCCTTCGAGCGAACGCCGGTTGACCCGGTCCCGGGACCGGTGGCGACAAAATATTGTAATCAATTTTAATAAACTTTCGACCAGCAAGTTTCGCACAAAGAAAAATTGAGGGCTCCAACGGAAAAGGGTCCCACTCGAGTCCACGAAATTTCGGGACCTCAGGAAAACCGTCATCATTACCATCGGAACCCGGTCGGAAAGCCGCACTGTCCTGAGGATGACAGTAATCGAAGGTATACGAATCGAAGGCCTTTACAGTAAATTTTGAGACTCACAAAAATATGAAACACAAAAAAAGGAAGCGGACAAAACATGGTTTCGGTTGATGGCAACATAGGTGTTTCGATGTGGGAACAAATTTTACAAATTCTCCACTTGTCCCTGCTCGCTTCACTGGAGCGCCCTTGTGAAATCCATGGGCTCTTTTTATAGTCGAGGACGGCCCGGATCTCTCGCGAAGACATTGGCGAACGAGACGAACGCCAATGAATTAGTAATCAATCGTACGACCGATCGCTGGCTGGCACCTTCCTTCAACCGCGACGGCACGGACCTTGCAGACGCCAGCCAACCAGCGCCTACCGGTAACGAACCGGATCGGAGACCATCTGGTAGCCCCCTAGGCTGGGCCCTGCAGGCGCCACGGACGGCGCTGGTTGGCGACATGATCAGTTCCACGCAGCTTCCGAGGACGAGTTCGAAAAAGGAAACGCACTCGAGAGGCGGGGGGGCGAGAGCGAGGAAAAACGCGCCGGACATGGCCCGGTGCAACATGCGCTTTGCGATGAACCGGACGCCGGACGCCGGACGGTAATGTAAATCAAAGGGGGCCTCTGGGGCGCCATCGCCAACATTCCCAGTTTAGACATAGGCACGCCATTCGGGTTTTTCCCTTCCCTCGGGCGGCGGCCACTCCGTGCGTGATCGAATGCGTGGCCTACGATTTGTTAAATAATTGCGAGCCCTCCGGGAACCCACGGGGTTTCTGAGCCCGCGAGAGTCGCGAGAATGAAAATGAAACTTTCTTGGCCGCCCGCAACGGGTTGTTAGGATCGAATTCTTGGGCGTTCTTGGGTTTGTTTATTGTTTATTCAATTTTATGTTAGTCTTCGTGATTATTTTCTCTTTTGGATCTTTAAATGAAAGAAAGTTGGAGGATTTGGTTGTCAATCTTCTGAGGATTGCTTATGAAAATTTCAGTCGCAATCGTTTGAGTAAGTTGATGTCAGTGTTTTTTTGTGAAAATGAACAAGATCGAGGATCGGGCTGATATTAAAAATAAACGATTTTCAAAGGAAATACCTCTACGCAAACCAGAGATGAGATGGGTTCTATGTATAGATACTCTGTATCATTATTTCCCACTGTGAAATTTTGGGTCAACTGAATTTAAATGTGAAAGGTTATGATTATTTTACAAAAACGTGTTTCCCGCATTTAAAATCAACAATTAGACATGAGAAAGCTGTCATGCGGTTATCATGTCGAAAATCCACGAAGAATGGTTCGAACTTACAGGAATGGTGGAAAAGGGTCTCGCAGCTTTGTTGGGTCGGACATTTTTCAACTCACTCTCGAATTATTTGTTTCTGATTAAAAATCTAATGATATTTGAAATCAATCAAACGGCCAATATCGTAGTTTGAAGCACGTTACACAACACTGTGTGTGCTCGTTTCTCCTGTTCTATGTTCGTAAAACATGCCCGAGGCCTGTTCCGTGGGCTGCCCATAAGCCGTGCAAATGTTGAAACTTTTGCACGCCCAATCCGACACAAATCGCTTCGCTTACTCCGCGCTACATAACGGCGAAGAGGCGAAACTTCTTTAAGCCAGTCGCCCCCGGTACAGGTAATCCATCGGTCCTTCGGTGGCCGCAGCACCTGCCGCGGAAGCGCCGAAACAGACGTTCGCTGTCACACTGTGCCACCGCCACCACAGTCAAATTCGTTCATTCCGGCCGCGGTGACTCCCGCGGGGAATTTGTGAGCCCGGGGGGACTTTGGGAGAGAAAATTCGGCGCTTTTAGTTTAGCATTAGATTCCGACGACTACCGGAGCTCGAATTCCGACTCCACTTTTTATTCTACGCCACCAGCAGCACCAGCGGGCAAACAGCCTACCAACCAGCCGGGATGGGTGGCCACCCTGTGGGGCACCACCGGAGACCGCATGGAAAAGCATCTCAAGACGGCCGCCGCCGTCCGTACGAAGCCTTCCGCTTCGAAGAGGCCGAACCGAAGAGGCCGTAAAAAGACGACAACGCAAAAAAAAGCCGAAGTAAGCGAAGGCGAGGCCCAAACGAAAGCATACATACCGACCGGAACCGGTGCTCCGGATAGCAGAGCATAACTACATAAATATTCAAATATTTTAACATTAGTTTAGGTAAATCCGCCGTGCGCCCGTCAGGCCGATGTTTCTTTCCGTTCCGTTTCGGGCGGCAACCACCAATCCCGGGACCCTTGCCGGACTCTGGAGGAATTGGATTCGAAATCCGGCCAAAGGCCTGCCGCCTCCACACCCCCTCCTGCCCGTCAGCTCGTGCGCTCGTGAAAGGGATTTCCTTTTTCGCAGTGCAGTTTTCTGGAGACCAATTCGCTTTTTTCCCAATTCCACGGCCCCCGAAGCTGAATCGGAGAGCCTCTCACGTTCTTACAACGTGCACGCCTTAAGTCCACCGTGCCTTAGATAGCCTCCTCCTGCGCTGCTGCCGTGAGCGGGACTTTAAAGAAGATTCCGTAAATATTAAAGGGATCTCGTCCTCGGCGCCATTTTAAATTATTGATGAAACCAAGCGGCGTGCCGTGGCCGGGCGGATCTGGTATCTGATTCGGCGCCCGGTGGGGGCCCTCGCGAATCGCTTAATTTTAGTATGCAAATTATGCTTTCACGCGAACAGGTGTTGAAGTGGGGAGTTTTATGTTGTCTTAAGAAAATAGCGCCAACTTTTGCGTTGCGATTTGTTTCGTGGGCCACGTTCGGTGCCACGTTATGAAAAAAAGAAACACCTCACGACCCTATTTTGGGGCCCGAAAAACCCTTTCTGTTTTCGGCCCCACTGTGGCCGGCAATCGGAGAAAACTCATAATATGATTGAATAACTCGCAACTCGTTTGCGCACAACCTTTGCTAGGTCCCTAATGTGCCGGGGTTTATTGCACCAGGCCGGCCGGCCGGACACTTCACGGAAAGGTTTTCCGGTTCGGGTTCGGGATTCGGTGACAAATTTCCCAGGAGATTCTACTTTATTGAAATGAAATAATTGAACGGGGCCGTGAGAGGGGCCCGGGCCACATTAGCAGCGAAGGAATCTTGCGATCCCTGTTGCCCCCCCACCGATCGATTGGCCGATAAATTTCTGTTTTGATTACTTTCCAACATAATGTTTATCGGCCGGCCAGAGCGAGCCAGAGGTGTCCCGGTAGTCTGCCCCGTCATCAGCTTTTTTCCCGCCCGTCGCTAGGTCGCGAGGGTTAAGATCTGGTTAAGGCGAGAACAGGCGGGCCCAGCAACGTGGGGTGGCGTTCACGTTCCATTTCACGCTCATCATTGAGGGCAATTTATTAGCACAAGTGGTTTCTCGCCTTGTGCCACCGCACACCCGAGTCACGGAAGGATTTGGTACCCACCCGTTTGGCACCTACTCTCGGTCCCGGGAAAACCAATTCATTTCGTGTGGATGTGTTTTTTTTTGCTTCGTCGGCCAAAGGAACCCTTTCGGTGTCATTTATCTCTCGCCTGGGAGTACGCAAAGCGAGGCCGCCGGCGCCGAGGGCGAGCCCTGCCGATTCGACTGATTCAGCAGGTTCCCGAGGCCGGCCCGAGCCGGGGATTCATAATCCTGTGCCGATTGCCATTAAATATTTAAAGGGACCGGCACGCCAATGGACTGCCCGTCCGTCCGTCCGTCCGTGTGTGGCGTTTCTTTCGAAATCTTTCACGCATATGTTCGGGTTTTTGGGCGCAAAATCGATCGAACGAGCACTAAACCGCACCGCAACAACACCATCTGGAGCGCGGAAATTCGATGTTGCTCCGGTGAAGCCGGCCCGATGGCGCTCCCCGGCACGCAACTCTCTAACAGGGTTCGGCCAAGAACGTTACCAAACGTGGCCGTGGCAGGCGAGCGTAACGTTTTTGATTTAAAATCCCACAAACGATGCGTGTGACACATGTCGATTGCACGGTTACTCGGTGGATTAGTATGTTCAGGCGTATTCTTTAAAACTTTACAAAAATAATTGATTCCATAAATCACACAGAGAGGCCTTAGAATTGTCCTTGCTGAGCGAGAAGCAAAAAAAACTGCAAATCTCCAAATGCTAACTCCTCGAAGTCGAGCCTGAAAAAAAAAAACGTCAGTCCCACAGCAACTTGATGACGGTACAACTTTTCACAGTCCACCGATAATGGCCACGTGACTTTTTTATGTGACCGCCCGGACAAAGCAGCACAATGGCCGTTATGCTTACGCCGTCGGCACACTCGGTCGGAATCGGAGCAAAGTCGAACACTAAAAACGAATTACAACAACGTCCACAATCGACTTGGGCGCAACACTCGAAGCCCCAGCTCTAAATAGTTAGGTAATGAATTTATCCAACAACATCCAAACGGGAAATAAATCCGATTCACTCAAACGCACCACGCATTAAGGATCTCCGCTCCGGACTGTGTCGAAACGCTAGCGCACCGAACTTTCGCTCAATCCCCGTTTCCTGATCTGATTATTTTTATTTATAGTTGCCGAACACTCTTTTGTTCCAATCACCGCAATCTGCCACTGTCCGAGGCTCCTTCTCGACCCTCGGCCCAAGAAAACTCACCACCAGGACGGGTCCATTATCTTATCCCCCGCACTATCACTGCGTGGCATCATCGTGTAACGTGTGTGGGGAGCAAACTCCCCGAGCATCCTCCAGCTCCCGGAGTGTTAACTAGCGAAAGTCTTTCGAGGAAAATGAGATAAAAAACTTTGCTTTACGCGTTACAGGTTGTTGATTGCGTTTGCTGGGGTCGGGTGGCCTCGTACTGGTCAGGACCTGGCCAGCAAGCCTCACGGGCGATAGTGGCTTTTATTGATACATCAAACAATCTATTATTTTATTCGATTAGGCTCTGGGTCCGCCAATCCGCTTATCGGATCAGGTTCGATCTGCTACTGACCCACCGGCCAACGGCAGTCGGTAAGGGTGAACCGTTTATGGACTGGCGTCCGTTGAGCTAGTGGTGTGATCTATGCTGAGACGGTGCCGGTTGTTTGGCAGTCATTTAAATAACAAGACAAGCCCCCGAGCAACCTTTGGCCGAGCTGCCGAGCGTCTTCACAGTTGTCTTGTAAATCATTTCCCGGCATTTCGCGGCATCCCTGCCTCCCCGAGGACATCGATATTTCATGCAAAAAACCGGGCATCTGCATTGCATCGGCGGCGGCGGTGACGATAACGGGTGCGCGAGGGCGATAAAACAAAAACCTAAATCCTGAACCCGGACGGCCGTACCGCTGCTGCGGCAGACCCGGGCCAAAACCGATGGCTCCCCACCACGGCCCCCGGGGGCGGCCATCCGCTATCGACAGATTTCGCCAGACGATTTATATGAGGTAAATTTAATGAAATTCAGCTGTCTGTCTTTCGGTCATCAATCAATCCGTCAGAAAATTTCAGCTACTGGCCGCTTCGGATGCCGCTTGCTTTTTTTTTCGCCGGCTACCGGTCGCGGCCAAACTGCGCTGCATCCTAAGCTGCACCCGGCGGCCGGCACACAGAAGCAGCATCCCGAGCGGGCGAATCTTGCTCGGTTCGGTTCTTTCCTTCGGTGCGAGAAACGTACGAGATGTGTAAGAGCAGCAAAGAAGTCTCGGAGACGTTGGGGCCATTTTCTCACCGGGCTTTCCCAGACAGCGGGCAGACAAACATTGCAGGGTCTCGCTGCAAGCCGTGTTGCCGAGGTGCGTTTTTCTTTCGCGTCGGCCGGGCGCCGTACCTCCAATCCTCTTGGTGGCCATTTTATGCTGCTCACCATTGTCTGGCGCTGGAGTGCGATAGTCGTTACCGTTGCTCCTCGATCGGTTGGACCACGTTCCCGAAGGCGATCGCAGCGTTGCCGATCGCAGATTGCGATCGAATGTTGATAGATACGCGATACGCGCCGGGTTGATTGGCACCGCGCGGAGGCCTCGGGGGGGAGTTGATAAAAAGACGGCGCATTTTGGCCACCGGAATTGTTTTTCTGCGCTTAGAGTCGAGCACACCCAACGGCGTACTCTGTATGCAATTTAAGTAATGGGATTTTATTTTCGGAAACTGTCAAATGCAGCCATACAAATATTAGAAACATAGTTTGAAGGGTACGTTCCTCCAATATTAAATAGTGTTTAAAACTTGGTAAAACATGTACTGAGTCCTATTATTTGATACAACACTTTTATGGCGAGAGTTTATGAGTAGATTTTTTTATGTGGTACAAACGATTTCAAAAGGACTCGTGAGGACTTGGAAGACGATCAAAGGCTTGGACAATCACAAGACCGACATCATTCTTAACAGGCAACCCAAAGGACGCTCTTGTCAACAATCTGTCATTGTTTGACTATTTCTTATTCCCTAAGCTCGAAGTGGCCATGAAAGAATCATTTTATGACGACATGCCAGCGATTCAAGCGGCTTTACCACGGTTATAAATCTATTGACAAATAAACGTCCATAACTTTTTAGTCTGTTATCCGACATGACATTGGATGCATTTGAACGAAGAAGAGCGTACCTATCAATCTATGTTACTCTCTATTAGATATGGCAGCGTTTTATTATTTTAAAATAATATTTTTCCTAGATTACCGAATTAACTGATTGCGGTTCCCAAACTATTAAATAATCATCAACACTCCAATTCAATTTAATGTTACATGTGAAGTAATGGCGTACGACCCAAAGTATACGCCAAAGTCGCACAGCGATGATGAAATTAGTTTCTCGCAATCGGTTGATTTGTGCGCCCAAATGGTGGGTCATTTGGTGGAAAGCATCGATACCGGTCTCTCCGGTCACCTTCACCGGGTTTTCCCGGATCGGCCTCGGGCTTCCCCCACGTTCGGGTTGCACAATATGTCCGGACCGGAAGCTGCGTGGCGACTTATGAGTGACCGTCGTCCTCGCCGTCGGTCGGCAACCCCCGAAGCGATAAGACCCCGGCAATGGTTCCCCCGAGAGGGTGTCAATAGTTAATCTTTATTACTTTTCCACGCTCTCTCTCTCGCTCTCGCTGTCTCGCTCTGTCATGCTCAGCCCGACGTCATTAAAAGAAACCTAGCGCTGGGCGCTGGCCCGGGTCGGGGTGGGCCGATATCCGAAACATAAACATTGCATAATACCGACAGCCCGGACACGGGCTCCCGTAATAGGAAATCTATCGGTGGCCCTGCCGTGAAGAAAAGTCACCTTCCCGCATTTTTCCGCAGCCGAACGTGGGCCGGAAACATGTGTACAAACACAACCGTACATTATCCCCGTGCAACAGCCGGGACGTCGGATAGGCCGCCGCCGAAAGGAAGTGCTGATTGACCGGCGAAACCAATCCGACGGCAATCGATTGAATGTTCTTCCCGGCGGCTCTTGAGCTCCTGTTTTTCTTGGTGTTATTTTTGGGGAGATTTGGTGTCGGGTTCCACCCTCCGCCGGTCGGTCAAGAACACGCAACATAGCGCCGCATTTTACACCCACCCCCGGGGCCCGGCCATTGTTCCCTTCCGTGCGGATGGCTTCTTCTCTCGCGCCGATTCCCGGCCGGGTCGTATCGATTATTATGGACTCCCAGAGAATTAATGTCAAAAGAGCAAACATCTTACGGGACGTATTACTTTCTGCCGGACGCCTCGAGAGCGGCGGCTAATGATCGGTGGCGATTACGGTGGGCGAAGAAGAAGCAGTGGTCAGCCGTTTGAAGAGTTTGTGTGCGTGGCGACTTGTTGATGTCCGATTGAGGGGATTTCGATTGCCGGGAAACGGTCGGTGCCCCGGATCCGGATGAAGATGTTTGAAAATCGTTCCGCTGATTTACTCGTCGATAAATGGCATATCGTGGATAATCGGCTGCGCAAGTGTCTCGGACAATATTTGGACACTTTCGGGAGGCAGCTGGTTTGATGTATGGGACCGGTCAACGGGGAGCAGAGAAAGGACATTCAACTGCTGCCAGAAATGGGTATCGGAATATTTACTCGCCATCACAGTGGTTAGCAATATTCCGACGGCTGATCACTGGTGACGCTTCAGAGTTGTGCAGTTTAAATGGTAGGTTTAACGTGGACTGTAAACTATCAAAAATATGTTTTATTGCGATATTAATTTAGTGAGTCATAAATAACACAAATGTTGTGAAAAGTTCCAGGTAACAAAATCATTTTGAGGAAAAATATTAAATATTCAGATAACTAACTTAAAGACCAAGGCACTGATCGCGAGTCTTAACACTCTGTCTTAGTACTTATCGACAGCATAGAACTGGAGAACATTGAAACATTGAAGTGGGAAATTAATGTTATTTAAAAGTTAATAAAAAATCAGAATCATGTGACTTTCATGGATTATTTTATTATATCGAAGATAACTTTGTTTTTTTCAATTGATAATCGCAAAATATTTTAACAGAACAATCGAACTGTTAGACTTTTAATCTGTAGGATTTCAAGAAATGAAAGTTAAAAAACCGACCGACATCATTAGTGTACTACTGTGGGAAACATGTCATGGGTTTTCTTTTATAGCTCAAAAATTGCTTCCAAATTTTTATTATGACCTTTAAAGCTATTATTTCTCTATTTAATATATCGATGTTTACATTAGTTCCAATTTTTGAAACGATTCGAAAAGTCCTTTTTTGGAACCCGGAACCCCTTTTTATGGAGTGCTTGAACACATCTTTCGTTTCGGCTCCCATCTTAACTATTGACTCTATACGATGTCCCTAAGAGCAATCGGGCAATTCGGGCAATCAGACAAATGATCACGAAAATGTGACGCAAAATCCGTTCTTCTCAGACGTTTCAATAGTAATAATTTTTGTTAACAACTTGACGGGTTGGAAGGAATTCAGCGACATACCGCACCACGATAATCGAAGATAACTGTTTCCGTCCTCCGTTTGCCCCCATTAGTACTGCTTTTTCGATTAATTTAAGAACCCGTTAATAATTATGATTTAAAACGAAAAAAAAATCCCTAAATTGAAGCACCGCTTGCCACTCCATGGCCAAGAGCAAAAATATTAAATTAAGAAATTCACTTTCTATTTTATTTACCACCCAGATTATGCAGATTACCGTGCAATCGGCAATAATCGTGATCATTCGTGATTGGGGCTTGCCACTACAACAACATTAAGCCACTTTTCGACCGACCCGACCATACGGCCCCCCGGCTCCCCACCGCCCAGGACCCCACAGCCACACATACACAATAATTAAATTAATCCAATTTTCGGTTCGTGCCAACAACCGAATCGCCGACGAATCTCGAAACGCCATTACGCCGTGGCGTGGCAGAAGAAAACGACTGTTGCACATTTGGCACTGCCGGTGGCCAGGCCCCGGACCGACGATGGCGTCTCGCGGGCACTTGCGAGAAACATTTTCCACGTTCTCCGAAACCATTAGCATCCCGGAGTTGCAAATCAGAACAAATGGCCCGCCGCCGCCGCCATCAGACCAGTAGCATCCGGCCGAAGGGAACGCTCCGGTTGCTCCACATATTTGTTGAACCCAACCAGCCGGTCGATTTGGCCCGGCCCCCGTTCGCAAGGAGTGTAAGAAAAAACAATGACAAAATAAAAGATAACAAAAGTCCCGGACGGATCGGACGGCACACGGGAGCGCAACCCGGCGAGCAACCCGTATGATCGACGAGGACGTAACAGTCGAGGGAAAATTGAAATCGATAATGATATTAGCATAATAAACCAATATCATCACCTGATTTCTCCACGCCGGTGTCTTCGGCGGCCAAACCGTCGGCGGCGAACCATTTCCCCGGATGGCCCCGATGTTTCGGATTGTTTCCGTTTTTCGTCCACCCCGGCGGCCTGTGACCCCGGCGCAGGCACCTAGGTTGGGTGTTTCGCCGATCAATTCGAATCTTTTAGCCGCGCGCGGTTACGTTGAGGTTGTGGTTTTTACGATTCCAGGTTCGACGAGACCGCTCCGCTCGGTAAACGATCCGAACGGGGCCCGTGTGTCGTTTGTGTCGAACACTATCGAACTATGCTGCCGGCAGAGCATCACCGTGTCGGCTACGTGACGCGGGTTAGTCCTTGGCGCACTGGCAACCCTCTGCCGGGCTTTTGTGGCGTTTCCCGCCGTCAATGGGCACACGTTTAGGGGTTGCATATTTTAGAATACATCAATGTGGGTTAACCCGAACCCGGAACTGTTGCTTGTTTCGTAGGAACTGCAGCAGTGGTGGCCAAAAACAATAACTTACTAAGGAGCAAATCGCTACCGATTCACGACTTTAATCAATAATTCCACTGAAGACCCATAGTTTGCCACAAACACATCGATAAACGCTCCGCGTGCGTTGCCCTCCCGATCGGTGGCTAAACATTTTATGAATGAACATACACCGCCGCCGGTCACCCAGGATGCAGTGGCCGCGCCGCTTCCTGGTGCAAAAGTTTTCTCGCACACGAATTTGGGTCACACGGCCGTGTGAGATGCGGCGGCGGCATTAGTATTCCTGGTGGCGCTAGAGCCGAGCCCGAGCCCGAGCAGTGTGGCATAAATATTTATGCACTCCTCGGGCCGGACGGCCGGGCACACCGAGCCCTCGGTGAAGCCTTCCCCAAAGGGTTCCTGGTGGCCCAGCGTGAGTCGGCGGAGTGATCCGTCGGGCACCCCCCCTAAACGGTTACTGACCTCGCAGGGCTGAAAGTGAGTCCTTCGTCGAGTCGAGACAGAGTTCTACTTTTTTCCCCCCGGAGCCGCTCTAATTAAAAGATGAAGCGCGCCCGATAATGTCGGAGTGCGCCACGGATTTGTCATGTTTGTCGTGCGATGTCAAAGCGATGTCGCGTTGACAAGCGAGTGGAAAACCCGAGGGGAAACGATTCGGCAACCCAGCGCCGGAAAGACAGTAGCGCGCCGTAATGAGACGATGGATGTCGATAAGATTCAGCCGAAGACGGCTCGAAGAAAGCGCCAGCTGATAGATGGTATCAACCCTCCCAACCGAACCGGAACCGGAATGGATTGCCACGGGGACAATGTAACAGTAGCGACGGGACTACAACAACGACCGGGAAAAAGAAACCCGGGCGGGGGATCTTCGCAATACACATATTTGCATAACATCGCTCAGATAAAATATATTGTCGTGCCATCGTCTATCAGCGCACGGCTTTTGCGGGTGGCTTCTGATTCCGCCCTGAGTGGTGCGTGCGCCCATTTGCATACGTATGTGCTGGGCCATTTAGTGGGCCCGAGATGGAATTGCTTCCGCAGAAAGGCGGGAGGCTTTATTAAAAGTTGTAACGGGCGATGAAAAGTTGATCAAACCAAACGGCATTCGGGTTCACGGCTGATCACCACCGATCGCCATTTTGTTTCGTACAAGATTTGTCCAATAGAAAGCCATTGCGTGGCCACCCATCATCCCAAAAGCATCTGCTAATTAACTTTGCCCGCCCGGTGTCGGGTGGCTGGACTCCGCCTTTCGGAGGAAAATCAATCCAAGCACCAAACCCGGCCCGAGCGGATCCTGCGGAATTCGGTTCTGAGAAGGCACAACGGCCACACCGAAGAAAACGGCGTTTGACGGTGGAGGCGAGAACACGCTTAAGAGGTTGCTCGCTCGGCCACTAAGGCTAAGCCCTCGAAACGCGAGCGCGGTCCCCGGAACGTGCTGGAGTCCTTAAAATGTACGAACGCGCTTTCAGCACGGTGCTTTCCACTTGAACCGTTACGATTCGACGGCCACGACCCCCAAGATGGCCCAGGATGGCCCGGGAAAATGGTTCAGCCTTTGGTGTTCGATTTTTTTCCCGTGCCACCCGTGCTGTGGCTCAAGCCTTTCTGCGGGGGGGCGTCGATACTTTCCTACCCTTCGCCGAGAGGACGAGAGACACTGTGCCAACCGTGCGCATCGTTGGCGAATATTCCCCAACAATTGGCGTTGGCCAACAAGGACCGCTGGAATCAGCATATTCGTAACAACGGCCAAATTGTTCGTTTTAAAAAGAATGTTTCTTCGCCTGGAACGGGTGGCCGAATTTAAAAGGTGGCCGTCCGCTTGGCCTCTAGCCTCTAATGCGGGCTTATTTTGCCCAACGCCCAGCACGGCCACGCTCCACAGTTCGGGAGCGGAGAAAATTCTTCGGACAGAAATGAAGAAAAAAAACAACACGGACACCAAGAGCCTCGAGTCCACTCGAGCTGAGGGGCCGGGCCGGGGTCGGGAAAACCAGCACCGGCGTGCCCCGCAGCCCGGACGCAGGGGCCTGGTTGGCGGGGAAGCCAAAGAAACCCATCTTGTATACCCACACGTACGGAACGTTCGCTTTCTCCGCTGCTGCCAATCAATATTCTGCGGGACGTTGCTTGAATACTAAATATTTTCATCATAGTTTGGTTTACTTCGCCGTTCGCCGTCGACAAGACGTTTCCCGGCTCCTGTGCCTCTGTGCTTGTGTATGTGCGGATTGGTCCCGCGGCACTGCGCCATCATCCCACTTCTCCGGCCGTTTACTCCACCCGCCACGTTTCCTTCCGTTCCGTCGGTCCCTCAACCGCTCTCAATCGATATCTCGCCCAAGGAACTGCCAGGAGGCGCACACAGTTCCTTAGCAAAACACAGTCTCTGTGTGTGTTCTTTAAGAAGCACCTTGGGCTGTGCGGGGCCTCGGCCTGCGATGTCAGTCCGGTAGATTTTTCCACCTCACTCGGTCCGCCAACCGAGCCAACCCAAGTGTGGCGCTGGCGCTGATTGCCGTGTGGTGTTTCGTGTGGCGTCGCCACAAACAAAAATCCTGCCCTCGGGCTGACCGTACCAAAAGCCAACATTCGGCGACCGGACCGTTAGTTTAAAACGCACCATCGAAACTGAGTCTCAGGGCGGCCGAAGGCAAAGGAGTGTCCCACGACGTAACGAAGTAACGACGACACTTGCGAAAAGTAAGTAACTGTGGCCATAGGTCCCCAGACGAGTGGGCGAAATGCGTCACCACAGTGACGCCCGGACCGTTCACGAAACGAGCGTTTGATTGAGCTATCAAGAATAAATAATTGCTAGGCCAAAAAGTATCGGGTTACAGCCGACAGCCGGCCGAGGGTGTGATAATGGACCCGATTCTCGCGGGACTGGACTTCTGTTTTTATTTTTAAGGACACCACCACCCGGCAGCGCCATTTGAAAGTGGCGCAACTGTGTTTGGAAGCTTGGAAGCCACATCACCCTGCAATGATTACTTCAGTGGAAGTGTAGATACTCGGGGCCAGACTTTAATCTTTAATCTTCAAAGGTTCGTTATATTTTGAATCTTTCGAAGGCTAACAATCGTTTCCAGCGACTGGATACGAGGCTTAAAATGAATTGCACAAACATCATCTAGATAAATAGAAAGGCTTTGTTGATCCTCTATCCTTTTTCTGCAACGATTTGTTTCGTAGCATCAACAAATTGTTTTCAATTACTAAATGTTTCTATTTTACATGCTTTATTGGCCTCTTTAATGGCTCTTTGACTTTCGAATTCAAAACCAGGGAAATTGTTTTAAAATAAAAGGCACGAACTAAAAGCTCGGAAACGTTACCCCAATGGGGTAACATTCAAACTTTTATTTAAAATGTGGTCCGATAGCCCGACTTGAGTAAAATGTGCACTTTTTATGACATACTTTGTTGACATTGAAATGCCATTGAATTTGTAATATTATTTTAAATGCGCTGCAAATCAAATACACTCATTTTCGTTACCCACACAAATATTAGCACGAATGCCAAGAAACATTCAAAAAATTTAAAAGTTTCCTGAAATTTCTCAATTTCCATAACAATAAAAACAACCAAGTATTTGCTGAGAGAGTATTTTTTAAATCTTCTTCCGAGACCACTTTCTTGTAGATAATATACAGTATGGATTGATATTAATTAATAGATTGATAAACATTGTTTTATATAAAAAATCATATTTTAAAACATGATCAAAGAAGAAGCAAAGACCTTTACATGACCCACCACAGTGGCGTCTTACAATAATTTATGTAATGACATCTGAAAGATTGCGTAAGGATCACACATTGCTTTTCACAGTCATTGGTTCCTTTCCCGAAACAAAGTGCCCTTGGCATCGCTCTTCATTAAAAACTCTTTCCCTTTTTAATATTTTATTATAAATTGCCTCCATGAATGCAACGATTTAAAAGCTGAAAGTTATAAATTGCTTCCTGGTGGGCCTCCGTGCCCGTTATCCTTCCTGCGACCGACGGAGCAAATCGAAGCCTGCCCCGGACAGGATGGGATCGTTTTGTTCGTGTCGTGTCACAATCCGTAACCCGATACCACGCCCGCACCAGCCACCCATTGGGCAACCCCTTTCGCGCGTAACCCACTAAGCCGCGGCAACCCCGGCACTGGACACTGAGCCGCGTGAACACCGAGGCGCGTGAATAAAAAGATGAATCATGTCCTGATTTGCAGTCACGCGGAATGCCGCGGAACCAGGGGCCACTGGGAGCTGGTGTCGGGCTTAACACCTCCTTCGCCTTAAAAGGATTTCCGTCCCGCGAGGATTGACACTTGCGCCCTGCGCCACCAGCCGAGCCGGTAATTTTCCCGTTCCCGGCTCCGGCACGCCATGATTCGTCCTTTGAAGTCCTGCCTCCGGACGGGCCTGCCGTTCCGGGCCGTCACCTCTCACCCAGTGTTCACGGTGTCCGCACTCCGAAATCCGATTTGATTCTTATCGGACGCTGCCAAATCATCTGATAGGGCCGAGTTTTTAATGGAAAATCGCTCTCCCTTCACGACTTCCTGTCTCTCTCTCTCGCTCTGACGGACCGTGGCCGGAGTGGGCTCATGTAAGGGATGATTTGTGATTGTGAAACATTCCATTTGCGGTGCAATTTACGCACTCCCCCCTGTGGGCTCACCGCGGATCGGCCTCATGGCCCGCCGCGGACTCCCTTCGGGGAGTTTAATTATGGCATTTCAATATCACTTAATTAACACATTTAAATCAGCGCTTGACAGTTGGCTCATCAACGTCGGCGCGTGACACGTTTCGAGGGTGCCAATGACAGGTCTAAATTTGTCCAGCCAGAAGAAAAAAATTGACACAATTTGCTAATTATTCCCAAAATGACCCGAATCACAGAAAGTCATTCGATGCTTCCTTGTGACGCAAACTCGTTGTATGTAAACCAGCGTCAGTCTTAGCTCGCTGTGGGCCAAAGTCCGAAATCTCAAGTAGCATCTTCGAAGCGATTTCAACGATTGGCCAAGCGGCCAAACGAGATCCAGATCCGATGGCAAAAGGACCACGACAGACCACACGAAGGCGAAGCCGGTTATGGATTCAATTCCGAAGCAATCTTCAACCGCCCGGGCATCGAGCCATTCTCCGATTTACCCTTTGATTTTTTTCATATGCAAATGGCTGGCTGGTGTTACAATTTCATCTGGCCATCCTGGGGCGGGCTGCGGGTGAGTAGATTTTATCCAGCAAATGGAAGCTTATTATTTAGACGAAAATTTGGCCAAATCCAACCGACCACCGCCAAAGTGGTGCTTCTCGGGCCGGGCTTTCGCTCGAGCGAGCACACCAGAGCACCACTCCGGGGTTGGGCTTCTAATTTTCCCCGACCGATCCGGCAGCCTCCGCCTCGGGTGGACAGCGAGCGTATCGGTTGTTCCTTCGTTCGTCCACGGTTTTGATTTCCCACTCCCGCTCCCGCGGGCCTGAAGATTGGGTGTTTTCTTTCATCTTCTGCGGCCCTTCAAAAGTATTCGGCCACAGTTCCACTCGCATGTCCTTGGGCTCGGTGGCTGTGTTGCTGCTACTTCTTTTGCTGCTGCCGCGTCCCGGGAGCGGCTCCTGGCGTCCCTTTCTGGCTGCTGCCCGCATCCAATTCATCAGCTCTCTCCCCGTGCGCCCGTGCAGGGCGTTCCGACATCGACATGAGTAGTTTACTTACTCCACCAGTGTAATATGCATAAATTAACATAAGTTTTTCATTTCCAGCTAAGCTATTTGCTGTTTCGGATTTCTGCGTTTGGCTTTTTTGTTTTTTTTCTGGGCCTGAGCCCTTGCCCCGTTCTCCTGGTGGCGGTCCATTTTGCGTTTTTCTCGTTTCGGCCATCGTTCGCCGTATCTGGTTGGCGATTTTCTCCATTTTCCCTGCGCGTTGACAATGTCCAATGTTTCTGTTTTTTGTTTTGTTGTTGTTGGATAAAGTGCCGGTCAATTCTTGGGCAGCTTACTTTTGGATTGCTCCATTGCTGGCTTTGCCTCTCAGAAATCGGGTGGCGGGCGTCCAAAGGACGAAAGAAAGTCCGCGTGCCCGGTTTAGCCCCGACTTTTCTTGTGCCCGGAGTGGGCAACATAATCAAGACAAGATTCATATTCCAGTGTTTTGTTCGACATTTGTTTTCTTAAATTAGCCTCGTTGGCAGAGCGCTTCCTAACCGCCCTCCCCGACCGCGTGCCAACTCGGAACAATTCCGTTACGAACGGTTTAGTTTCCGAAGCGAAGCGAAGCCATGCGTTTCGACTGCAAACCACTTTGGCCCCGGCTTCTTAACCCGCAAAGAGGGATTAATTTTTTGTTTCAACCCGCACCACTCTGTATGTGTGATTGGAATTCATCATTAGAACTTTAATCGAATGCTTATGCAAAGCGGAGGCAAATTTGTTAGACTTACGCAAGAGAGATGGCCCATTTCGGTGGCGCCAATCTGCTGCTTGGTGCGCAATTTGAATGCCGTTTCGCAGTGCCATTTGGCGAGATTGAGTCGGAAACCCACATGTGCCGCCTCCTGATCGGGGGGTCACCGTGTCCTGCCCCGGTCGACTTCCGGGTGCCCGCCGGGAACGATAAATCCAGACCGAAGGCCCGGCCGATGGTATCAATAATCGGTGACATATTTATTGTGACCGTGGGCAGGATCGCTTTCGGCGCCAGCAGCTTTTGGCCGACTTCTTTCGCACATTCCAGCAGTCGGCCGGAAGGAATTCCGCTCCGACCGGCCGGCGACCGGGAGGATGTTATCACGGAGCCTACCTTAACCTTAAATGTGTCGGGAAAATCTATCAAAAGACAATAATCTTTCAATTGGACGCAATAAATTCATGGACCGATGGTTGATTTATGGTACGGCTCGGGGTCGCCCCAACGAGGGACGATGACGACGAAGGTCGGCGGAAAACTTACGGGCGGATTCCGAAGAGAGCGAGAGTTCATTTATAACAATGTCGTAAAGCATTCCGGAGGAACATTCCGCTGGTTGGCGCTTGGGTTGTTGATGTTTCCTGTTTGGCTTCTTTTCTGGTGCCCACTTCCGGTCACCCAGAAATGGGTTTCGGGATCCGGCTCATCGTCCTGGCCTGGGTTCCTGTGTTATTTTTTACGCTCGCTTTTCCCGGGTTACAGTCTGCTCCATTAGGGCGACCGGGCGGCCCATAAATCATAGACCAGGAGACACTTGGCCTCTGTCACTGCGAAGCTGTCGAATGGGGCCGATGGTGTTTTCGGGCGAAGAACTACATCCTTGGCAGGCAGTCAGCTCCCAATCGGATGCCGAGACCGGTGCAAACGACGAATAATTCTTCAGTAAACCAATGGACCGTACGCGATTAAAGGTAAACTTTTCACCCAAAACAAAACCAATCCCTGTGTATGGAAAAGTTTTCCGATCCGAACTGCAGTTGAGAAAAATAAAATGCGGTCAATTACGGGCCCCGGGTGCTACCGGTTCCGGGGGAGCGTACATTCGTTAATCCATCGAAACGCCATCGAGAAATCGGTTCAATCTTCGCCACACTTTGCCCAGCACGCATGTATTGTTCGGAACGAAAGCAGCATTGTTTCGGGCGGGCCAGCCAGCCAGCCAGCCTGCAGCATAACGGGTGCCCTAATGATGTACTTTCCGTTTCAATCTCGCACGTACACGTCGCTGTCGTTAATGAACTGCTGCTACGTTTTTCGATCATCGTCGTTCGATTGGGACCCCACCCGTCTGAAGATGCGGGGACGACGGGCCAGTCCAGGGCGTGCGATCGTGCGATCGATCCATCACGGGCTCCTGGAGGAGCCACCCCGAAACCCCAGCACAGTGGCCGTCTTGCACGGGAGCAGATCCATCAATCGCCGGCCAATCCGGCTGGACCGGGACACGTCCCTCTAGTGCTCCACACATACACGGCGGGGGTAACGGTGAATGAATTTCTGCTGAATTTTAAACAGCCACAAGCTGTGGGCCAAGGTCTGGCGTGCGCGCGCCCGCGCGAGAAGTCGCGCGGCTCCGGAGCTCCCCGTCCCGGGAAAGGAGGGCCCCAATAAAAACCGGTGACCGGCAGGCGAAGAAAATCTGCACTCCCTTCACGGCACGGAACACAATGCATGTCGGGAGGGCCAGGGCAACAATGCTGAATCGAAGTGCCAGCAGCGAAGAAGACATTTCGCAAAACAATAAATAACTGCAGAACCGTGGACACCGGGAACGAAATGTGAAGCAGGGCCCCGAAAAATGTGGACTGCAGCAAAAATGACACACGCATCGGGACGGGGGGGGGGCATCGGGCGGATAAGGAACGGGGCCGATCCATCCATCCATCCATCACAGACGGCAGACGTCGTCGTGTCCGTTTGTCAGGTTCTTGTCCGGTTTTTTCTGCTGCTGCTGCTGCTACCGAAGCGATGCTGCCTGCCGATTGCGCTCGGCGCATCGGCGATCGAACTGGGAACTTCTTAAATTCTTCGAGCATGTTATAAATGCAACAGGAATCCTGGGACCCGGGACCCACTCGCGCAGACAGTAATGTTCATTAAAATATATCAGCCGTCTTTTTTTCTTTTCGCTGCTGGTCTGCCCAATATCTGTGCGGCCCGGCAGCGACCACGTCTTGGGGTGCCGGACCGGATCGACAAGCCCGGTGCGTTTCGCGACACGAACGTCGATTGATTCGCGTACTGGTTGTCATTAAAATGTTTTTCTCCGCATTTCGCTCGGGCCGGAGGGGCCTCTTTTTGCCCACCGGGGGCCCACTGATTGGCCCATTTCCTGTCCCGTGGGGGCTTTGCCGGGGTCCTGCTGCAGCTGCAGCGAGCGATGTTCTACAGCATGCCGATGCCACCGGCCGCCTGTCGAACACTGCGTGTGACTATTAATCGACGATTCGAGTCGACCGATTCTTGAATGGCGATCGATCGAGTTATGCGCTGCACGCACTGGCCGTTTGCGATGATCTTGTTTTACGCTGGCCAATCTTTCGATCTGGCCATTCATTCAAAACAAACGTGTCCTGGCGATGATTTAATTCGTTGGAAAATAGAAGATGCAATTCAAAAACTTATTGCGAGTAAGTATAACCGATCAAGCAGCTTAAAATAATCAAATCTCGGTACCCGCGTCGGACCGGAACCGAGGCGCTCACGAAAACAGCGTTCTGCGAAACTCACTGCCATTTCGCTGTAATTCCCGCAATAACAGTTTGTTTTCATTGCCTCCCGATGGCCCCCGCACGAACCCACGACGTCGGGTCGGGACGGGTGTCCCATCCCCGGCGAAGGTCGCTCGATGCTTCGTTGGAGGCCCAAACCCAAGCCACCAGCCAGCCAGCGGCAGCCGCCAGATTTATCAATTCAATTTAATAAATTAATTTCCCTTTTTATCATTTTCCACCGATCCACCGGGGCCGGCCGGGCGACAAATCCGAATCCGGCCGCAAATCCGCGAGCGGGCGCGCGCCGCGACTTTGGCCGCTTTTCGCCCCCCCCCTGGGCCCACCTTGTGTTTTAATTCAACTTTAATTTTGCATATTCCGCTTTCGCCGATCGGTTCGCTTCCGTTCGCGACCACCCTCGACGACGACCAGAGAGCGACCGGGCCAGGGCAGGCCAATTTATTTCCACTCGAAAGTCGCAGTCGCAGTCGTCATCTCGTGTCATGCATCTTCACGGCCACGGACCGTGCACCCGTTTCGCCCATCGGTGCACCACAAAACAACAACCTAACGATCAGCGTTCGGCGTTCCGGGCGCTGCCGGGAGAAAATGAGCCAAGGCAGCGACGGCCTTCAGCGAAAGCGCCTGCACACATACACACGGGGCCGGTCCCGGAATGTGGGGGCCTCCTGGGCTCATTTAAATATTTCCATCATCCTTCAATTCGAGCGCTGCTTGCGCCGAAGACGCCGGCCGGAGTGGGCAAACATCTTTCCCGCGAAGAACGATGCTATCGTCACCGGTGGGCCGTCGGAGGGCTGGGGGCCGGAGAGGCCCCGTGGCCACCAGGGCACGGAAGCTGCACCCGTGACACGGCCGGCAGGACACTCTCGCCCCCTATCGGGTGTTTACATCTTTTATTTCGCTTAAGTACCCGTGTCGTGATGTGGCCATCCGGCGGTTCATCGGCGAGTCGAGTGATGTAATTTCGCGTCGTTTGTCGCCGTTGGTTCCATCGTCGTCGTCGTCGTCATCGTCGATGACTGACGGACCCGTGACCCCCGGCGTTCAGAGGGCGCGTGTTCCGCGGCGGCCACCCCGGGTGATCGTCAACGGGGTTTTTGAGGTCGCCGGTGAACCGTTTATGAGTCCTGCCGAACGTATGTTTAATGGAATGATTTTTGGAAAATGGAAATTATTACATGCTAAATTAATATAACGTTTACATCGTGGAGACTCACAAAATTTGAAATTTTTTAACAAAAACTGTGGTCGGTGCTGTTCCTTTTCTTTGTAGTTCTTTTGCAAAATATTTTGACACTTTTTCATTAGTCAGATACAGAAGTTTACATAGTAAAGGATGGTAAAGTTAACGAGAAAATAACAATCAAACATAAGCAAAGCATCACTTCAAAGTATTATTTCTTTTCATATTAAATCTCTTTGAGCGTGTAAAAAGACAGACAGATCTCACAATGTTTATTGTATTGAAATCACAAACCATTCATCTAACATAAAATGCTCATGAGAATTTTGAGCAAAGAAAAGTTCTCGAACGAACGAGAACATAAAGCGCAGTTCCTAGCAAACGTAGGCCGCCTCCCGTTTATGGTCTGCACCGAAAAACGAAGAAAAACGGCCCACTTTACGACGATCGCCGATACATAGCCAATTGTGAATCATTTACTTTCATTCGAAACACTCACTCCGAATTGCACATCTAAAACTATCGTAAACCCACTTCGACACTCCGTAAAGGCTCCGTAAAACGGTTTTAACTGAACCCGAGGTGATGTGTTTGTGCGATCCGTTTCCCTCGGTCTACCTACGATTGCATCCGAATAAAACCGACCGACCGAGCGAGGTCCTCTCGTCCTTTTATTGGCGTGCCAGTTCGTTCGCGCTGCGTTTGTGATCCTCTGCGTTCGCGAGTGTGTGAACATCGATGCGCACCATAAATCCTGCGATCATTTTCACCCACGGTTTACTGTTATTGCCACACACCCGCACACTGGGGGCGTCGAGTTTTCCGGGTTTTTCTTCGCCCGGCTCTCGGGCACCAACAGTACCGAGCATCTTTTCGAGCATCTTCCGGACCGTTCACCTCCCCGGTTTCCGGAAATCCGCGCCCGGCCGAGGGCATTCATTCTTTCGGAGTGTAGGTGTGCCCTCCCGCGCGTGTGTATGTGTGTCTGTTTAGCACCCAACCCCTCGGTGGTTCGCGCGTTACTCATTCGAGCACACAGTTTCTCATTTTTATCGCAATCATAACATCAGATTTGTTTAGAGTTTATTTATGGCACTCAAATGTGACGTAAATTTATTTGGCCCCGGCCCATTCGATACCGACGGACACGGACGGCGTGGCGGGGCGATAACGAAACTGGCGGTGGCGGTGGGCAAACAAGAGCGGGCCAAGGGAGCAGGCGAGAGTGACACGCGACCTATGGCCACCGCGAACGGGGTGAACAGTAGGGAAGTACGGAAGGAAGCATAAAACAAACCTTCCGCAGCGTTCCGTGGAACGCGCGGAACGAAACGAACCGTTCGAATGAGTTCCGGTCGGAGGGGAGTTTTTTGGGCCGCTGCAAGAGGCAACGCACACAGTGGAGAGGATGCAAGAGGGGCCGCCATACCGACTGTCTCGTTAGCCAAAAAATCTCCATCCTTCACGGCTTCGATGAAGCGTCGAAGATGATGATTTCTTGAGTGATACAAATTTCACCAAACCCATCAAACGGCGGCCAGCGCAACGAAGGAAGGATCAATCTGGCAGGACGAAAAAATGTGACTGCAACTGCAACTGTTGAAAATATGGGTCTCGTTTGATGCACTTAAATTAAGATATTACTAAAACAGAGATAGAGAAGATAGTGTCAAATAAAATACAGAAGGTAAATTTTTTAAATTTATTTCGAATCATATCGAATTTTAAATTAACTCAACGGGACCAGAAGACCCAGAAGTGGTCCAGCAGACTTAAATGTTATAATATAAAAACTTACAGCTAGATATAAAGATGTTATAAAAAACAGGAAACAAAGCCCAGAATAAGGATAACAAACTTAAAAGGGAAATACAAACGAATGGACATGTCAACGTTCAATAGAGACGGAGCGTGATTATGTTCTGTGACAATATTGCATACTGGGTCAAGACTAGAGGACGATTGACTGGAGTAGAGACATTTTTCCCAGACATAAGACATAAGGCCTTCTTATTACTCGTTCATGTGCGGACAAGTGGACATTGGCTGGTAAGAAGGCGACATCAATTCGAGCAGTTAGAAGCTTGAACATGAAAAAGGCCTGGAATGCTAAGCACCAGCATAACACGGGGTGAAGGCCAAGTAAAAGACAATTTTGCCAAAAATGTTACTTAAAATTAACGTGTAGCTCGCCCATAAATGTCCTGCGACTGTTGTACACCGCCTTATCGAGAGCTTTTACAAACGACACAGTTTAGATGAATTATAAAAATAGGTTCAATTGGTTCATTACAATTCATTCGAACACTAAACAACTATTGGCTCTTCCGCTTGAAATGCTTCGCTTTCTGGCAACAGGAAAAGCCGAAATTTGAATGAATCAAAAATGTACCCAGATATCCGGGATCCTGGCTCGCACATTCCGCTGAAAGGTGTCCACATTTTCGAACACCTTTTCCGACGCCACATTGATTAACGGAGCCGTTCGGTGTTTGACAGATACTACGAGCAAGAGAACCCGATTGAACCGAAACTTTGCAGTGCCACGGGAAACTCCTTCAAACCTTTCCCGTTTGCCGTGTCCTCCGGCCCCCCTTGCTTTGGCAAGAGCGACGCGCGCGTAGGACGCCAGCTGCGAGCTGCGGAGACCATTTTATTGAGTTCCACCTACCACACTACTACGCTACACAAGGCGAGAGTTTTATTATATTTGCCAAGCGACCGCGCCCCACCGAGCCCCTCCGAGATCGAATCGAACGGTATCCCGTTGCCGACGAATCCTTACTTGGGGCCCGGACCGCACACAAACGGAGAGCGTTTGATGTGAAAAAGGACGAACCGACGCTTCTCCGAAACGGAACGCCCGGAAATCGGAAACTCATCGAACGGTACAAGTGGCTCTCGCTCGCAGCTGTGGGGTGTGAAAGTTTGTTTGATTTGTGAACCTCGATTCTCATTTGACCCTGTGCTCCGGTGCGCCTATCGCGCCACGGTGGGCGGCCCGGTTCCAAGTTCCGATGTTTCTTGCGAAAGGCCAGATTGATGCGAAGCAGAAAATGGACGTCACGGCAAACTTCTGGTGAATTTTCGTTCACTGGTGATTCGAAGGAAAACCCACCGAGTGGCTCAGCTTCAAAGGACTCAGCCTTCGAGGGCACTAGGTTGCAAGGCTGCTAGCGATTTTCCAGCTCTCATTTGTTTCAGCCTGGGACAATTGAAGATGAGAGTTGTTAAAGCGAACGACATTAAGTTTTATTTGTGTATGTAAAAGCAACCCCCCGGCAAAAGACGTTGGCCCACGCAAGTGGCTTCGGTGTCGGGCTCAACGGCGTGACAAGTGGGTGCGATACGCGTACGCGTCGCAGCGCGACTCGGGAAATAAAACTCTCCATTTCGACTTATGCTATACGTTTATTATGTCGTAATATATGATTCCCAGCTCGCGTGCTATAAAATATGGAAAACCGTCTGCCGGAGCCGTTGTGGGACGACCGGCGGGTACCGTATACTGGGTTCAGCCTGGCGCTTCCGATGGATTGCACCGTGCCCATTGCCGGGCTGCACCGTGCCGCCAACGCCTTCAGGCACATACCCCGGGTGGCCCGGGTTCATAAATAATAAAACACCAAACCACCATCCGGCGAACTCTGGCAGGACGCGAGCCATCGTTTGGCGCACTTGATTTTGGCGGCCATTCTCTGGTTTTTTTTCCTCTTCGCTTTCTTTCCCCGAGAGCGCCAAGAGCCCATCAAAAGTGCCACATCGACATCAAAAAACATATTTATACCACCTCGCGGGCTCATTGGCAAGTGCGTTCGCGACGACACTGCCAGTGCCAGTGCCGGAGTCGGAAGTTTTATTGTTTTGATCCTTTGCACTGCGTGCACTCCATTTTATCACCGCCTTTTTTTTGTTTCTTCCCATCGGCTCCGGGAATGGCGCTGCCGAAGGATAATAATGCGTTTCAAAGTACGATGGAGTAGTGAGTTGTTATAAGCCGTGATGCGAGAGGTATTAAAGCAATGGAAAAATATGGGGAAATTCTCACATCATTTACAACGAGCCAGCAGAAGAAAGTATGAACTCTGCGCGCCATTAAAGAGATAAATTTCACTTGTCTGCCAAACACACTCAATTTGAACACTTTTTGGTGGCATTCCAATTAGCCACCCACCGAACCCAATGCCCTGATCGTGAGCGACAACGTACAAACTAGCCGCGTATATCCTTGTCGAACATGCGTTCCGGGGTTTTTGCAACGACAGCTCAACCGGGCAAAGAAGGACCTCCGACCCACAAGGACGTGGTGGGATCATAAAAAATAATTTCCGACAATCGGTCTCATTATCGTCGGTCATTACGGGCCTTCTAGCGGTGATTCGGCGTCTCTGTCCGGTGGACTTTTTTGATGGGACGAGCGATCCACCTAATGGAGGATCTTCCGGCATTACCATAAACACTTTAATTCCGAATGATTCCACTTTTGAGCCGTGTGTTCCGTGCCGCGACGCTTGATCGAAGGCTCGATTTGTTGCTTCTTGTGCCGAAATCCCGACCCGGGTTCGCTGGGGTCCTAGGCCGATGGTGATGATGATGATTCAGTTCCGTTCGAAGTCACCACACTACGAACACGCAAATGATAGCGCAGACAATCAGGCGAGCCGGCGAGTCGGTTCACGCACGATTCCTGCCACGGTTCGCCTGGCGACCGGCGAGAGCCCCGAACGGCTCAGGGTCCGCTGGTTAGTGAACGATAAACAATTTATCATCACGCCAACGCCACCGGGAGTCGGTACCGGAAAGCGGAGCTCGAGTATTCGGAGGGGAAACCGGAGAAACTTCCCCTAATGCCTGTGCCACACTCGTGGCGAAGAATAGATACTTGTGCGAAGTTATGTCCTTTTTGAAAAATGGTAGGATTAGTCTAAACCGATCGTTCCGGTGGCCTATTTCTTTGTTCTATAACTTCTCTTCGTTAATTTTATATTTATTTCCCCCTAATTTCTCGTACCCATGGCCATACTTCTCTTAAAATAGTTAATTTAGAACATTTTTACGAGTGACCGTTTCGCATTGCCACTAGTGTAACCCTGGGCCATGCCTTTCCACCGTATCATAGACTTATTTAGCAGGCGTACGCCCCTGCTCGCCGATGTCACTATGTCACCGCAAATTCTCCACCGTCCGCGGGACGACACTCGGCACCTTCCTGGATGCCAAGCCCAAGAAGGACACCAGAGTCTCGCCGGATGAACGATGGCGACGTGGCCCCGATGCCAACGATGCCAACGATGCCGATTTGCTTCCTATCATCCGATCACGCATCCGGTCGAGAGGTTCCGGGAGGGCCTCGACAAAGGACGCGGTCCGTGCGTGTTTCGTGCGAGTGTCAGCGTTCGATTCGTAGCGAAACGATGCGTCTGCGAACGGATGGGCGGGCGGGCGGACCCGTTGAACCTAGCCAACCGGAAGCTCCCCAGGAGGAGCCTGCTCGCTGGATGCGAACCTGATGGAGCGGCGTGTCCTTAAGCCGGCTTCGGCAAGAGAGGGGCCAGCAAAAACCTCACCCAGCGATGCGACGCGTTTGGTGCATGGTTGGAGCAGACACCGTCGTCCTCGTGGCCACCAGTTTGTCACGCCGCCCAACCGACCGGTTATGCGACGATAAAATAAGCGTTAACATGACTCAGCGTGCAAGGATTTCAATCGAACCCGTGACGTTCTCTCTTTCTCTCTCTCGCTGTCCCAATGGTTTACCTACGCCGTGACGTGAGCCATCAGTGGAAGTCAATTTATTTGACTCGTGCGTTGGAGTGGTTCCTTTTTCAAGGATTCGAATCATGAGCACTCTCTATACAACCATTGGCATGATGTAAGATCTATCATCGCGATTCAAGTGGCTCTCATAGTTTAAACTACTTTGAAGTACCGAAGAAGATCCTTCGGAATGTCCATGGTTCATTGCTGCGCACTAACGGGTCCCCAGAAACACACTGCGGGCCAATTTGCACCATTTACTCAAATGGAGCGACACCATTCCGTATTCCCATATTAGCCCAATCAGAATAAACATCTCTAAAGAGCATCGCACCAGCAGAGATGAGTCCTCTGTTGGGCTTCAGAAAGGCTTCCGTAGAGGAAAAAACAAAAAAAAACAATTTCCTCGTTCCAAACGGCCAACCGGCAAACATTTCTATTCAAATCGAACGTCAACCGGAATGACCATTGCCACTTTGACATTGTGTCGCCGCCGTGCCACCGGCAGCCACACAGGACGCAGCGGCGCGTCCTGCACCGCATCGAGCGATAGCCTGCGAATAATTTAAAAATTAATTCAATCATCCGAAGTAGCTCCCGCAATCGAGCGAGCAGCACTCGCCGGACCAATTACTCAGTGCCCTTCGTTCGACTCGACTTCGGGCAAGGATTCGAGTGCCACACACTCGCCTTTCCGGGGTGGGGCGGCCCCGGACAGTGATTGTTGCCAAAACGCGCCCGGCCCCGATATTAGCTACCATTCAAGAAGATGAAAAACAATTTAGTCAGATTTCAATTTCACTTCAGCTGCAGTGACATCATCGTCGTCGTCGTCGTCCTCGTTGCCGTCGTTGACGTCCACGTACGGTGGGGGTTTTCGCCGAAATTTGGCATTCACCATGTGCCGTTTCCATTCATGCCGCCCGAATGTCCTGGCGAGGAGCAGCAACCCTCAGATCCATGTCGTCCATGCTGCGGGTATCACTTTCACCGGCACAAGGCACCGGCCTTTCAGCCAGCTAACGGAGCAGCAGCAACGGAAAAAACGGACGGATCTGTACCCGAACCCCCGAATGACAATGAGTTTTCCATGTCTCCAGCCGGAGGAGCCGAAGTGTTTCCGGGAGGCGGACGGGCGAAGGATTCAATGTACGGTCGGATGTGTTTTTCACGATTTGTGGAATGTACCTGACAAACGGTTTCATGTTTCACGCATGGCGATGCTTCCGCGAGTGCAGGGCAGGAAAAACGGTAACATCCGGTCGCTCTCTCGAGCGGATCCGTCACTGGCGCGTCCGTCAGCTCCACGTTTTGGAACGGGTTATGTCGAATGCCGAAACGACGCCTTGGGGAATAACGGAATTGTGAGGCGCGCGCGCGTGTGGAAAAAAATGAGACATAATCCTGCGCGAATCCTGGAACCACGGAATACACACAAGCACACACGGGAGCACCACGACCGGGTTTCGAGGTTTGCTTCGCGGCCCAAATGGATAATCGAAAGCGATGACACGATGATTAGCGTTCGTGGTCCTGGTGCCGGTGAGTTTCCACGCGGACGGGAAAACAAAACTGGATAATGAAATATGTAGCTTGTGTTTCGGTTTTTTCTGCGGTCTGACACGGAAGCCGAGAGTTTGTAAATCACTCACGGTGTACTACGATGGAGACGCCTAGTGTCCCGTTACTGATTTGTAATTCACTCTCGAGGGATTGATTGTTTGTCACTTATTTTAACTTTAAATTGCATGCATATCTGTGAGTTGCTGGTTATGATTAGTTATGAAATTCAGAATAAAGTTTAAATTTTATCTGAATTCAATTTAAAGCATTGCTTTATTAAATAAATAAATGTACAACGAAAACAAACTTAAACGGTCCCCACGCAAATGAGCTCTTGAAGCTCTTCGAGTATCGTTTGCGTCTCAGCATGCTTAGAAATTGGTGTGCCCATTTGCTGCAACCGTAAGTCACGTGCCCAGGCTCCCAAGATGGATGTCCTAGAAGCGCTCTAACTCAGCCAAAGGTCAAAAAGTAAACCCGACGACCCTAGCTGTCAGTAAAAACCGGGGTGAAAAAATAATAAACGAAACCACAACACATCGATCGAGTCGCCGGTGATCGAGTCGATTGGCCAATCTTGGCCGCGCTAAGGAAACAAATCGAGGTCAGTTACGCATAAAATTAAAAATAACGACCATCCACGACGTCTGCCATTGAAATATTGATGATGCTGATGAAACTCGATGCCCGTCGAGAGCGAGAAAGAGAGAGCGAGCGAAAGAGATGAAAAGAGCCAGAGAGCGAGTAAGATGGTGGCAACGGTTGGCCCGCCCGGCCATCCTTTAGCGGACTGGATTCATAAATTTCTCGCACGTGTTTTGGGAGACGCGCCGACGCACACATACACACGAGCGCGCGCCTTCACCCCCCAAAACGAGTCCACTACGACCACGAATCAGGCCACTATCTCGCTCGCTCTCTCACAACCGGCAGCAGCATCGGAACGCCTAACGTGGCGTACGCAGCAAACTCCACAACACTCTATAAATCTTGTCTCATTAAATGATTTATTCATGGGCAGCTCGTGGGCTTGGGGGCGCTGCAATCCCGGGGCGCGAGGGCATTACTAGAAAAGGTTGCGAGCCGAGTGCCGAGCTCCCTTCCGGAATCCATGATCCCAACCCGTCTAACAAACTGCAACCCACAGCGAATGGGCCTGCAGCGAAATAGGTTGTTTTAAAGGTGTGTTCAACCGCCAGCGAGCAGGCGATTTACTCCTCCGGGGGGGGGCCAACGGGTGGCTGGAGGACATTGTAAAATGCAGCAGCACAAGCAACGCACAAATCAAACATACCTTCGGCGGAAGGACACCACCTAAACCCTGTCGCCGATGATGTGACCCGTGTTTTGGGGCAAACAAGGCACGGACGCGAACCCGCTCGGCCGGGCGTATCCTTTTCCGGTGGGAGGGTGGCCAGCTTCTCCGGCTCGGCAGTGACTAGAAAAATTATCGATTTTTCACCCGGTGAGAGATGGAAAACTTATCTAGGAACGGAAGGACGAAAGTGTCAAACAAACAGCGAGAGGTGGAATGTTAGTTCTCTGGGTTTTTTTTTTTGTTCGAAAGGACAATCTAAAAAACCCCTGGTAAGCTGGGTACTTGTATGTGTGCGTGCTTTGTAACGGTGAACAGGAGCGATGGAACGTAGGAGATTGGCAGCATAAATTTGCACACGCGCGTACCTTCCACCGAGGCAGTTACATGCAGACGCACACACCAACAGACGCGGTCCCGGCCACCGGTATGTGTGTGGCGGCGCGTGCCGTCTCCAGTTATGAACTACGGACGGTCCTGATGTGTATTGATGATAAAATGGATCCCGATTCCGAAGGACGCAACTGACTGGCAACTGGCGGTTCGTGTTTCAATCGATTTTTCTTTCCCCGCCGGTGTCATTAATGTGTTAGTTACATTGAAATCATTCCGATCATTTTGGCCATTGTTATCAATTGCAAACTTTTGCATGAAATAATGTATAAAAATATATGTTAAGGTTTGTGCCATTTGCCATTTTCCTCCATATCGCTACATCTTGGGCTATGGAAGAGAAAACCGAAAGTAGAAAGTGAAACGCTCCTCGATTCCTTATCGACCCCCACACACACAAATGACTCCCCGATGCACCACTTCATTGTGCACCACAATAGCGCCACAGAACCTACATGCACACGATTCGTTAAATTCCACACACGCAGCACTCGTGCCCGACAACGACGCCGACGACGATGGCTCATCCTGACCCTGTTCCGTAGAAACTTCACCCGGAGGACCGAACCTACTTCTGCCGAGCGGGTCAGAGGGCCCCGCTTCCTGGGGTCGCTTCCTTTCGGGCCACTATCCCGGCGCGGGATCGTAGCCTTTTTTACGACGGATTTATTGCGCCACGGTACGTCAGGGTCGGGACGAATTTCCATTTTCACAGGCAGACAACGACGCAACGGCAGTAGGAATTCCTCGAAACAGCTGATCGGTCGGCCGGGGTCACCGACTGTGAGGGAAATATGCTAGCGAATTTGTTAGAGAATGTCAGAATAATGAGCCGTGTATTGGGAAAAGAATGTTGGTGAAAGTAATTTCATGAAATATGAAATACTTACTTAAATTTGCGATTTCAATAAATAGAAACTTTTAAGGGCTAGACAAAGTCCCACAAGCGTCATAAACGAATGTTACATTAATCTTATATTTTAATTAACTTAAATGGTTCAAAAATTTACTCGGAACTTTATTCGCTTGAAAACATTCTTATCGCTCGAGCGAGGTCCCAAGCGTCGTTCCACAGCAGACACAATCATCAACGCCATCCATCCGGCAGCCGGGCCAGAATTAGAATCCTTTATCCGGAGCGTGTCGTTTGGCGCCATTTTTGTTTGCCATCTCGGTGGCCGGCCGCCTTAAATGCAACAGTTTATGCAAAGCGCGACCTTAGAGATTAACGGATCAGTTGCATCAATCGTGCAGCTTCGTCTTCCGCACTCGAGGCGGCATCGCCGGAACCCGGAAGGATACGCATCTTGTGCCCCCCCCAAGGGGGAGTTCGAGAAGCGTTTCGAGTCTCGAGCTCACCGGTGTCCTTCTTGGCACGTTTGATCGGTTCCCGATCGTGTTCGTTGGTTGATTTGAAAGATTTAGCGAAACAAACACATCGCCGACGGCGACTGGCGACGACGACGACAACGACGACGGCCATCGACATCGAGCCAGTCATCCTGGGGGCTCTTCGGTGCTTCGGTGTCCTTTTGTCGGGTGAGAGAAAAAAAAATGTCTCGAGCCTTCTCCGTGGCTTCAAAATTAGCGTCTACAATAGGTATTGGCCACTGGCCCGGCGGGACAGATCCTTGCCTTGGTGTTGAAAAAGACGATCGAAGGTCATGTCCCCCGATGCGATGTGATTTGCTGTCCGCACTTCCCGGGTGCCCCCGGGCTGGGGATGGCAAAGTTTGAGACAACGGACAAATCACCAAGAATCGGCCGTCGCTGGCTGGCTGGCTGGGGTTGCCTAGGAGACGGAGCATGCGCCAACTTCGACGTCGGCGGGCAACGCGGGCGGTATCCTGCCCACGGGGACGACACGGGGACGACGTGCAAAAGGGAATTAATATTCACATCACTTCATTTTCCCTTTCCCGGGACGGTGCCGGACGGGGACAAATCGAACCAACACAGTGCCACTGGTCTGGTCTTACTAATCAAACACGCGCCCACACAAACACCCGCACGGAGCGGATAGGCCGCTTCCTGGCCGTTGGGGTGTGTAGTTTGCGTTGCTAACATATTCGTCGCGACGACTAATGTCACCACACATCCCGCCGGCCGCCGGGCCCGGTGGAGCGTACGGTTGACGGACATTTTTCGGAAGCGCGCACACATACAGGCAAACCGGTCGGGTGGGTTTGGGCGGACATGCCATGGCAGCATCACCCACGGCAGCAACAACAACAGCCGTGACATCCGATAACAAGCGATAGTACAGCGGCGGCGTCGGGAACAATGTCAACATAAAACATTCCCTTCCGGCCGCAACCCACGTCCCCCCTGGGCCGGGTCCCAGGGCCGATACGAAGATGGCGTACTGCCCTCGGTTGTCCCTCGGCTTTTGCGGGCGCATCCTGCGGACGGGTTGCAATGTTTGCCGTGCTCTCGCTCGGCATCGCTCGGGACTGGGAAATTTGGGAAGCTTCACTTAAAGGAACAAACTGTTAATCAGTCTCAGTCGGGTCGGTAAATTTACGAATCTTTCCGTCGTTCAGTCGACCAACGATTAAAGTGGACGGGTTCCTTCCCGGAAATTGCTAGCTAAAATCATATTCTGAAGAGTATTTATTTATATATTACAACGAAGGTGTTGTATTTGAACTTCAGCGATAGCGCCTTGCAACAACGACGACCTTAACTAATAACATTAAAAATAAATAAAAATAAGTAATATAATAAAAATGCAAATATGTAAACATGTATCTTTTCAATAAAGATATAAAATGTTTAACTCTAGCGCTCTAAATAAAATTTAACCTGGGAAGAGATTTTGCATGAGACTTTTGATTGCCTGGAATATATGGACCCCGAAAGAGTAACTCGATAATTATTATTTGATAAAATTATAATGAGATTCTTTCAAAAAATAACATAAATATATCGATAAATGATATAATTATGATAATGAACATTACATCAATTCATATTATTACAAATCCGCTCGCATATCTCTAATTATAATAAATAATAATTAAACCCGCATAGAATCGATTACTATTCAAAGTGCTCCGAAGATCTAATATTGTCACTACATTTTTAAAATAAACTCCTAAAACTGCTTCGAAACCGCCACCATTCATTTAGCCACCTATCAGTTCCTTGAAGCGATAAATTCCGTATTGATTGTGAAGCAATCAATTGCGCAACTTGTTGCACCGGAACTGTTCCTTAAACTCGGATCACACCATTAGGTGCACCGTCCACACGCACCTAAAACGACCGTGCGTGACAGAAACTGGCCACCAGCCGAAAACGTGGGGCCAAAGCCACACGTTAAACCCCCGGCCATTAAAGAGCGTACCCGATCCCGGTCGGTGTTTTGTGACCGACCGGCAGGATCGTCACGTTTCACGCCAGGACGGCCCACCATCGTCACCGCCGCCACCGCCGGCCACCGAGCGATCCGAGGCCGGATCAACACAATCGCACAATTGTAAAGTGTAACCTCACAATTACGGCCCCAGGCCATCTGCTGCGGAAAAGCGGATTTTTCTTTCCATGGTCCTGGTGTCCAGACGACTTCCCGTATCCCGTTGGCTCCGTATCCTGGCGTGCCGGCGGAAGTGCGACAAAAGTGTGTGACAAGGGACAAGGTGACAAAGAGCACACGCAAGAGTGAGCCAGTCGACGTTGAGACGCTTGCTGGCGCGTTGCAGCAGAAAAGGGAACGCTGAATTTATCAACTTGCCATTATGCGCATTTAATGTATGGTAAATTATGCAAATTTTATTACGCAAACTCCATGCGTGGCGCACCCTTTCCGCGGAGGAATGCCACCCGGCGCATCCCGGCACTACGGTAACCGCACCGACCAGAGAGGGGGCCAGGATCTGTAACGGACCTTAATTTTGCAGAAAACCCACAGCCCGTTAGGGCGAGACACGGCGGCCACTCGCACTCGGTGTCCATCATCATCATCATCATCGATGCGGTGGCCACCAAACCGGCCGAAGGAACCGATGGAGAGACAAAATTGGGCCTTGCACCGGCTCTTCGTTATCGAGGGTTTTAGGTTATTGATTTACCCTCGTTCGTCGTCCGGCGACCGGTACCCAGGATTGTTGCGGATCTGTTCCAGAGTCCCGGAAGTACCGGAACCACTTCCTGCGGGGTGCCGATTGACCGAAAAGACAAAATGCTACATTCTGGCCGAGAAAAAGTTAATCACCAAAAAAAGTCAGGCGAGTGATTAAATTCCTTCGCCAGTCACGAAAACCCTGCGCTTCGCCGAGTCTGCCGGGGTTTATTAATATTTTCCACCCAATCGTTGGCCATATTTTACAGTCTTATGTTTAATTTTTAAGTCCTCCCCGGCACGCTAAATCGGCCGCCAGCGTGGCGAACAGCGAAAGGGGTCGTCCGTTAGGCACACCTGTTTCCTAACACCTTCCGCCCGAGCTCGGCACGATACCTGGTAGGTGTTATCGATCGCCTGCCTTCGAAGCTGAGTTCCGCGAGATACGCTAAAGAAAAATGCAAGGACTCTCAAGGTGACCATGTGGCGGCAATATCCTTGCCCCGAGAATTGAACCATCGAGCGTGTAATTAGAGAAAGGTTGCTGAAATCACGCACGTCCGCTGGGACTTCGGACGACTTTGGAATTTTTGTGTGAACCTTTGAAACTCCTTTTGCTTACTTCTTGTTGTAGAGAAGCAATTTGATCATGAATTATTGGTTACATTCGTTACATTTGCTCTATAACAAACTCTTTAAACGAATTTATTTGTTTATTACAAAACAGTACCAATTTTTTTCTGTTTGTCTATCATTGTTGTATAAAAATATTTGCATACTTATTTCGTATAATGATATTTTCATTTTCTTCAGAGCAGAAATTTGTCTACACAAGTCTAAACAATTTACAATCGTGTTCTGTGTAATATTAAACATATTTGCGATTCTTTTCCACTTAATTCATATAGTAATCAAATAATAATTCGTCTGTTTTCGTATAAATAGAAGTTTGAACCAATCGTTGAACTGATGGAACTGAAACATGGCTACATTATCTGGCGAGAAAAGGGCCCAAGAACAGGGTATTTTGCATGACCCAAAACAAGTTTAATACTGCCCAAAAACATCAACATTCGACACATTTACAGCACCCAACATCGCACATCGAGCGTTCGATCCAAACCCTCGGCGCAATTTCCGACACACCGCCGAAGGTTTCAAATCACTTCGCCACACGAAACCAACCACGAACGGCCCACGGAGCACAACCCTGGCGACCGGCCGATGGTTCGGTGAAAGATTTTTCATTATTAATACTTACGTGTTGCGATCCATTTCTTGTGGATTATGATTAAGGCCCCCGGGTCACGGGCCCGAACCCCGAGAGGCCGAGAAACTCGCTGGCCCGCGGCAGGCAAAGACGGTGTCTTCGGTACCCTGTCCCACCGACAGATTACTCCGGCTTATGCTTCCGCATACGCTTAATTGGGTTATCGTATTTTATTTCGCCGCTTTTTGTCGGTTGGCCGCTTTCTTCCGTTCCGTC